>NC_080385.1:129857058-130457058 GCF_014773155.1 Arachis stenosperma | reverse complement strand
AATTATTTAGAGTTTAATTCGAATATACTATTCTATATTATTCAAATAAAATATATATATATATATATATATATAAGATTTATTTTGTGTGTGTTAAATACATATATAATTATGCTTATCAAGATGAAATTTAATTATCATGTGTTCTGAGGAAACATATTATGTAAAAATATAATAATAAAATTTTTTAAAGTATTAATATATTAAAATATAAAAAAATTATATTTTTAATAATGTTTAGTATAATATTTTTTATGATATTTTTAACATGTGTCTTTAAAACACAGAATAACAAAATTTATTAATATATAATATATAAAAAAGATAATTTTTTCTCTCGATTTCTAAAGGTACCGAAATATATAATTACTTTGTATTCTAGTTAGAATCTAATATATATTGAATTGGCGCATTTGTTATTAAAATCAGAGGCTACAAAACTCGTGAAAGATTTGAATTTAAATTTTTGGGTTAATGTTCAAATTCGTCATTGAAAGATCACGCGATCTTCATTTTCGTCTCCGAATGATTTTTTTAATCAAATTAGTTATTGAAAGATAAACTGTTAGTCAAATTAGTCCTTTCGTCAATTGAATGATGATGTGTCACGTTAAGTGCCACGTGACATGATGACGTGACACGCCACGTGGCAGGTCAGTAACACGTGACACGCCACGTGACAGGTCAGTGACACGTGACATGCTACGTGTCACTTAACATATAAACAATTTTTTTGTTAGTCAAAATAGTTCTTGAAAGTCTAAACGTAAATCATTTTTATCCCTCAAATTTTAAAAATTAGTCAAACTAGTCCTTATATAATTTTTTATAACATTAAATTTATAATTTTTTATACTACTAATTTTAATATTATTTTTTAAGCCTTAACAAACAAAATTCTCTTTATATAAAATAATAAAAATAATTAAATTTTTATAAAGTTATTTTGTCATTTGTATTTTAAAATTTTACATTTTTAAATTGTAATTTTTTATGTGAATTTTTTTTATTTAAATGAGTTTATCAAATTATTGTTGATTATATATTTAAAAATTTAATATTTTAAATTTTACTAAATAATATAGTAATTATTTTAAATTTTAAATCTTTTAAATTTTTTAAAATTATAATTTTTATTATTATTTAATTTATATAGTAAAACTCAATAATTAAAAAACTGGTTTATAGAATCACTTTTTGAATCTTAATATTCTAATATAATTTTTTAAATATTTTATTTAAAACAAAAGGAATTTTATTTTAATACGAAATATATCTATTTATATAATGTACTAGTGCGGAGTAGCCTGTATTATGCATAGGTATAATGTTTCCTATTTCATTTTATCTCATTGATTTATGAAATTAAGAGAAAAATTATACAATCTATCTCAAACATATAAAACACACAAATTTTTAATATTTTGTAAAGTTTAGAATTGAAGCAAAATTTGTGAATCTTCTTGAATTTTGACTTTAAGTATCACTACCATTACCTCCTATATATAAATAATACCGTAATAGAAAAAAAGATGTAGTAGAAAAAAAATAGTGGTATAACTTTGTTTAGGTTAACATACATAAATTTTTTATTTTGGGCATATAACTTTGTTTAGGTTAATAAATACATACATTTTAATTTTGAGTATATATATTCCAGCAAAATGTAGTAATGTAACAAAAAAGGTTTTAGAATAGAAAAGAATAAGAGAGATTTTGAGAATAATTAAAGGAGAGAGATAATTTTATGAAGAAAAAATAAAAAAAATTATATAAGGACTAGTTTGACTAATTTTTAAAATTTGAGGGATGAAAATGACTTACGTCTGGACTTTCAAAGACTATTTTGACTAATTAAAAACTTTTCATATGTCAAGCGACACGTGGCACGTGACGTGCCACGTGTCACTGACTTGTCACGTGGCGTGCCACGTGTTACTAACTTGCCACGTGGCGTGTCACGTCATCATGCCACGTGGCACTTAACGTGATACGTCATTATTCAATTGACGGAAGGACTAATTTGACTAACAGCTTATCTTTCAGAGACTAATTTGATTAAAAAAATCATTCGGAGATGAAAATAAAGATCGTGTGATCTTTCAGGAACGAATTTGACCATTAACCCTTAAATTCTTTGATATATGAGGCCGGATAATTAGTGGTATATATTAATAACAATGATAAAATTTGAACCTGCAACCTTATATATACTATTTTTCTCTTTAAAAAGAATATAAAGACGATCACATTTATAGAAAAAATTAATGATTTTTTTTGTTTTTTATGGTATTTTTTAGTCTAACCAAATTAATAATTAATTCGTTGTAGATATGAATTCTAAAGCTGCATTTAGTTTTGAGATAGAACAAGACAAAATATCAAAAATAAAATACAAAAAATAAAGACATAAAAATTAGTGTTCTTATATTTTGTTTGGTGATAAACTAGAACAAATTATAAAAGTTTAATTTATTCTTATTTTTTATTCAAAAAATTTGTAAAGAAAAATACAATAATAAAAAATATAATTATAAAAAAATTAACAAAAATAAAAAAATAAAAAATAAGTTGTGTCTCTTGTTAGGATGAAAATAAAATACACTAATTCAGAATTTTTGGACATAATACCTTTATTCATGTCTTATTTGACAAACACGATTTTGTATTTTTATATCTTTGTCTCAATATTCTGTATCTGTAAACAATTACAGCCTAAAAATTTGCCTTCAAATCTCCGAAACTTAAACAAAATAGCCAACTAACCATTAGATAAATTCAACTTGATTAAAAAAAAATTAATTACATAATAATGGGAAAACATTCACAATGCACTACAGTAGGATTTTCAGCAGATCGCAGTGGTTCTAAAACCGGATAGCTGGCGGTTTTAAACCGCCGCATATGCTTAATTGAATCGTAATAAAATACATCTTGTAAGGCCAATTTTCATAAAGGAAAAATTCAGTTTTAGCGAAACATTTAAAAAGGGTACAAAAAGATGCTTGAGAAAAACGGAGGAGAAATTTTACTTAGAATTTCAACTTTACACGTTGTCTTTTATATAAAAAAAATAATTTTTTGCAAAGATAAAAAATTAAAGATTTTGAATAAACATCGTGCAAAAGAAAACTAAAGAGTAAGACAAATGAAAATATATTAAAGAAGGGAAAAAATAATGGAAAAATCGATCGCAAAATATTATTTATTATTAGCTTATATTTTGGAATGAAAAATAATAAAAGATTATTAAAATTTATTATTTTTATTATTATTTTTAGTTATTAATTTAATTTTTTAGTTTATTAATTCAACAACATATTTTAACTTACACTTTTAAATATTAATAATTATTTAATAATTAAAAATAATAAATTATAATAATTTTTTAATATTTCTTATATTAAAAAGTTCTAATGACTGCTTTCTAACAAATTCTATTAAACATAAATACAAAATATATATTGATTATGTATAAACTTCTATAACTATAAATATCAATTATTATTAATTAAATACTGATTAAAATAATAATATTTATTGATAATGTAATATTATTTTTATACATATACTAGGACCTTTTTTTTTCCTTCCCTACAAAATGGCACGCAAGTCGTTGAAAAGGTACCAGCGTGGATTCTCTTAATGGCTATAAATTCTACTTTAGAGTCTGGCAAAAACATGTATGAATAAAACCTATGCAGGTCTTACTCTTTATAGAGCGATACATTTGACATGCAGATTATATCTCATCCAATAACAATTTTTGGTAATATTTTTATACTTATATCAGTCGGTAGTTTACCTTTCTACATGTTAATTTCATTAAAATTCTAAAGCTTCTTCAGAGAAAACAATAAGGATATAAAGTAATATATAACGACTAACACTAGGTTTACTTAAGTAGTTATTATATAATAAGTTGGTCGTTTTTAACTTTTTATAGTAGTGGTTGAGTTTGAATTTAAAAGTAAAAAAAAAAAATGTGTTAAACGAGCTAATTGCAATTCTTCAAGTCTTATTATTATTCATTTTTTTTTATGATTCAGTTATGATATCGATATAAATAAATAAATAAATAAAAGATGATATAGTTTTATTTTTTATATGAGCAATCATGGCTAACTACTATATTATATAAATGAGCAATATAACTACTACATGTAGAGTTCTTGTATTTGGGATGCCAAGAACTTTATCTGAAATTCTACACACTTTTGAAAGAAAGGCATTGAAAGCCTTGCATACTTTGCATGAACTCTGCGATTAATGTTTAATGAATTAAAAAAAAAAACAAAGAAAAGGTAGAAATTTTTATCAAAATTAGGTCTAACATCATTTTGTTATTGACCTTAATAGAAAGTCATGTTATATGGTGAAAATATAAGTGATGTGACAATATAATTGACAACTAACCATTTATTCTTTGCCTTCAAAATTCTAATGCTATTTCTTTTTTTACTTTGTAAAATCAATGGCTAATGAATACATATAAGAGAAAATGAAAACCTGGTCCCCATTAAAAAAATGAATTAAGATGATATAACTTGACCTGGCTCACGTGTTTCACGTAGTTCCTCTTTTATACTCATTATGGTTCATCGCTCTAGGACTAGGAGTGACTGAAAATGGAGGTCCTAGGTTAAATTTATGTTAGGGGAAAGATGTACGATGATTGAGAAGTTTAGAGGCTTCTTACTTACTATTTTATTATTAATTTAGTATTTCATTGACGTGTATTATTTGCTGTTATTTGGACTTATTATGCCTGCAATAATTAAAGGAGATGCATGGTTCAAGAAAATGGAAATAGAAATCACAGATTCCTTAACAATTTGGATGAGTCAACTTATAGATCTTCAATAAAAAAAAGTTTAGCCTTCCAACGCAAATTATGTCATTGTAAAATCTTTTGCAACTAGAGCTGAAAACAAGTTAAGTCAGTTTATAAGATAGTTCGAATTCTATTCTTTAATAGTTTTATAAATTAAATTCGTGAGTTAGTAAGCTGAATTTAACCTTAGAATTGAGCTCATAAATTAAATAAGTCAAGTTTAGATTTTGATAAACTCAGTTCATTAGCTTGTAAACAGAATAAAAAAAGCGCATTTATATATAATGTTCTTAATTATTTAAAATTTTATAGTCATTTTTTATATATAATTTTAATGTATGATATAAATAAAAATTTATAATCAATAGATAAATAATATAAAATATTTATATATTTTAATATTTTAAATATATATAAATTATAATTTATATATTGATATAGAATTATAAATTATGTTCATATTATTTGAGTCAGTTTGGGAGTTCAAACCAGCTCATAAATTTTGGATTTGAATCCTCTAAATTTTGAATTTTTACTTTAGAGGCTAAAGTGTGATCTTCTACCGTTGAATGGTTTCTCTCTCATATTTATTCTTAGCCCCACCTATAAAATAAATGGTGAGAGATCACACTTTACTCTCTAAAGTGAAATTCAAACTTTAGAGGATTCAAATCCTAAATTTTTGGTGAGTCAAACTTAAACTTAAGAAATAGACTCGATTATTAATGAGTCGAACCATAAATTAAGCTTAATTTTTGTTAGCCAAATTTAAACTTGATCTAGTTCGATTTAACTCAATTCACTTTTAATCTTATTTGCAGCACATATTTAGTTTGTTATTAATTAAATGTGCTAACAAGTATGATAGGATAGAATTTAAATTCTCCTACAATTTTATACACATTTTAAATTTTTTCAATTTGAATCTTATTCGCATCCTAAATATCTCTTAATAATGCAACCTGATTGTACATGATCCGATTCACAAAAACAAATCTATTTTCACTAAAACACATTTAATTCTATATTTTATAATATCAAACATTATAGATTTTCTATTATCCAATTAAATTATTAATTTAGCGACGCTAAGTACTTGTGCAAAACATTATAAATTATATTAAAGATATAACTATTCGTGTTACCTTCTCCTATTGATTTAAGTAGGGCTGGCAATTCATACCCTACCCGCGGGTATCCAACCCGATCCAATCCGTTCGGGTAGGGTAGGTTATCCTACCCGCAGCGGATAGGGTAGGGTACGATCCGAATATGCCTGCGGGTAGGGTAGGGTACGGGTTTAAGGTGTACCCTACTCTACCCTACCCGCACCTCATATATAATACATATTTTATAAAAATTTCTCTATATAGTGAAGGAAGTGAAAGTTAAACCCACAGCCTCTCTTATGTAATGACTTATAATAAGTGAACAACCACTAAATTAGCTAGTTAATTTAGTAATTTAGAGCATTAGTTTTTTATTTTTTATGTTATTAATACGTATAAAATTCGAAATAATTGAATTTTCTATTTACTTTAAAAAATTGATATTTCTACGGGTAGAGTAGGATTTAGAATTTTAGGGTGCGGGTAAGGTTAGGGTTGAGAGATTCTCAACCCGCAGATAGGATAGGATAGAGTTTTAATGAAATTTTCAACCCGCGGGTAGGGTTAGGGTAACCCTACTCTACCCTACCCATTGCCAACCCTAGATTTAAGTTTTTAGAAAAAGTAGTTTCATGATATAATATCAAAGTTTTGTGTTCGAAAAATCTAAAATTTAATCCTTAGTGAACTTCAAAAGAAAAAAAAATATAAGACAAATAAAAAAAATTATGCAAAAAAAAAAACTTATTTAAAAAGCGTATTAAAAATATAATAATTTATATTATTCTTTTATTAATTTAAATGTTTTAAAAAAGTAATTTTATGATAAATTAAGGGTACAGATTAAATGGTAGGATTGACTAAGCATCTAAACTAGAGTTGTCAATACACTCCGACCAGATTAAAATGAGTTGGACCGCAGATGCAAGTTGTACTGCCTACACTAATTATTATTATTATTATTATTATTATTATTATTATTATTATTATTTTGAACCAACCAAATAAGTATCACAGAATTATATATAACTATAATAATTATTGAAGCGGTATTTTGGTTAAATAAATTACAGTGTATGTTATTTTAATTTTATAAAAATAAGAGTATATATTTTAGAAATAGAGGAGGAAATTATATTATTTAGACATCTTATTAGGATAAAGAGTATTTTTTTATAAATATATATTAAAAATATTATAATAACTACTTTAATAGTTGACGTTCAATATTATATATATAACATTTTTTTAGAAACATTATACTCACAATATAAGATTAAATTCCACTAGATCCTGGAATATATATGCACACATTTGCGCATAAATTTGTTTTGCTAGAATGACTTATGAATTGATGTCCTTTAAGCACTTCATCACCACGACTCCACGAGAGAAATAATGATTCTCTGGTATAAAAATCCACAGAAGCCTATTTTTTTGTCTTTTTTTTTTCATTAAATTAAAAAAAATAAAAACAGATATAAATAATAAATCCCACTAATCAAAAGTGAAAAAATTATATAATAAAGTGATGTGAAATCTTTTACAGAAACGAATCTACTCCCATCGCTACAATCATTTTGGAATCGGCTTTTTCTCAACAAGCAAGTTGCTTACTCCATTTATTTTTTACTTAATAAATGTGCAAGTTGTCATTTTCACATGATTCAACATTTCAACCCATTTCAAATATGCCCCCCTACTTAATTTTTTTAAGTTAAATTATTCTCTTCATTCTTATATTTTTATTAAATTTATAAATAAATTTTTATATTTTAAAAAAATTAATTAAATTCCTACACTAATTCTAAATTTATATTTACATCTTTATCATTCCAAAAATGTTTAACTTAACAAAATATATTAAGACATATTTGCTAATAGTGTGAAACGAATGAAAACATTTTTGTAATATTAACTGTTCAAAATTATCTAATTATAAATTTAAAGAGATGTAAAAATCCAATTAAAAACTTTTAAAATATAAAAACTTAATTACAAATAAAAAAAATACAAAAATTAACAGAATAATTTTATTTTATTTTCTTATCCCATTTTCTGAAGTTCATTTCAGAATCTTTCAAGAAAGAGAGGGGGGGCTTGGAAAAAGAAGGCATAGAAGAAGAATGCAACAGAAACCTAACCAGTGAAGAAATAAATATGCTACAAATCCCAGGAATCCTGAAGATCACTATACAAACATTTTTCACTCTCACATGTAAATCAAAGTAGTGTATTTTTAGACCCTGTAACTTCCACTAAGTTTCACTTTCACATTTGAGATACCAAGAGTAAAAAATTTAACCCAACAAATCCATTGAATTGAAAGCAATCTTATATGCAAACAAAGTCCCATGTGGATGTGGACCCTGGTCCCCCTCCCTGTTTACTTTCTATCTAACATTTTCTTTTCTGTTTGTCATTTTCAGTTCTAGCTCCAAGCAAATTTTCAAACTGAATGTGCATTTTCCACTTTTTTCATCAGAGAAACATTGCATGCTTGTATCAAACATGGTACAGCTTTATGACCTGGTCTATTTTCGCTCGACACACCGGGCAACCCCATTTCTTTGTCTTGACCTCATTCAAGCACGACATGCATCCGGCCACGTGACCACATGGTATGCATGCCCCCTCTGCCGGTGCATCCAGACATATCACACATGATGAGCCGCTTCCTCCGGCATGTTTTCCTTCTTCATCTTTCGGTAGGTTCTCAACAACTGGCGATGACATGTCCACAGGGCTTATGTCAATTGAAGGGTATTGAATGGGGCCGTCCACCGGAATATCATCATCGGTAGCTGGAGGGGCTGGTGGAGCTGATGGATCGAAATCAAGACTGCTGGCAGCATGTCCAGCAGAGGCATTTTCATGGACTTCCTGTACAGGCTCGCTTTCACTTGTGTTTGGATTTTGGGTGCCTAGAAAACCAAGTTTGCTTCTGTTTGCACTGCTGCTTGAAGAGCTTGCTTCGAAGTTTGGTTGGGCAGCTGGAAAAGGTGGTCTCTCCTGAATGGCCTGCTGAAGAGATGCACTGATGGCCATAGCCAGCTCTGCGTCTTCGCCTTCGCCTTCTGTAGATGGTGGTGCTGTGGCCGGAGGCACATTACTTTGCAAAAATGCCGGACTTGCCTGAAAAAAGAAAAGAAAAAAAAAAGAGAGATTAGATCATCACAAAGTTAACATGGGAATTATGCATCAGGAGAATGATCATTTGAAAAATCTTTATAAACATTTTCTAAGTTGCAGAAGAATTAAAGTGAAATATAAGAGAAGAATCAGAACCTATTGCATTTTACCATTTTGAAAAGGAACAATTACAAAACCAGATACAGAAACATGTACTTCACGAATAAAACAGTGGTAGTATATGCTATTAACATATGAATTGGTACTACAATCAACATCATTTGCCACAGGCAGAACAAACTACGCAAATGTTCTTGAAGAGAATCAGGCAATGTCCTATGCTTTTCTGGAAAATGATTTGCATCACTGCACTGAAATCTAAAACTACAAATCTGACGGAAATAATGCCCATAAAACATCACATTTCATCGGATAGATGCAAGTCTTTGACAACTGAAATGATTAAAAAATACAAGTGGTTTTAATAACAATGTTAAAAACGAGATTTACACTCCTCTTTTATAACAGAAGCACAATTACAAATCAAACTATTTGCTAATTTATAAGCTGTATTTATACCCAAAATTTCAGCAACACAAGGCTGCCAATTTTTATCATACAACTGGTCTCTTGACTCTGCGGGGCTGATTACGAGCAACTCCTTTTTCAAATTCTTAACTCATTTGTCGGATTTGAATACGACTATATTCTCTCTTGATAATCCCCTTTGAAAGTCTATTAGGCCGAGTCTTCTATTTAGACTATGAGGGAATACGAATAACCTGTTGCAGGATTGTAGCCAGACTAGATGAACACACAAAGCCCCATCTCCTAAAATGTGTGTGTAATGCTTGGCCCTTTCTCAGTGTGATTCCTCATATTTTCTTATGATGTTTAATTTAGTTCCTTTTTGGAGCTTTGGTTTGGTAACCTTGGTGAAGGTCAGGTGTCACTTGTTCCTTGTACCAATATCAATGATAAGTTTGTTAAGTGTTGATTTAAAGTGAATGGGTTAAATTTCGTAGCAATGTGCAATCTAAGCTATACTCAAGTATATAGAGTCGGAGCTTAGCTCTCATATTGTATAGTTTAAAATGGCTTCGTTGGAACAACAGCTGGTTTAGGGTATCAATACCATTACACATTCGGCTTCTCTCTCATCTTAAGCAAGATCTCTTTAAAGAGGTATCCTGAAAGATTTTGGGTTTATGGATTAGGCAGTTTTGAACCATTGGTGATTATCTTTTTCTTCATTGATTTCTTATCCTTCAAATACCCTGGAATTTTTCTTTTCATCTTAATGAGTTTCTTCTAAAACACTAAACACTCCTCCTTTGGATTTAAGTTATGTACTTATGTATCAACTATTATTAAGTGCAATATATATCTTCAAAGAAAAAGTCAAAAGAAAACCTGTGATCTACAGTTGCACTTTATGTGAAGCATAACACGAACAGAATAACACCAGCATACATATCATGTGGCATTTGGCATACCTGTGGAATCCCTTTGCAAGCATTAGAAAACAATGCGAGTTGGTGCCTGTCATTCTCTTTTGCAGGTGCAAGTTTAACCCGTGTTCCTAGAAATATGCAGACAAATCAAAATAATGGAAAAGCCTCTTAAGAAGTAAGGAAGGATATCTGTACGAAAAAGCAAAACAGATGCCAGGGAATGATGCAAGTGAAGTTCAATGATCCGCATTAAAATAGAAGCAAAGTTGGCTTCATTTTTCAATCTTCACTCCTGGTTGTACAAGTTTCAAAGGTATAATAATATTATAATGCAGATATATGTTTTAAAAACAAATAAAACTCACGGCCGAAGTTTAATATTCAGTCAGAAATATAGATTGAAGTTTCTAAATACCTTGTCCTTGTGACCATGTCCACTTTTTTTTTTCCACTCTTAAATATGATGTGTGTCTAATGCATTTTTAGTAATATTAGCAACAAATGTATATCTCAAAATGTAATTGTGAAAAGGAATGGGTGACAAACAAAAAAAGGACCCAGTATAGGAGATTACGGGAAGTCATATCAGCAATTGTCACGGATGGGTCAGACTGGTGAAGCTTTGGTTCTTCTAAATTGGCCCTCCACAGAGGAATTAGTGTTCGTGGTTGTCCATCCTGCTCATTTAGTTACAGCAATTGAAAAACTCAAGTATGTCCAAGGTGAACAACAGGGGAAAAATATCCAAAGAAGAAAAAGCACCAACTCAAGTCTTATGTGTTAATTTTAATATTTCAAACATTCTTTCTTGTAATAAAACATGAAACTGTTGTCTTCTGTCTGTGAATGCGTGAAGGAAGAGAGATGATGATACATTGTCCATGGAATACCTGCAAAGTAGAATATAAAGCAAGCTCCAACTTGTAAGGTCTGGTAGGATTGCGGGAGCCAACTGGTAAAACAACCACCCAACTGCAAAGAACTTTAATTAATCAATAACAAGATCACAAATATTTTACTATATGACAAATTTAAAAACTACTTTATTTGATTTTTTTTTTACAGTTATTTATAAGCGACGGAAACAAATTGCTAGTTATGAGATTGCAAGCCCAGCCATCTAGCAATAAATCTTGAAAGGATAACCAGAAAATGGTACAGATAGAAGGCCGCATGAAAAATATATGATATATCACATGATACTCACACTCTTCTAGATACCAACTGAGGAGCTACTACTTCTAGAAAGCCAGGTCCATGAAATTCTCGCATCCAACCACAGAACAAGCATAGATGACTCTGCAGAAACGATAATCATTAATGGCACAGATATGGTGATAAATAGAAGAAAAAATAAAATAGTCAGTGCATTCAACTTCATATAGCAACATAATGAAAAATTCATATGTACCTCAATTGCCCTAACAACATTGCTGTGTCCTTTGGCCCTGGCGACCTCAAGAGCAGTTTGACAATCATCATTCAAGATCAAAGGATTTGCTGAAAGGTTGAAATAGTAAACCCCATATAAATATATACTTAACAATAAAAATATTAAGTAACACTTTCTGGAGTTCCAAAGATTCAAGCTAAAGGGAATAATAAAAAATTTGCTGACATATGTAGACACTTGAACATACCTCCATGCAAAAGAAGTAACTTAACAATACTTTCAAGCCCCCGTTTAGCAGCATGATGCAATGGAGTCCCCGCATGACGACCTTTACAATAGTTGAAACCAACCGTTGAAGCAAGTCAAGAAAAACATAAATCAAGTTCAGTTTTCTACTTCCATTACTACACTTTGGTAAGAGAAGTTAAGCATTCAGTATTCAGTAGAGACAACCAACCATGTCAAATTCTCAACTACGAAACCTATACAGGTGCAGTAGTATCCAAAACTACATAACAAATGACCCTAGGCTTCATTATAATTTTTTTTTTTAAGTTTCAATTTTGCTACAAAACCTCAAGAATTTTGTTCAGTAGCAATTCACCACAATGTTCCAGCTTCTTTCAAATTATAATAAACAAATTCAATTGATAGCACTCAACATAATTTCCCAAGAAGCTAAACAATGAAATCATTAAAATAAATAAGATAAAAATTCAATACCTGGACGGTATGCATTGACATTGGCTCCAAGTTCTATCAAAGTTTTGGCAACATTATAAAGCTCAGGATTCATGCATGCAACAATCAAGGGGGTTTTTCCTTCTCTGTCTATCCACTGCATAATTAAAAATTCAACCCAGGAATATAAACAAATAAAAGGAAAAAAAAATCAAAACCAACAACAAAATCCAAATTGATCCAATCCAAATAATCATCATCTTCATCATCACTATCATCATCATGATCCTCTTGATCACACCCACAATAACAAAACTAAGAAGAAGAAAAATCACATTTTAGGGTCAATTTTGGCAAAGCTTCATTACCTCGAGGCCTGCACCATCTCTGTGAAGGGCTTTGATTACTTCTATGTTCCCATAACTGACCTGCTGATAGAGCAATTCGCTCTTGGACTGCCCTTGCCCCATGATACAAGCACGACCTTAGAACCAAAATTGGATTACTTATTATTTTTTCCCCTTCCTGTTGATGTAGACTTTATAGGAATTATGAAGTGGGGTTCATAGGTTTAGGGAAAATGGGCTTCAAATGAACGAGAGGGTTTTCCAGGAAAATTTTGAACTTTCCTGGAAAAGGTCAAAATTGATTGATAAAATGAGAAAAAATAAAAGATGATAACGGGGAAAGGGGATGAGATAAGAGTGAGGAAATAACTTTACGGCAACCGTTATACTAATCTTTTTTTTTTTTTTTTGGTGAACTATTATACTAATCTTTTGAGATTAGAATATAAATTATTAATAGATTTATTTTGTATATTTTAATCCATCAAATCAAATTATTATACATTTAACTAATCCAACATATGCGTAAAGTTGGGATAAAATAAACTTTTGGAACACATTTTAAAATCAGGCAAGTATTTTTCAAATTATAACCATAAAGAGTATAGAAATAATATAATAAATTATGTAGAGTTTAATCTTCCATTCAAATTCGAGTGAAATTTTAAAGTAGTTTTTGAAGTTACACTTGAGTCTTAAAATAATTCCTAAAATTAATAGTTACTTAATTTCATCTTCGAACTTGTACTTTAGAATTCATACTAGTTCCTAAGACACTTTTCATTAATCGAAACACTGAAACGACGTTGTTTTGTATTAAAAAAAAAAAACAGAGCATCTCCCTCCCCTTTCCCTTACCCAATGCTCACTATCCCTTTTCCTCTCATCTCCGACATCCCTCTCTAGCCACCCACCAATGCCCGTCTCAACTTCTCTTCCCTTTTCACCAAAGTATGCATCTTTCACCTTTTAGAACCACTTTCCACTTCTTAGGCTTCTTGTTTTCTGCATCAAACATGCAAAGAAAAAGATAAAAAAGAATGATAAACTTTTTGGACTTGTACCATGTTGTTGTTAGAAAGAGAAAGAACAAGGGCTATCTTCTGTTCTGTTATTTCTCTGCATCAGTGAGAGATTGGCGAGCTGGAGGGAGAGATTGGGGGTTGTGTTGTGTAAGTGATGATGAGGCTGAAGGGAAGGGGCAAGCCAGCAGCGCATAGTGATGGCAGCGGTGGCTAGTCTTGCACGAAGAGAAGGAGAAAAACAAGGAGAAGAAGAATAAGAAGAAGAGGGAAGAAAAAGAAGTTGTGGGGTGGTCTCTGGGGTTGCTAGTGGCTGGTAGCTAGCGGCTTGGGAAGGAACGACAAAGGGAGACGTCGCGGCGGTCTGAATTGGTAGCGCTAGGGTGGTGGCAGCCGGCAGTGAGCTTGTGGAGAAAAGGGACTAGCTTCGGTGGTCCTATGGGTTGCACCGGTGGTTCAAAACACAGAAGCCAAGGAACAAAGAATAAGGGGGAAAGAAGAAAAATGAGAAGGGAAAGACAGAAAGAGAGAGGGAGAGGGAGGGGAAGTGTTTTTTTTTATAAATACAAAACGACGTTGGTTTAGTGTTCCGATAATCTGATGGACGGAAAATATCTTACGAACTAGTATGAGTTTCGGAGTGCAAGTTCGAGGATGAAATTGGGTAACTATTAACTTCAGGGACCACTTTGAGACTCGAGTGCAATTTAAGGGACTACTTCGACACTTAACTCTTCAAACTCATCTACATCCAAATAAAATAAAGTAATAAATAGCCTAATTACATATCCAAGCATTTTTGTATCCAAGTCCAATCAAGTAGGTCCAAACTCAATAAAAACTACTTTTATTATACCCTCGTGTATACATGCGTGTTTCAATAACGCTTCTTTAGTTTCCATCTTCGTCTTCGCGTTCTCCTTCTTTTTCTCCGCTTTCCTCTTTCTTTGTCTTTGCATTCCTTCTTCTTCTTCTTCTTTGCCTTCCTTCTTCTTCTTTTTCGCATTCATTCTTCTTCTTCTTCGCGTGTTTTCTCTCAATCGTCATTTTTTTATTGTTGCTGTTATTGCTGTATTTTTTCTTTTCCTCCTTTCAATTAAGGTTCATTTGGATCCAAAAATGAACCGAATTTGGTGAATAGTTAAAAGTAGTATCAACTGAATCTAACTCAATTCACAAATGAACCAAATTCGGTTCAGATTTGAACAAAAAGTGATAAACATTCAATCAACAAGAAAATCACATTTCAATTTATTTCTGCATACAAATGAACTCAATTAAACTAAAAGATGAACCGAATTCACAAACAGATTTGGTGAATACTTAAAAGTAGTATCAAGTTTACCTAACTCAATTCACAAATGAATTGAATTCGATTCAGATTTGAACAAACAGTTAAAAAATTACTTAAAGAATAAAAAATTTGGTCAATACTTATTAGTAGCATCAAGTGAACCTCAATTAACACACAATAGACCGGAATAAACTATGAAATGAACCAAAATTATTTAATGATGGCATCAGAAAAATCAGAACTAATAAAGATGTTAGCAAAATGTTGGTGTTATTGGTGATGACGATAACGAAAAAGGAAAAGAAAAAGAAGAAGACGCAACATTGGGCAAGGAGGAGGAAGAGAAGGAGGAGGGAAGAAGAAGAACTTGCGTGGGCGAATTTGGAAGAAGAATAAGAAGGAGGAGGAGGAAGAGGAGGAGGAGAAGAAGGGAAGAAGAAGAACCTGTGCGAATTCGGAAGGAGAAGAAAAAGAAGAAAAAGAAGAAGAAATACGAGGAGGAGGAGAAGGAGAAGGAAACGAAGAAGGAGAAGGAGAAGAAGGCGCGTGATTTAAAAAGTTGTTATAACAACTTGGTTAGACTTGTTTAAGTATTTTGTTTGGATGTAGAGCTTTATCCTAAAATACATAATCATATTTATTTACACGTTAAATACGTATACAATTAAATTTTATTATATAAAAAATATACAAAAAAGGATAATTTATCTTCTAATTTTTAAAAAATACACGAGTAATTGTCTAATGATAATTATTTATGAGAAGAGGAATTCTCCACATACAAGTGTTTTCCATACAAGTCATTTATTTCTTCTTCTTTTTCTTTCTCCATGCCTCCTCTTTTTCTTCTCCTTCTTTTTTGAAGTGTTTCATCTTTATCGTCGTGTTTTTCCTCGTTCTTCTTTTGATTTTGCAACATTATGCATTTTTTTCTTCTTTATTTGATTTTTTTTCTCCCAAAAAAAATTATGAGAATATGATATAAGAAAATGAAGAAAAAGAAGCAGCAGAAGATGAGGAGGAGAAAGAGGAAGAGTTCTAAATTATGCATAAGATGTACTTCAACGAATTTTGGGTGTATTTTTTAAATTCTTTGGGTGTATTTCTGTAATCTTTTGGGTGTATTTCTGTAATCCTTTGGGTGTATTTCTATAATCATTTGGATGAATTCCTGTAACCGTTTGAGTAGTGTATTTTTGTAATCGGTTGGGTGTATTCCTGTAATCGTTTGGGTGTATTTCTGAAGTTTTATTATCTTCAAAACGATTTCAAAGCTTGATTTCAGAAACCATGAAAATCGAAAAAAATGAAGCAAGAATACCAGTGATAAACGCAGATAAAACAACGAATGAAAAGATAAAGAGAGAACGCACGAAGGAGATCGAACAAATTTGGCAAGAAACTCGTTTTCATGGAGGAAGAAGAAGAAGAGTATGAGAAGAAGAAGGAGAAGAAGAAGGAAGAGGAAAAGGAGAAGGAGGAACGCGAAGCACGCCATGAAAATCATATATGGGTTAGCATGCTTTTTGCTAAGTTTCTTTCAACTTGTATGACTTGTAAACCAAATGACTTGTATGTGTAGCACTCCTCTTATAAGAAATGTTATTGTTAGAGATCATCAAAATTTATTATTTTTGTTATTATTTAGTCGTCAATTTAATTTACTTAATCTAGTTTTTAAATCTAATAATTCAACAATATATTTTATCTCATATTTTTAAATTTTAATAATTAAGTAATAAAAAAATAATAAATTTTAATAATTCTCTAATATTTTTCATTATTTATTGGATACAAATTATCAGTCTAAAAATATAAATATATATAAATACAGAATAAAATTTGAAAACACATTTACAATTTAGTAAACTTACGTATTTTATACGCCATCTCATTGCATATATTTTAATAAATTAATAATCTAATTTCAATATTTTTAAACTTGAGTATATTTGGATGAAAGTAGCACCTAAAAATTATAATGTTAAGAAAACTGTAACATCAATTATTGGCTATAGGGAAAGGAGTTTTATCGTAATTGACGAAAATTTAAATAGTAAAAATTTAAAGAGCAATGCAATATTTAAATGGCAAGAAAAATTAAATTAAGAGTAAATAAGGTAATTAATTAAAAAAAATTTAAATGCTAAAAAGATCTTGACAAGGGTTGAAGGTTAAAAATTACTATCTTTATCATTAACTACAACATGATAATTACAAAGTGCAAACCCAATTCATCAACCTCCCAAATTGAAGAAAGTTAATTAGGCTTAATTAATCATAATCTACAAGTCTTAACTAACTTACTAATTAAATTAGTAAAAGATTATCATTAGCAAAAATAAGATTAATTAACATCTCTAAATTATCAATTAACTTGGACATTAACAACTCAAGTTTACCTAAATTCCCAATCCAAACCAAGAATGAAAATCTACTCTATAACTAAGTCAAGTATTTTATGAAACACTTGAAAGACATATAACAAAGCATTATAAATTGAAAGAATAATAAAATCTACCACTACCAAATTCAAGTAAGAAACAATAGCATCTTAAGTAAGCAAGAAAGAAACATAAAACATCAAATTTATTAACACTATGCTTGGATCAATGAAATTAAAAGGAAAGAAAATGTAAGGAAGAAAAATAGATGAAAAATGAAATTTTTCATTGATTGGATGAGAATGGAAAAGAAAAATAGTGGCGTGGGACCCACATCCAACTTTTCCTTCCAAACTTGTGAAGAAAACCAATGAAAATTACAAAGTAAGAAACTAACTTGATAATCCTAGTAAACTAAGATAGTAGAAAGAGAAAATGTAAATACAATTAAACTAAAATAAGATTAAAAACTAAAACAAGAGAGAATTAAAATAAAAATCCTAAGAATTCTAGAGAGAAGTTAGAGTTTTTCTCTCTAGAATTCACTAAAACATGCTAAAAACAAAAACCTAAGACTACTTGGTGTATTATCTCGCAATGCTTGGTTCAAATGCTTCAGAAATAAATTAGATTGAGTCCAAAATGGGCTAGAAATCACGAGTCATGTGCTATTTTAAGTGAGGCATGTGACGAGACTTGTGCGTGCGCACATCACTGAATTTCTTCCTCCTTCGTTTCTTCGCGAAATCTCCACTTTTGCATGCTTTTGACCCATCTTCTCAAATCATTTTTGCCTCTCAAACCTTAAACAACTTGAACAAACATATCAAGGTATCGAAAGGAATAAAAGCGAAATTAATTTGACAATTTTAAAGGTCTAAAAAGCATATTTCAATCAATTAAGCATAATTAGAAGAAAATTCACAAAGCATACATTTTTAAAGAATAAGTACAAGTTAAGTTAATAAATTCTATTATTTCCAATCCAAAAATCATCATAAAATATGGATTTATCATAACTTCTCAACTCGAAAGAATAAAAAAACTTTTGAACAATGTCACCGTCTGAGAGAACCCATTGTTTATTACATTCTCTTCATTTTGAGTTTTACTCCAAAGTTTGAAGATTATAATTTTGGAACTTTTAAATTATCGAATTTGAATTCTATACTGATATTCATTTTTCTTTTATTAATTATTAAAAGACAAAATTTCAAAAAAAAAAGATTAATTTCTCAAAATAATCTCAATAGCCTTGGAAAATAGTATCAAATTATGATATTTTATTACAAATAACTTAAACATATTACTAAAAAGTGATTAACTGAGTTTGGACATTACTTTTTACCAGGCCCAAATTCACAAACTGATCCTGATTAACATTGGGCCTAAATTCAAAAATGAAGATATTAAAGGATTTTATTTGGCGAGATTGAGAAAGTATAGAGGGCCAATAAATTTAGTGTATAATGTGTACAATAGAGATAAAATTGAAATTAACATCAAATGATAAATAAAAAAATAATTTTTAATAATTACCAATTTAAATTCAAAATAAATAAGAATTTACAACAGTTACGTAAACCCCCAAAATAGTCTCCTTCTCCCCCATTTGATGTGACTGCCTTCTCACTCAGTCTCTTCTTCTCTCACGGGTGCCAAGCCGCCACAGATACCAGTCGTCGTCGCCCAAAACTCCGGTTGACACCGACGTGCACACCACGAATGCCCAACAGCACTGTCGCGCAGTTTGCGTCGTTCCCGCAGTCCCACATTGCGCCAGTCGTGCAGCCCCTCCCCCGCGCTGGCAGTTTCTCCCTCTCAATGTCTTTCTCACACTCCTTCTCGCCTTGCAACCCGTGCCGTCTCAGTCTCCACCTCCTACGACGAGATGACCTGCCTCCGCGCCCGATCCAGCTCCCACATGTGCCGCACTCTCTGCTGGTACAACCTTGTCGCCCCGCCAACGCCAGCGTTGTCGTCACCACCGGATGTGCTGCTCACCTCTTGTGGTCCTGCCGTTGTCCTTTTTTGCGCAATTGCAGGCCTCTGCGCTCTTCTCTCCCCATCTTGCGCTTGACAACGAGAATCAAGTACAAAAGTGAAATCCCTTTTGTATGCACATGTTCATTACACTAGGTCGGCGGATGGTTATTTTTATGTCTAATACGGATGGTTATTTATGTAAGTATAATTAAAATGATCTGAATGTTCAATGCAGTAGATATGCAGATGGTTGTTTTAATGAACATTTAGATGATTAGTTTATTAGATTTGGTTGAAGCATACAGACTTAACATTTTCAGGGGTGATCAGTTTTATATGTAATCGGATGGTTATTTTAATTGGGGTAGTCACTGTGCTGTTGGGGCTGCTGGGGGTGGGTGACAGCGCTGCTAGGGTCGCTAGAGGGGTGGTCACAGTGCTGTTGGGGATGCTGAGGGGGTCAGGCGCTGCTAGGATTTGGTAGTGGATAGGAGATAGTTTAAATTTGAAATTGGAGGGTAAAAATTTTTTGTTATTAGAATTTAGGGGGTGTTTCTTATTTTTTAATTTATCGTGGCCCAGTAAACCAGCCCATTGTACACATTCTCAAGATACCTTATTCTCTCTTTAGCAGAGTTCTTGAGAGAATATTTCCATTCCAATAGCATACACGAACAGAAAGTATGAGGAGCCAATGTATGTATTGTACAATGTGTACAATAGGAACTAAATTGTAATTAAAATCAAATCATAGTCAATTAATTAATTTTTGAATAGTTTCTAATTTTAAATTTGAAACAAATTAGGATTGCAATAAGTTATACCAACACACAGACCCTCTCTCTATACGGTCTTACCCTCTCTCTTCCTTTCTTCTCGGTTCTCCCCGCCGTGCGCAGAGGTCACCCACCACCATTACCTTCCGATCGTGTGCATTGTTCTCACTGCGTCGCACCATCGCAGCGACTCCAACCAGCACCTTTCTCACTGCCGTGTGCAAAGGCCACCCACCACCAGTACATTACGTTTGTGTGTGTTATTCTCGCCGCACTGCAGCAACCATCGCAGCAACTCCAACCAGGACCATAACCGGATGTTCGTTTCAGTATGTATCTGGATGGTTAATTTATTAAACAAAATAGATGGTTATTCTACGTATATGATACCACTTATTGCTTACATGATTATCTTTATACATAAATGCCAGATGTTCTTGTCTTTGTATAATTGGATGTTCACAATTACTGTACGCGTGGATGGTTGGTTTAGGAGGTTCGATTTTGCAGTTTGCGTGGGCGACGATCACTGTTCCAGATCACATGGTGCCGCAAAGGTCGGATGTTCAGCCGCTTCAGGTGCGAAACAGTTCCTTCCCGCAACAGGAGTAGGCGCGTGGAGGCACCGATTCGCAGCGGTGGGATGCAGCTTGTAGCGCATACATCAGGGTAAGGATGAGGGGTTTTGCAGAGTGAAAGGGGGAGGGGTTGGTTTCAGGGGACTAGGGAAACGGTGGGTGCAGAAGGATTAATGATGGATAAATTTGAATTAGGATTAAATTGGTGGTTAATAACACAAAACTGAACGGACCATTTGGGATTAGGATAAATAAGGGTTAATTTGCATTTTTAATTTAAATTGAGTCAAACAAATAGTCTATTATACATATTGTATAGATACTTCATTGTTTTCCTAGCAGAACTCAAACACAAATTAACATATTAACGGTTATTCGATATGTATTTGATAGTCGTTAAATATCTAATAATTGCTAGAAATCGTTAACCAAAAGCCTAATAGTAGAAAAATAAGTCAAAATACAATTAAAGAGATATTTAATTTTTTACATTATACTTAAATCACTGATTATTGCATGTACCAACCTCAGCTCATAGATTTGGTCAAGGTGAGGTTTCTTCCTAAAGATGAGTTCAATAAAGAATAAACCTTCGAACACTAATATAATATCTTCTCTCTTATTAATTTGGGATAAGTATTGTTTTGGTCCCTCACGTCGAGGGTCAGAATCAAAACCGTCTCCAACGTAATTTTCGATTTAAAATCATACTTAACGTTTTTTTCATATTAAAATCGTCCTTTTATTTTTTTTTAGACAAAACTACTCTCACCACTACCAGCACAATTACCTCCTCCACCCCCACCACCAACACCAACACCAACATCAATACCAACATCACAACCAGCACCACCACCACTACCAGCAACACCACCACCACCACCACCAAGAATACCAAACAACAGCAACAACACCAAATAACACCAAACCACACCAAACCAAGAAGCAGAAACAGAAAGCAAGACCACCACCACCACCACCACCACCACGAACACCAAATAATACCAAACCAAGAAGCAAAAACAGAAAACAAGAAAATAGAAAGCAAAAAAGAAGAACGGCGAGGCGGAGGCGGCAAGGCAGAGGCGGCGAGGCGGCGAGGCAGAGGCAGCGAGGCGGAGGCGGCGAGGCGACAAGGCAGAGGCGAGGTTGCGAGGCGGCAGTGGCTCACGTCTCCTCTCTCCGTTGCAATCCCCAACGGCGACGGCCACAACAACGGCGACGGCGGCTCCAAGCTTCACCGCCGCCGACGTCCCCCTCCCCCTCTGATCTCCCCTTCCCCCCACCCCCACCCCCACCCCCACCCCGCGTCCTTTCCCCTTCCCCCCACCCCGAACCCGCGTCCCCTTCATTTTCTTCCTCTTCTTCTCCGGCTTCTTCCACTTCCCCTCCTCCCTCTCTTCGCCGCCGGCGCCATCCTCATTCCCCCCCTTCCCCTTCCCCATTCCCCTTTTCTCTCCCCCTTCGAATAACCTTTTCTCCCCCTAAACTCGTTTCTTTTATTTTTTTAAAAATTTTATAATTTTTTTATTATAGGAGTAGTTTCGGAATAAACTAAAAAAATTTATTAGAAAGGAAGATTTTAAATTTAAATACAACTTTAAGAATGATTTTAAATCAAAATATACACCAGGACGAGTTTAATTCCGACCCTCAACGTGAGGGACCAAAACAATACTTATCCCTATTAATTTCTACTAACTTCTATTATTATTTTAAAAGATTTGTTTTTTCTTTTTATCACAATTCACAAGCCTCCTTCGACATTTTCATTAAGAAGCTAAAGATTAAGCCTGATCTACAATATCTTTTAACATTGTCATCAAATTTTTAGAATTTGGGAATTGTATGAACTAAAATTTGGAAATTAGAAATGTCTTTTTTATCCATATCTAAAAATATAGAAATATGGTATCTAAAAATATATTTTATCAATTACAATTTGTAAACTCTTTTGAAAACAAGTTAAACACATTATATAAGTCTGATTTATTTGTAAAATTTTAAAACATACATTGTCCTTTATATAATTCATAAAAAAAATTGTTATTTCTAAGATTTGAACTAAAGACCTTTTAGTTAAATTATAAAGTAATTGTCATCTCAATTAATTCAATTTTTATTTTTTTATACATATTGAATAAAAAAGAATAAGATACACTAGTATTAATAATGTTGAATCAAGACAAAAGATAATTAGCTTTTTTCATTAGTTTAAAATAGGAAAAAACCCTCAATATTTTTTCTTTTTACAAAATGCACAGATTTAACATCACTAATCAACATAAAATTTATAAATCAAACTCAGATTTAATTTTAGAGAAAATGATAAATAAATTCTTAAGTTTTAATTCCAAAAATAAATAAATCTCTCACCAAATTTAATTATAAATAGGTCTTTGATTTTTATAAATAAAAAACACATGAGTTCTTTTATATCAAATTTAAATCATTACTAATAAACTTATATATATTGAGCAATGCTAGGGGGCCAGCAGTTTTTGTGATTGTTAGTCATCAACTAGCCATCAATCATGATTTGATGGTGTGAGATTGGTATGAGATTTCATCCAATGGCTCACCTTTCTCTGCTGGTTATATGCTGGCCCAAATTCAATAAAACTGCTGGTCCCCTAGACTTTTCCATAATTAAATTTGATAAAAGATTTATTTATTTTTGAGATAAAAAAATTAAGAACTTATTTGTGATTTACTCTTAATTTTATTCGTGGTGATATTATGATAAGCAAAAATCAATGTCAATCAATCAATGCAACCATCAACCAATCTAGATATTCATTTCTTCACTATTAAAATGACACCTAATCAGTGGGAGCAACTAAAACAATGGCATATAACTACGCAACATATTTTATCTTCATGTTTGAGTGAAATTATAATGATGAATTGATGATGTTAAATGATTAAGTTAATTTGATCATTAATTTAATTTAATTAATTTAATAATTTATTAGTACGATAAAATTAATTAAAGAAAAAAAAGAAAAAATACATAAAAAATTTAGTTAAACTTAATTAAAAAAATAATTTATCAATTCTAACATTTTTCAAACTCTAATAGCAAATGAATAGTGATAATGACGTATTTCTTTTTTCAAATGACATATCAATATTTTCAAATATTTAACCCACCGCGTTAACGCGAATGATAGCGATTGATTTCTTAATTCTTAGCATAGAAGGAAACTGAAAGCTTCATGTGCAGTTGCCTTGGGGGGAACTTCTCAAATCTCCATGGTCCTCAAATCGAAAACAACAAACGGTAAATTATTTGTTTCATAATAAGATCTAATTAAACAATATTGGTTATTTACTGGAAAATTGACATTGTATTGAATTATAAAATAAGTTCAATTTAAATACACTTCTACTGTAATTCCTGTAATGAAGATATCTAATTAGATATTACTGTACTACATTACATTATATGTAACAATATTTAATTAATATGCATAGAATAAAAAGCTATGTATTTTTAAAACATAATCTTTGTAAGCATACATCATGAGACTCAATTGTTATTATTTCTAATTTTACTTTTTAAACCCAGCTTTACTTGCCGGTAAAATGTTACAAATGTCAACTTTTCTAATACAAATGTCACACTATTATAAAGATAATAATTAACTAATCAAAATAATATTGAAGTGAAAATGATCATATATATATATATCATTACGTTGGTTCAGTTTCCCAACAATAAATTGATAATGTCGGTGGACAATGCCTATCACATCATCTTTGGACTCAAATATGGTTTGAATATTTTGTAACATATTTTATCCAATTACCTAAAAATATTGTAATAGAAAAGGCTAAGTCTAAATTAAGTCCACATGAAATGGGCTTGATCCAATTAATACACGATTTGTATGGAAAAAAAAGGTCAAAATTCACCCGAACAATTAACGTAAAATGGAAATAAATTTCTGTTAAGAAAACTTAAAAAATTCATTGCTCAGCGACAAATTTTAAAATAAATCTCAAATTTACAATAAATTAGAACTTGATCTTTCATGTTAAAAAATATCGTGAAAATAAAAAAAATATATATATACCTAATTTGATCCAAAAAAATTTAAAAAGATCACTTTAGTTTTAATAAATTTTGATTGTTCTCCCCCCCTACTTTATTAAGCTCTAACAAATTTATTTGACTATTTTATTAATTTGTAACTCAAATATTAAATGACGCATGTATAAGAGAAAAAAATAGGACACACCAACACTTTTTTCTCTTTTCTTCATTGATCAAATTTTTTATTACTCTATGAAGCTTTGATATTATTACCTTAAAGTAAAGACAATAAAAAAATAATATTTTTGAATTTTTTTTATTATATCAGACTCTACAACAATGACATAGACTCCATAATAATATCTTAAATTTTTTTTTAAATTGAAAATCTCCTAATATTAGATACACAATCAACACTTCTATTATTTTTAAAATCTTTCTCTTATCGAGGATATGGAATTTACGAGTTTCCACCACTTACCATTTCTAACTTGAAATTGGGGATTTTTGTTACGAAAGTAATGGTTTGGTCAGAGCTTATCAACTATTGCGGCAAAAGAGTTATGAATGGAGGGAATGGAGCTATGTGGGAAAAAAGTGGAGAGCAAATGCATATAGAACAACATCGTTTTGTGTTTATCTACCTATTTAATCTTTTATACACGTGTTATTTAGACTGCGTTTATTTACGAACACAAGACATTAAGACATTGACACGGAAATACAAAATCATATTTAGCATATGAGATATTAACAGAAATATTATATTCTAAGATACTGAATTAATATATTTTTATATTTCTTGTAAAAAAGACAACAGAGATACTGGATGAAGACACAATTTATTTTTTTTTCTTTAATTATCAATATCATTTTTTATAATTACATTTTTTATCGTTCTATTTTTCTTTTTAAATTTTGTGTGAAGAAAAAAATAAAGATAAATTAAGTTTTTTATTATTTGATCTATCTTATATTCAACATATCACCGAACAAAATACAAAATACTAATTTTTATGTATTTATCATTTGTGTCCTATTCTCAGTATCCTTTCTTCTCTTATTCTCAAAACCAAATACAACCTTAACGTTTAAGTCACCAAGTTAACGTGACATGTTTTGACGAAGCAAAGTGAGGGAGGGGTCAATAACGTTTGAAATTTGAGAATAATTAAAATTTGCTGGGAGTCTGTTAGTACGAATTTTGACCTATTAACTTTGATTATGAGTCATGTGAATTGAATGAAAAGGGGTTGAGATGAAATCTGTTGCTCATGAAGTAGGTATTGGACTATAGAAAAACTCACTCTTGGCTATGAAAAGAGTCAGGATAAGAGTGATCGAAGTCAATGATACAATGATGATTATAAGTCGAGTCGAAAATAATTAAGGTCGAAATTAGATGAACCACATGTGGTTTAATTTTGAGCACGATGCAAGACTGTGAAGATTGGAGACTAAGATAAGAAAAACATAGGGAGTCCACCGTAAAAAGCAAGATTATTCAGGATCAAGGCCAGGTTATGACCTGAGAAAAATGAAAAAATTAGATTGAAGTCAAGATTTTTCAAGGTAAAGTCTATCCTTATGGTCTACAAATTGGAGAAATTTAAAAAAATTAGAGGATTTCAATTTGATATACTACACCATCACACAAAATTTATAAATTTCCAGTCTCAGTGATGCAACAAAAAATTATGCAGTATAAGTACATGTGAATATCTAAAGTCAATCTTTTTATTTATTTCCTTTATTTTTCTTTTTATTTTCAATTTATTTTGCTTTGTTATTTCTAATTTATTTTGCTTTATTTTCCTTTTCAAGTATGTTAGATTCCTTTTCATTTACTTTAAACTTGAATTTATTTATTGTTTATTATTTTCATTTTCTTTTCTATTCAAGTATTTTATTTCCTTTAAGTTCGACTATCTTTTATTTGAGTTCTATCTATTTTCTTTTGATTCGATATTTTTATTTATTTGCATTTCATACATTTTATTTTTATTCTTGACACAAACATTAAATAATTTTTAGGTTGAGCTCACTCTTTTTTAAAAGAGTTGTATCTACTCCCCGAACTAAGATCTTAATACAAGTTTGATCCGACGCCCTGTCAAAAGTATTAAAAATCAAGCGAAACAAATTGGCACGCCCGGTGGGACCCTGGATTAAGTTAACATGTCAAGCTGTGTATATGACTATGCAGAGATAAGTTAATAATGTCTAATAGAGCCTCATCTTCGTCTAATACGTCGAATAATGATAATGGAGAGCCTATGAGAGGCCCTGAAACAGAGGTTGTCCCATCAGCTGGTACCTTAGGTCAAAGGATAAACCCTATTATCATAGAAGGAATCCTAGCGACTGTGCCAGCCACATGGTTGATGTGAGAATTAACATTGATATAGAATTTCACAAAATAGAATCTCGTTATAAGCATAGTCTAAATTAACAATTAACTCCCAATCAAAGTTTAATTTCATTTGTCACAACGCAAACCAATAAAAATCGGGAGTTTTAATTCCTGGGTCGTCTTCCCTCGAACAATGCAAATTAGGTGTCTACTTTTGGTTGTGAAATGATGGGATTTTCATGTATGAAACGGAAAATGTAAAAGAACCAAGAAATAAAAGAACTAAGAAATGATCAAAAAGACAATAAATGCTATTAAAAGGGAAATAAGATCAAAACTTAGTGAAAATGCGATAAAAGCATAAAAGAGCCTTGACTTGGGAATGAGAATTAAAGAATCCTGTCATCGCCATAACCACAACTATGCCAATTATGATGAGTCAATCTCACTTCGTCAATCTCTAACATCGAGGAGTAAGTCAAGCAAGCATAATTGACTTTAATCCATAAGTCCTAGCTGACTTACTAATTTCTTAGTGAAAAGCTAGCGTCAATGGAAACAAGAGCCAACTAACTACCCAAGAATTACCACTAAATGTCGGACATTATGACTCTAGTATCCTAGGAACTCATTTTCCAAGTTAAGGTGTGAAAATCTACTCAAAATTCTCAAGTGGTATTTTCACAAACACTTAGTGGGCATAATAGCAAAATATAAGAAATTGCAAAAGATAATGAAAACTATAACCAAACTATTCACAAAATCAACAAAAAAAACTCAATCAAACATATAGAAATCATAAAAGACCAAATTCATAAACAAAAGATTCAAGAAATTAAAATTGCATATATTAACAAAGTAACTTAAACCATAAGCAAAATGTAACAAAAGTAGTGTAATTAAAGAGGGAATTAAAGAGCACTAACAATGAGATGAGCAAAATTCAAGATCAAAAGTGAAAGTATAAAATTCTACAATGAAACCCTAATAAAAAACCTAAGAGAGAATTTCTATACTACACTACTCCTATTCCTACTATGTATTTCTAATCTAAAAAATGAGTTCTCTTTGATATGGAACGAAGTCCCCTTCATATAGCACTTCAAAACCAGCTTCAGCACACTCAAAATTGGGCCAAGAAGCCCCAAATTTGCGAGTCACGTGACATTTTAATGAAGTCACGCGTTGGAACTTGTGCGTATGCACAGATGTGTGCGTACGCACACTTGCTGATTTCGCCACTTGTGTGTACGCATACTTCAGTGTGTGCTTTTTCTTTGTTTTCTTTATGAAATCTCACTTTTGCATGCTTCCTTCCACTTTTGCCTAGCCATTCTTGCCTATTAGACTTGAAATCACTCAACAAACATATCACGACACCGAATGGAATAAAAGTGGAATTAAAATGATCAATTTAGGCACAAAAATGCATGTTTTCACATAGTTCAAATTAGGAAGAAATCATAAAAGTATGCTATTTTGGTGATTAAGTGTGAGTTTATGTGATGAAATCTATCCAATTCAAGCAAAAAATTATCATCAAATATAGACTTATCAATTTTCCCACACTTAAACAATAGCACGTCCTCATGCTAAACGCAAACAAGGAGAATGATCAAAGGGTAACAACTTATTGAATGCAACTATCTCTATGCATGCAAGTATACTATATACTCTTTATGTCTATCTGTAACGACCCTCAATTTTAAAAATATAAATATAAATAAGTTATAATTTATTTTATAAATTGGAGTTCCTTATTTTTAGAAATTATTTTATTAAAAGTAATTAAATTAATTTATAACTATTTGAATTGAATTAAATTCATATTCTTATATATTTTTGTTATGATAAAATATTTTACATAATTAAAACTATAATTTTAGTAATTTATAAATAATGAAAATTATATAAATATTGAGTAATTGATATTTTAAATTAAAAAAATAATAGAGTTTGGTTAATAATATTATTATCGAGCTCGATATCCGCCGATATGAGTAAATATCGGTACTCTTTGGTGAACTTTGTAACACCCTACCATACAGAGCCTTATGCTTAAGTCATAATTCAGAGATGGCAAGGTATTACGACCTCTAAAATAAAAATTTAGTACGTATAGTAGTATGAATGATTGATTATAACTAGGAGCCTTTGTAGAAAAAGGGGTAAACAAAAACCGCAACTCAAAAGCGTATCACTCCGATCGATAACGTAACGAACAAGAATAAACCAACGCGAGATTGTATATATACAAAGGAGTGTCAAAAACATGAATACCAAGACTCAAGATCCGGCTGCGAAGATAACCGGTCCGAGCATAGCAATATATACATATGATAGAATAATGAAAATCCCAAAGGAAACCCAAAGGGACACAAATACATAAAACCTATTCTCCAAAAATCTCCCATAAGAGGAGTCATCACAGTTTGTATTATTTAATGGAGATAAAAGTATCTAAGCAAAACATATAAACCAAAACATAATCCCGAGAACAAAGGATCTTCGCAAATCTAGAAGTCTCCAGCATGCCTCAGCGGGAAACCTCACGTCCTGCATCTGAAAACCACAAAATCCGCATGGGTGAGAACCAGAGGTCCCCAGCATGGTAACAGCTTCCACATATATAATACATAATAATAGAGGAAAGCCAAAGGCAATCCTAGAACTTCCTCCAGATAATATCAAAGCTTATAAACAAGCTAAACCATATAAGGGCATCTGACTAAAGATTCTTCAGTCTAACTAATACTTCCCTTTCCAATTCCTTCAAACCTCCCAACCACCAGCAGGAATATATTATAACAAACACAGTTATATCAGACAAAGAATATACAAGTAGGAGCAGTTAAGCCATTTAGACAATTAGCAATTAATATGCAGTCAAATAGGCAATCTCAAACAATTCACATAGTATGCATATGATGAATGTCTGTCCCTAGTGGCCGATGATATCATCTTGTCGGTTAAAGAGCCAACCCGACAAGTCCTGGTAGCTAACCATTGGACTGTCCCTCTGTCATGCATCCCCAAACTCGAGTTATACTCGTTATAAACTTGATCATAAACATGATCCATATTCATCACCCTCACTGGTGAATATTTACGGGGGCTCGAGCTCATCCGGGCCTTTCACAGTGCCCGGCCACACTTACGACATAGGGTCAAAAGAGTATCAAGTCTCAACCTGGAGCACGTGGTGGCTAGCCACTGCTACTACCCAGGGAAACTCGTAACTCCGATAGTGGAAGTGCAAATCACAATTATCAATAATTCAGCATAAACATGCATGAATTCTCATCCATGGATCAACATCCATATCAGCCATCCAGCTCACGGTTAAATCCATAACCAGCCAATATTCATAGCATTCCCAGCTATTCCGGCTCACGGTTCAATCCAGAACCAGCCAATATCCATAGCATACACAGCTATTCCGGCTCACGGTTCAATCCAAAACCAGCCCATTCATAAACAATTACGGCCCTTCGGCCAATGACATAACAAGCACTTCCACCACCATCCTCCACATCTCACATAATCATCAATGATCCTCAATGATCATTCATTTTCCCTTGCCTCACTCGCAAGTTACCACATCCACTAGCTCCTTCTCTCATAGCTAGGCATGTCATAATGATTTAAGATATAAGTGGTGAGATCGGAGGCTTAGAAGTATGAAATTTGGCTTTTAAAACTCAAAAATCATCTTTGGGATGAAAACAGGGCCACGCGTACGCGCACTCCACGCGCACGCGTGGATGGCTTCAAAAACTCATCGACGCGCAAGCGTCATGCACGCTAATGCGTGGAATCCAAACTTGCCCATCGACGCGCACGCGTCAACCGCGCGTACGCGCGGGTGTTCTCGTGCCCCAGGCACAACACCGGCACAGTTCTGGCATAACTCTCTGGAAAATGGCTGGGCATTGGGTGCAGCACAATCGGCGCGCCCGCGCACATCACGCGTACGCGTGGATGGCACTTTTCGGAAGATCGGCGCGTACGCGCCAGGTGCGCCCACGCGCAAGGGGTTATTCTGCTAAAAATTTTCTAAGTTAAAAGCTGCAGAATTCACAGATTTTTACCCCAATCTTCCAACGGACATAACTTCCTCATTTTAAATCATTTTTCAACCGTTCTTCGAACGGTATGGACATCCCGGATCAAATTTCATTTCTAAACAGATTTGGTACAAAACAGAGATCCGTAGTCCAAGTTATGTTCCGCCAAAGTATGCCCAAAAATCATATTTTCATACAAAACCACAATATGCCATTTTCAAAACAAACCATTTTCAACTCTTTTCAAAATCAATCAAAACATGCCAATTTCATCCCTTTTCTTTGAAATCAATCAAATGTATTAAATTCAACATCAAGCCTCCTCAACTCACACATTGACACATAACCACAATTTACCAAAATCACTATCTCATCATTTTACCCCACTTCACCCAAGTGGCTCAAACTCAAACACATTGACATATCATATACTATTCTTCATGCCAATTCTCAACAACACCAATCCCAATAAATTATTATTGTACACAATCAACATCATACTCACCATCAACATGGTTCAACCCACAATTCAACCATAACCAATCATCAAGCATATATCACAACATGCATATTTCTCATACATCATACCACCAAGGCATCAATAATCATCATCACATATATGACCACATCATATATCTCAATCATTTAACAACATCAACCATCCAATGCCTATCTTAGGGCCTCTAGCCTAAGTATTTCCTACCACATTACATATTAGATACGGGAAACCGAAACCATACCTTAGCCGAATTTCCCAAGCTCCACCGGAGCACTTCCAAACCACTTTAACCACAAGCTCTCAAGGCCTCAACACCTCTAAGAACAGATTTTTCACCACCAAACCCTTTCCAAGCTTTTCAAAGTCACCAATCAAGCTCCAATATCCACACACACACAACCTAAGCCACAACCATCATACCCATACACAACATCTCAAAACCCAAACATCATAAAACAACAAAATACACTAGGGTTGAGAATCTTACCACACCCAAGATCCAAGGAGACAAGATTAACCTTCTCCTTCACGAGAGTTGGGTCCTATAACATCAAAGAACCCAAAATCTCAACATTTCACCCATAAAACTCGAAAATAAGGGCTGAGATTTCGAACAGTAACACGTGGCTTACCTCAAGATTGATTGTATGGGTTTTGTAGAGCTCTCCGCGGTGAACGCGTGGCCGCAAACGGAGCGACAATCGGAGCTCTAGATCAAAAGTTATGGTGGTTTGAAGATCAAGTGAGAGAGAGAAGTTGAGAGAATGTTCTTCCCTTCCTCTCCACCATTTCAGCTTGTGTGTGTAACAAATGAGGAGAGAGAGTGCTGAAAACTAGGGTTTTGGTTAAGTTATGTTGGGCCAAGGGCCCACTTTGGGTCCAGTTGGCCCGGTTTGGTCCGTTCGGTCCAATCTTGGTCCGAATTCTATAAAATTGGTACCAAAATTCTCGTCTCAGTCTCCTCCATCACATTTAGCCATAAAAATCACATTTTAGGCTTTCTAGAATAAATTCTCATTTATGGGTTAATTAGCCGTTAATTAACCGGGTTTTACAAACTTAGCTTTACTAATACTTCATCGTATATTTTTTTATTATTATATTACTGATATAATTTATATTAGTAACTCATATATATTATTATTTGTGTTTTAATATATCCAATTTTCATAATTATCTGTTTAGGATATTTATAACTTGAATCGCTAACTTAGCAGCTCCAAAACGTGACACGTGTCCCCTCCCTTACCACCGTATCATCGTCACATTCTTCTTTCATTTCCATTCAGCGTAAACAAGAGAGAAAAGAGAGGGAGAAACTGTGAGTGAGAGAAGAGAGATTCCATGGAAGCCATGAACCTTCGGTGTTCGATTTCTTGAAATCCGTAACTCCAATCAAGAATCTAATCCGATAAAAGTGTTCATATCCTACTCCTCTACACGTTGGCGCCACTTTTGATTGGTAGAAGTTGACGGTGACGTAGCTCTCCTACTCCTTGAGTTTGGCCAATTGGAGTTCTAGGAGGCACAGTCGATTTCTGACATTTTCTTCTTTGGCAGCGTACTCAGAATGCTTCTCCGTAGCCTCGAGTATTTTGAATTCATATGGAGGTAGAGTTTTGGTAAATTCTCACCAATTAAATTTGGTTGGATAAGTGAATGGTTGCTGTGATTGATTATTGATGGAGTTTGATTGACTTTATATTGAATTTTATTGATATATAGTTATATACGATTAAGCTTGTGATTTGGTCATATTTGTGCTGCCTAAACTGTGATAATGAGACTGATTTAGGGTTGTCATTGTGTTAGTTTTTGAATAAAATGGGTGTGGTTTAATGGCCGAGAAATTAAATTAAAAATTGTGAAAAATCGGTAACCGTAAAACTCAAAAACGGATTAAGATTTAAATGTATATTTTAAAAAGAAAATACGGAGGGTTTTGGTTCTTGGTGAAGCCAAGAATAAGCCAAGAAGAGTGTGGAGATAGTTTTTTATGTTAAAATTAAGGAATTAAAAGAATGATGAGAAAAGAAAAGAAAAGAAAAGAAAAGAATGTATTAGTTAAATGAATCTTTGCCACAAGAGAACAGAGAGCAAAATATTATAAGAATCTAAAAAACCTCTGCCACAGGAGAGCAGAGAATAGAAAAGAAAAGAAAGAAAGAACGAAAAGAAAAGGAGAGAAGCATAGATGATTGTTTACCTGCTGAAAACGAGCAGAGATATGGTGGTGAGTCCACCGAGATTTGCTTTCCAGAGATACATCGGCCAATCCAGGGGATGGTTGGTGGACGAAATTGTGATCCATGTTCTTTTGTATTTGTATGAAATCATTATTATGGCATCGGTTGTTTTCACAACTCCGTTCAACTAACCAGCAAGTGTACTGGGTCGTCCAAGTAATAAACCTTACGCGAGTAAGGGTCGATCCCACAGAGATTGTTGGTATGAAGCAAGCTATGGTCACCTTGTAAATCTCAGTTAGGCAGATTAAATTTGTTTGTGGTTTCGAAAATTAATAATAAAAAAGAAATAATAAAAGGGATAGAATACTTATGCAGATTCATTGGTGGGAATTTCAGACAAGCGAATGGAGATACTGTATGCTCAAGGACGCCTGCTATTCTCCTGCTTCAACTCAATCCTTCTTAATCCTTTCCATGACAAGCTGTTTATAGGGGTTCACCGTTCGACAATGGCTACTTTCAATCCTTTCGGGAAAATGGTCCTCTGCGGCTGTCACTCGCATGGCTAATCGTCTGGAGGCATCACCTGGCCGAAGGCTACATCCCATCCTCGCAGTGAAAACTACGCTCACGCGCTCTGTCACAGCACGGCTAATCACTGGTTGGTTCCCGCGCCTACTGGAATAGAATCCCTTGATTCTTTTGCGTTTGTCACTAACGCCCAGCACTTGCAAGTCTGAAGCACGTCACAGTCATTCATTACCGGAATCCTACTCGGAATACCACAGACAAGGTGAGACTTTCCGGATTCCCAGGATCCTACTCGGAATACCACAGACAAGGTGAGACTTTCCGGATCCTCATAAATGCCGCCATCTATCTAGCTTATACCACGAAGATTCTGTTGGGGAAGCTAATAGATACACATTCAAGCTCGGTTGCATGTAGAACGGAAGTGGTTGTCAATCACGCGCGTTCATAAGTGAGAATTATAATGAGGGTCATCTAATCATCACATTCATCATGTTCTTGGGTACGAATGAATATCTTGGAATAAGAATAAGATAGAATTGAATAAAAGAAAATAGAATTGCATTAATACTTGAGGTACAGCAGAGCTCCACACCCTTAATCTATGGTGTGCAGAAACTCCACCGTTGAAAATACATAAGTAAAAGGTTCAGGCATGGCCGAATGGCCAGCCCCCATGTGGTCACAAGACCGAATGATCAAAGACCTCTGATACAATAGTTAAATGTTCTATTTATAATAAACTAGCTCCTAGGGTTTACATGAGTAAGTATTTGATGCATAAATCCACTTCCGAGGCCCACTTGGTGTATGCTTGGGCTGAGCTTGATCTATCCACGAGCTGAGGCTTCTCTTGGAGTTGAACTCCGAGTTATGACGTGTTTTGGGCGTTCAACTCCGGATCATGACGTTTTTCTGGCGTTTAACTCCAGACAGCAGCATGTACTTGGCGTTCAACACCAAGTTACGTCGTCAATTTCCAAATAAAGTATGGACTATTATATATTGCTGGAAAGCCCTGGATGTCTACTTTCCAACGCCGTTGAGAGCGCGCCAGAAAATCCATTTCGAGTGCAGGGAGGTCAGAATCCAACAGCATCAGCAGTCCTTTTGTCAGCCTTTTTCAAAGTTTTGCTCAAATCCCTCAATTTCACTCAGAATTTACCTGAAATCACAGAAAAACACACAAACTCATAGTAAAGTCCAAAAATGTGAATTTAACATAAAAACTAAGGAAAACATCCCTAAAAGTAGCTTGAACTTACTAAAAACTACCTAAAAACAATGCCAAAAAGCGTATAAATTATCCGCTCATCACAACACCAAACTTAAATTGTTGCTTGTCCCCAAGCAACTGAAAATCAAATAGGATAAAAAGAAGAGAATATACTATAAATTCCAAAATATCAATGAATATTAATTATAATTAGATGAGCGGGACTTGTAGCTTTTTGCTTCTGAACAGTTTTGGCATCTCACTTTTTCCTTTAAAGTTTAGAATGATTGGCTTCTCTAGGAACTTAGAATTTCGGATAGTGTTATTGACTTTCCTAGTTAAGCATGTTGATTCTTGAACACAGCTACTTATGAGTCTTGGCTGTGGCCCTAAGCATTTTGTTTTCCAGTATTACCACCGGATACATAAATGCCACAGACACATAACTGGGTGAACCTTTTCAGATTGTGACTTAGCTTCGCTAAAGTCCCCAGTTAGTGGTGTCCAGAGCTCTTAAGCACACTCTTTTGCCTTGGATCACGACTTTAACCACTTAGTCTCAAGCTTTTCACTTGGACCTTCATGACACAAGCACATGGTTAGGGACAGCTTGATTTAGCCGCTTAGGCCTGGATTTTATTTCCTTGGGCCCTCCTATCCATTGATGCTCAAAGCCTTGGATCCTTTTTACCCTTGCCTTTTGGCTTTAAGGGCTATTGGCTTTTTCTATTGCTCCTTCTTTTTCTATATACTCTTTTTTTTTTCACTGCTTTTTCTTGCTTCAAGAATCAATTTCATGATTTTTCAGATCATTAATAACATTTCTCTTTGTTCATCATTCTTTCAAGAGCCAACAATTTTAACATTCATAAACAACAAGATCAAAAGACATATGCACTGTTCAAGCATTCATTCAGAAAACAAAAATATTGTCACCACATCAATATAATTAAATTAAATTCAAGAGCTATTTTCGAAATTTATGTACTTCTTGTTCTTTTGAATTAAAACATTTTTCAATTAAGAGAGGTGAAGGATTAATGGTTTTTATTCATAGCTTTAAGGCATGGTTACATACTAATGATCATGAAATAAAGACACAAAACATAGATAAACACAATACTAAAAACCGAAAACAGAAAGAAATAAAGAACAAGGAATGAATCCACCTCTAGTGGCGTCTTCTTCTTGAAGGACCAATGATGTTCTTTAGCTCTTCTATGTCCCTTCCTTGCCTTTGTTGCTCCTCCCTCATTGCTCTTTGATCTTCTCTTATTTCTTGGAGAATGATGGAGTGCTCATGATGTTCCACCCTTAATTGTTCCACATTGTGACTCAAACCTTCTAAAGAAGTGTTGAGTTGCTCCCAATAGTTATTTGGAGGAAAGTGTATCCCTTGAGGCATCTCAGGGATCTCTTGATGATGAGCTTCCTCATGCACCTCTTGAGGGCCATGAGGAGCTTCTCTTGCTTGCTCCATCCTTTTCTTGGTGATGGGCTTGTCTTCTTCAATGGAGACATCTCCTTCTATGATAACTCCAGCTGAGTAACATAGATGGCAAATAAGGTGAGGAAAAGCTAGCCGTGCCATAGGTGAGGGCTTGTCGGCTATTTTGTAGATTTCATTGGAGATGACCTCATGAACTTCTACTTCCTCTCCAATCATGATGCCATGAATCATGATGGCCCGATCTACAGTAACTTTAGATCGGTTGCTAGTAGGAATGATGGAGCGTTGAATGAACTCCAACCATCCTCTAGCTATAGGCTTGAGGTCCAGTCTTCTTAATTGGACTGGCTTGCCTTTGGAGTCTCTCTTCTATTGAGCTCCTTCCACACAAATGTCCATAAGGACTTGGTCCAACCTTTGATCAAAGTTGACCCTTCTAGTGTAGGGGCGTTCATCACCTTGCATCATAGGCAAGTGAAATGCCAACCTCACATTTTCTGGACTAAAATCCAAGTATTTCCCCCTAACCATTGTGAGATAATTCTTTGGACTTGGGTTCATACCTTGGTCATGGTTCCTAGTGATCCATGCATTGGCATAGAACTCTTGAACCATTAAGATTCCAACTTGTTGCATGGGGTTGGTTAAGACTTCCCAACCTCTTCTTCGGACTTCATGTCGGATCTCCGGATACTCATTTTTCTTGAGCTTGAAAGGGACCTCAGGGATCACCTTCTTCTTTGCCACAACATCATAGAAGTGGTCTTGATGGCTTTTGGAGATGAATCTTTCCATCTCCCATGACTCGGAGGTGGAAGCTTTTGTCTTCCCTTTTCCTTTTCTAGAGGATACTCCGGCCTTAGGTGCCATTGGTAATGGAAAAACAAAAAAAAGCTTATGCTTTTACCACACCAAACTTAAAATATTGCTCGCCCTCGAGCAATAAAAGAAAGAAGAGAAGAAGAAGAAGAAAAGAAATATGGCAGAGAGGGAGAGAGGTAGTCTCGGCTTTAGGTGAAGAAGGAGGGGTTGTGTTGTGTGAAAATGAAGTAGAATGGAAGGGTATTTATAGGGAAAGGGGGGGAGGTAAGTTCGGCCATTTGGGTGGGAATGGGAGGAAAATTGGTTTGAATTTTTTTTGAAGGTAGGTGGGGTTTATGGGGAAGAGTGGGTGGATGTGAGTGGTGAATGGGGTAATTGGGAAAAGGAATTGAGGTGATTGGTGAAAGGTGTTGGGAAGTGTGACACGGGGAAGAGTGATTTTGGATTAGGAGAGTGTGATTAGGATTAAAAGGTAAGGTGGGAATATGTTAGGTGGGGATCCTGTGGGATCCACGGATCCTGAGGTGATCCTGTGGGGTCCACAGATCCTGAGGTGTCAAGGAATTCCATCCCTGCACCAAATTAGGCATGTAAAATGCCTTCATGCATCATTCTGGCGTTAAAACGCCCATTGGTGCACATTCTGGGCGTTCAACGCCCATGTAAAGCATGTTCTGGGCGTTCAATGCCCATGTAAAGCATGTTTCTGGCGTTGAACGCCAGTTTCATGCTTGTTACTGGCGTTCAGCGCCAGTTTTTCCTCTCTCGGCACATTCCTGGCGTTCAGCGCCAGGATGTTGCTTGTTTCTGGCGTTCAGCGCCAGAATGGTGCTCTGTTCTGGCGTTGAACGCCAGCCAGATGCATCTTACTGGCGTTGAACGCCAGCCAGATGCATCTTACTGGCGTTGAACGCCAGCCTGTGCGTCCTCCAGGGTGAAATTTTTTTTTTTCTGTTTTTTGACTCTGTTTTTAATTTTTATGATTTTTTTCGTGACTCCTCATGATCATGTACCTAATAAAACACAAAATAACAATAAAATAAAATTAGATAAATAAAATTGGGTTGCCTCCCAACAAGCGCTTCTTTAATGTCAATAGCTTGACAGTGGCTCTCATGGAGCCACAAGGTGATCAGGTCAATGTTGTATAGCTGTCCACACCAAACTTAGAGTTTGGATATGGGATCTTAACACCAAACTTAGAGTTTGGTTGTGGCCTCACAACACCAAACTTAGAGTTTGACTGTGTGGGTTCTTCTTGACTCTGAACTGAGAGAAGCTCTTCATGCTTACTCTCTTTTGTCACAGAGGGATGGCCATGTGCCTTGAACACAAGGTAGTCCCCATTCAATTGAAGGACTAGTTCACCTCTGTTGACATCTATCACAGCTCCTGCTGTGGCTAGGAAAGGTCTTCCAAGGATGATGCAATCATCCTCTTCCTTCCTAGTGTCTAAGATTATGAAATCAGCAGGGATGTAAAGGCCTTCAACCTTTACTAACACGTCCTCTACTATTCCATAAGCTTGTCTCAATGACTTGTCTGCCAGTTGTAATGAGAACAAGGCAGGTTGTACCTCAATGATCCCCAGCTTCTCCATTACAGAGAGTGGCATAAGATTTATCCCTGACCCCAGATCACACAGAGCTTTTTCAAAGATCATGGTGCCTATAGTACAAGATATTAAGAACTTGCCAGGATCTTGTTTCTTTTGAGGTAGAATTTTCTGAATCCAAGTATCCAGTTCATTAATGAGCAAGGGAGGTTCACTTTCCCAGGTCTCATTACCAAACAACTTGGCATTCAGCTTCATGATAGCTCCTAAATATTGAGCAACTTGCTCTCCAGTCACGTCTTCATCCTCTTCAGAGGAAGAATAGTCTTCAGAGCTCATGAATGGCAGAAGGAGATTTAATGGAATCTCTATGGTCTCTGTATGAGCCTCAGATTCCTTTGGATCCTCAATAGAAAACTCCTTCTTGCTTGAGGGACGTCCCAGGAGGTCTTCCTCACTAGGATTTTCGTCCTCCTCCTCCCTTGAGCATTCGGCCATATTGACTATGTCAATGGCCTTGCACTCTCCTTTTGGATTCTCTTCTGTATTGCTTGGGAGAATACTGGGAGGAGTTTCAATGACTTTCTTACTCAGCTGGCCCACTTGTGCCTCCAGATTTCTAATGGAGGATCTTGTTTCACTCATGAAACTGAAAGTGGCCTTTGACAGATCAGAGATTACATTGGCTAAATTAGAAGTGTTTTGTTCAGAATTCTTTGTCTGTTGCTGAGAAGATGATGGATATGGCTTGCTATTGCCCAGCCTATTACGTCCACCATTGTTAAAACCTTGTTGAGGTTTTTGTTAATCCTTCCATGAGAAATTTGGATGATTTCTCCATGATGAGTTATAGGTGTTTCCATAAGGTTCACCCATGTAATTAACCTCTGCCATGGCAGGGTTCTCAGGATCATAAGCTTCTTCAGAAGCTGCCTCTCTAGTACTGTTGGATGCATGTTGCCATCCATTCAGATTTTGAGAGATCATGTTGACCTGTTGAGTCAACATTTTGTTCTGTGCCAATATGGCATTCAGAGTATCAATTTCAAGAACTCCTTTCTTCTGAGGCATCCCATTGTTCACGGAATTCCTCTCAGAAGTGTACATGAACTGGTTGTTTGCAACCATGTCAATGAGTTCTTGAGCCTCTTCAGGCGTTTTCTTCAGGTGAATAGATCCACCTGCAGAATGGTCCAATGACATTTTCGAAAATTCAGAGAGACCATAATAGAATATATCTAATATGGTCCATTATGAAAACATGTCAGATGGACATCTTTTGGTCAGCTGCTTGTATCTTTCCCAAGCTTCATAGAGGGATTCACCATCTTTTTGTTTGAAGGTTTGAACATCCACTCTCAGCTTGCTCAGCTTTTGAGGAGGAAAGAATTTATCCAAGAAGGCAGTGACCAGCTTATCCCATGAGTCCAGGCTATCCTTGGGTTGTGAATCCAACCATACTCTAGCTCTGTCTCTTACAGCAAAAGGGAAAAGCATTAGTCTGTAGACTTCAGGATCTACTCCATTCGTCTTTACAGTCTCACAGATCTGCAAGAACTCAGTTAAAAACTGATAAGAATCTTCAGATGGAAGTCCATAAAACTTACAGTTTTGTTGCATTAAAGCAACTAGCTGAGGTCTCAGCTCAAAGTTATTGGCTCCAATGGCAGGAGTGGAGATGCTTCTTCCATCAAACTTAGACGTTGGCTTTGTGAAGTCACCAAGCATTCTTCTTGCATTATTATTATTATTTTCGGCTGCCATCTCCTTCTCTTGTTCGAAAATTTCTGAAAGGTTGTTTCTGGATTGTTGTAATTTAGCTTCTCTTAATTTTCTCTTCAGAGTCCTTTCAGGTTCTGGATCAATTTCAACAAGAGTGCCTTTATCCTTGTTCCTGCTCATATGAAAGAGAAGAAAACAAGAAAAGAAAGAGGAATCCTCTATGTCACAGTATAAAGATTCCTTTATGTTAGTAGAAAAAGAAGGGGTAGAAGAATGAAGAAGGGGATTCGGAATTTTGGATGAAGAGAGGTGAAGAGAAGTGTTAGTAATTAAATAATCAAATAGAAGAAGAAAAGAGAGGGAGAATTTCGAAAATAATTTTGAAAAGGGGTTAGTGATTTTCGAAAATTAGAGATAAATTGTAATTAAAATTAAAACATGAAACAATTAATTAATTAATTAAAAAGAATTTTTGAAAAGAGAGAGATATTTTTCGAAAATAGAAGAGGGAAAAGTAGTTAGGTGGCTTTGAAAGAGATAAGAAACAAACAAAAAGTTAGTTAGTTGATTGAAAAAGATAAGAAGATAAGAAGTTAGATAAGATATTTTGAAATCAAATTTTGAAAAAGATCAAATTTTTGAAAAAGATAAGAATAAAAGAAAAAAAAATTTAATTCAAAAATTTTGAAATTGTTTACTTCACTAACAAGAAACTACAAGATAAGATTCTAGAACTTAAAGATTGAACCTTTCTTAACAAGAAAGTAACAAACTTCAAATTTTTGAACCAATCACATTAATTATTAGTGAATTTTCGAAAATATGATGTAAAGATAAGGAAAAGATTTTGAAAATAATTTGAAAAATGTTTTTGAAATTTCCGAAAAATAAAAAAAATGAAAAAAGATATGATTTTTGAGAAAGATTTTAAAAAGATAAGATTTTTAAAATTGAAGTTTTGACTTGACTTGTAAGAAACAACTAATTTTGAAAATTTTTGACCAAGTCAACCCAAAATTTCGAAATTTTGGAGGGAAATAAGGAAAAGATATTTTTTTTTGATTTTTGAATTTTTAATTATGAGAGAGAAAAACAACAAAAATACTCAATGCATGAAATTTTTAGATCAAAACCATGAATGCATGCAAGAATGCTATGAATGTCAAGATGAACACCAAGAACACTTTGAAGATCATGATGAACATCAAGAACATAATTTTGAAAAATTTTTGATGCAAAGAAAACATGTAAGACACCAAACTTAGAAATCTTTAATGCATGGAAAATATGAATGCAAAAATGCACATGAAAAACAACAAACAACACAAAACAAGAAAACATCAAGATCAAACAAGAAGACTTACCAAGAACAACTTGAAGGTCATGAAGAACACTATGAATGCATGGATTTTCGAAAAAAAATGCAAGAAAAATTTTTAAAGCATGCAATTGACACCAAACTTAAAAATTGACTCAAGACTCAAACAAGAAACACAAAATATTTTTTTTATTTTTATGATTTTATGAATTTTTTGAATTTTTATTAATTTTTTCGAAAATAAAGTTTAGAAAAACGAAAAATAAAAGAAAAATTTGAAAAAGATTTTTGAAAAAGAAAATTACCTAATCTGAGCAACAAGATGAACCGTCAGTTGTCCATACTCGAACAATCCCCGGCAACGGCGCCAAAAAGTTGGTGGACGAAATTGTGATCCATGTTCTTTTGTATTTGTATGAAATCGTTATTATGGCATCGGTTGTTTTCACAACTCCGTTCAACTAACCAGCAAGTGTACTGGGTCGTCCAAGTAATAAACCTTACGCGAGTAAGGGTCGATCCCTGGTGCATGAAATTGTGAACGCTACTTTTACACAGAACAATTCCCGGTAATGGCTCCAAAGACTTGGTGCTCAATACCATGGCATAAACACAACTTCGCACAACTAACCAGCAAGTGCACTGGGTCGTCCAAGTAATACCTTACGTGAGTAAGGGTCGATCCCACGGAGATTGTTGGTATGAAGCAAGCTATGGTCACCTTGTAAATCTCAGTCAGGCAGACTCAAATGGGTATAGTGATAAACGAATAAAGCATGAAGATAAAGATAGAGATACTTATGTATATCATTGGTGAGAGCTTCAGATAAGCGTATGAAGATGCCTTCCCTTCCGTCTCTCTGCTTTCCTACTGTCTTCATCCAATCCTTCTTACTCCTTTCCATGGCAAGCTTATGCAAGGGTTTCACCGTTGTCAGTGGCTACCTCCCATTCTCTCAGTGAAAACGTTGCCTATGCTCTGTCACAGCATGGGTAATCAGCTGTCGGTTCTCGGTCAGGCCGAAATAGAATCCATCGATCCTTTTGCGTCTGTCACTAACGCCCCGCCTGCTAGGAGTTTGAAGCACGTCACAGTCATTCAATCATTGAATCCTACTCAGAATACCACAGACAAGGTTAGACCTTCCGGATTCTCTTGAATGCCGCCATCAGTTCTTGCCTATACCACGAAGACTCTGATCTCATGGAATGGCTGGCTCGTTTGTCAGACGAGCACTCGGTTGTCAGGCGATCAACCATGCATCGTGTATCAGGAATCCAAGAGATAAACACTAGAGCCTTGATTGCTTGTAGAACAAAAGTGGTTGTCAGTCACCTTGTTCATGAGTGAGAATGATGATGAGTGTCACGGATCATCACATTCATCAAGTTGAAGAACAAGTGATATCTTGGACAAAGAACAAGCGGAATTGAATAGAAGAACAATAGTAATTGCATTAATACTCGAGGTACAGCAGAGCTCCACACCTTAATCTATGGTGTGTAGAAACTCCACCGTTAAAAATACATAAGAACAAGGTCTAGGCATGGCCGAATGGCCAGCCTCCCAAATGATCTAAGAACTAGATGTCCAAAGATGAAAATACAATAGTAAAAGGTCCTACTTATAGAAAACTAGTAGCCTAAGGTGTACATAGATGAGTAAATGACATAAAAATCCACTTCCGGGCCCACTTGGTGTGTGCTTGGGCTGAGCAATGAAGCATTTTCGTGTAGAGACTCTCCTTGGAGTTAAACGCCAGCTTTTATGCCAGTTTGGGCGTTTAACTCCCATTTAGGTGCCAGTTCCGGCGTTTAACGCTGGAATTTCTGTAGGTGACTTTGAACGCCGGTTTGGGCCATCAAATCTTGGGCAAAGTATGAACTATCATATATTGCTGGAAAGCCCAGGATGTCTACTTTCCAACGCCGTTGAGAGCGCGCCAATTGGGCTTCTGTAGCTCCAGAAAATCCACTTCGAGTGCAGGGAGGTCAGAATCCAACAGCATCTGCAGTCCTTTTGAGTCTCTGGATCAGATTTTTGCTCAGATCCCTCAATTTCAGCCAGAAAATACCTGAAATCACAGAAAAACACACCAACTCATAGTAAAGTCCAGAAAAGTAAATTTTAACTAAAAACTAATAAAAATATAATAAAAACTAACTAAAAGATACTAAAAACATACTAAAAATAATGCCAAAAAGCGTACAAATTATCCGCTCATCAATCCCACAGAGATTGTTGGTATGAAGCAAGCTGTGGTCACCTTGTAAATCTCAGTTAGGCAGATTAAATTTGTTTGTGGTTTTGAAAATTAATAATAAAAAAGAAATAATAAAAGGGATATAATACTTATGCAGATTCATTGGTGGGAATTTCAGACAAGCGAATGGAGATACTGTATGCTCAAGGACGCCTGCTATTCTCCTGCTTCAACTCAATCCTTCTTAATCCTTTCCATGGCAAGCTGTTTATAGGGGTTCACCGTTCGACGATGGCTACTTTCAATCCTCTCGGGAAAATGGTCCTCTGCGGCTGTCACTCGCATGGCTAATCGTCTGGAGGCATCACCTGGCCGAAGGCTACATCCCATCCTCGCAGTGAAAACTACGCTCACGTGCTCTGTCACAGCACGGCTAATCACTGGTTGGTTCCCGTGCCTACTGGAATAGAATCCCTTGATTCTTTTGCGTTTGTCACTAACGCCCAGCACTTGCAAGTCTGAAGCACGTCACAGTCATTCATTACCGGAATCCTACTCGGAATACCACAGACAAGGTGAGACTTTCCGGATTCCCAGGATCCTACTCGGAATACCACAGACAAGGTGAGACTTTCCGGATCCTCATAAATGCCGCCATCTATCTAGCTTATACCACGAAGATTCTGTTGGGGAATCTAAGAGATACACATTCAAGCTCGGTTGCATGTAGAACGGAAGTGGTTGTCAATCACGCGCGTTCATAAGTGAGAATGATAATGAGGGTCATCTAATCATCACATTCATCATGTTCTTGGGTACGAATGAATATCTTGGAATAAGAATAAGATAGAATTGAATAAAAGAAAATAGAATTGCATTAATACTTGAGGTACAGCAGAGCTCCACACCCTTAATCTATGGTGTGCAGAAACTCCACCGTTGAAAATACATAAGTAAAAGGTTCAGACATGGCCGAATGGCCAGCCCCCATGTGGTCACAAGACCGAATGATCAAAGACCTCTGATACAATAGTTAAATGTTCTATTTATAATAAACTAGCTCCTAGGGTTTACATGAGTAAGTATTTGATGCATAAATCCACTTCCGGGGCCCACTTGGTGTATGCTTGGGCTGAGCTTGATCTATCCACGAGCTGAGGCTTCTCTTGGAGTTGAACTCCGAGTTATGACGTGTTTTGGGCGTTCAACTCCGGATCATGACGTTTTTCTGGCGTTTAACTCCAGACAGCAACATGTACTTGGCGTTCAACGCCAAGTTACGTCGTCAATTTCCTAATAAAGTATGGACTATTATATATTGCTGGAAAGCCCTGGATGTCTACTTTCCAACGCCATTGAGAGCGCGCCAATTGGAGTTCTGTAGCTCTAGAAAATTCATTTCGAGTGCAGGGAGGTCAGAATCTAACAGCATCAGCAGTCCTTTTGTCAGCCTTTTTCAGAGTTTTGCTCAAATCCCTCAATTTCAGTCAGAATTTACCTGAAATCATAGAAAAACACACAAACTCATAGTAAAGTCCAGAAATGTGAATTTAACATAAAAACTAAGGAAAACATCCCTAAAAGTAGCTTGAACTTACTAAAAACTACCTAAAAACAATGCCAAAAAGCGTATAAATTATCCGCTCATCAATGGTCGCACCTGTAAGACAGAGATTGCTTACAGTAGTTATCGCTACATACATTGGCTAAAGAGAGCCTCACCTGTAAGACAGAGGTTGCTTACAGAGGTTGTGTTTGCATACATTGGCTCAAGAGAGTCACACTTGTAAGACAGAGGTTGCTTACAGAAGTTATGACATTGGAAACCAAACTCAGACAAAGGTTGCTGAGTTACGTTGGGAGCAGGTTAAAACCGACAGATGAGCTCTTTACCTGCACTAGGGATAGACATGTATCATACTTGTTTGCGCATATTTATTTGTGAGTATAATTTTCTGTGATTGTGGGTGTGCTAAATGACTGTTTGAATTCTGTGTTCTTTAATTGTTGAATAGGTGGTACCTTGTTGACTGTTATTGCTGACCAAGTATATATAGAATGAACTTAACTCCTAACCCCGACCCTATTAAGAACTCCCCAATTCTTACCCCATATCTCCACCCCTTTCAGCTACAGGTGCGAAGGCTTGTTGCGAAGCTGCGGGAGCACAGAGGAATATGTTTACTAGTTGAGTTGTTAGAATTTATTTTCCCCTCACCTTGTTAGTTAGAGTTTTATTTAGAGGGGTAAGTTCTGTAATTGCTTTTGTATATAACACTACAACGTATTATTAATATTAAGTATGTAAATATGTGTTGTTTGCACTTGTTGAAAAAGTTATAGTTTTAGTAAATCCATCGATAGATTTATGCGTAAAGGCTCAATATTAAATAGATAATAAAAGGAATCAGGTTAGTAACGCCTTACTTTTTGTACGATCATGGGGTGCTAAAAGTTAGGGTGTTACACTATCTCTACTATAGTATCCTATTGAATTGGTGAAAATAAACAATCAAATTCCAAGCAAGTATATGAACATAAAGGGCTAGACAAAGAAATAATTCAATGTAATCACAATCCAAAGAATTTCGAATTTCAAAATAAATCAACTTGCAATAATACATAATAAGAGGTGTGGAAACATAGAATTGAGTAATCGAACCCCTCACCGGATGTGTATACACTCTAATCGCTCAGTGTTTAGGGTTTAATCACTCAAGTCTCCTCCTAATCATGCTTTAAAGGATTTGCTCTTCATCTAACAATCAACAAACATATGATGCATGAATGCAAATATCATGAGGTCTTTAGAGGATTGTAATGGGGTTAAGGTCAAGGTAGGATTAATATGGTCAAGTGGACTAATAAATTGAATCTTTGATTAGCTCAAGTATCTCACTCAACCTATACCAACCTACTCACTAAAATGCATTCTACCTACTCCTTACTTTCTTTTTTTACACACATACATACCTCTTTTTCATCCAAATCCACATATGCATTCCTTATTCATATTTTTTTTTCTTTGGGCAACCTTTGTCCCCTTTTTGATATTATATATATATTTTTTTTCTTTTCATGAATTTCATTCTCTCTTTTTTTCCTATTTTTTTTCTTCTATGACAAATGCATATGTTTAAAGTAAATTGACACATGAATGTGCACCTATTTTTCAATTAATACCCAAAATAATTTTTTTCTCTACCAATGCTTCCAAAAATTCTTCCACACTTAATTGACACTCACACCTCAACCTAAACTAATCAAAAATACAATTCAAGGTTATTCCATGGGTTTATGCTTAGGATTTTGATGTGGTTATAATTAGAACAAAAGGGGATTAAAAAGCTCAAAATTGGCTCACAAGGGTAGATATAAGGGTATGGCTATATGGGTAAGTAAGCTTTAATTGAAATAAAGGCCTCAATCATGCTAAATGCATTCAAAACATCAAACATCGAAAATAAAGAATCAAGCAAATCTAAGATCACAATCATAGAAGGAGCATAACAGACAAAACAAAATTGTGGTTGAAATGTGTAACCACACATTATAGGCTCAACAACTCACAAGGTTGTTTGTTCTATCTCTCTTCTATGTTCCACAAAAACCATTCCAGCAAGTTTAAAAATAATTTTTCGAATCAATTCAATGGAACACCCTAAAAACAAAATTCTTGAAAATCTTTATTGTTTTTCACCAAAATTATTTTCTATATATGTATGTATGATGTGATGGATGCAAGTTCAAAATTTTCTAGTTCTTTCCCTAATTTTTAATATGCAAAAACTATTATGAACAATTAGGACAAAATTGAACTAGGCACTATACTATTCACATCATCCAATCACAACTTCTATTTATAAAATATATACCAACTAAAAATGCAAAATGCAATAGCTTGAAATAAAACTATGAATAGGCTAAGATATATATACTAGAAGAATGTACAATGCAATAGTCAAAAGTATCAAAATATCTACAAGAAACATAATAAAAGAAAACAAAAAAATAAAGTATAGAGTGTTTAGAAAAGAAAATTTACGCCCCAAAAGTGGTGGATCCTCCTGCACACTTAAGCGTTGCATAGTCCTCCGTGCACGAACACAATCCGGAGAGATAAAAGCTCTAAGTTCCTCTACCTTCAGCTGGTAGATGCGGGGTGTTGGGTTGCATAGAAATTGCCAAGTCCAATGCATCCTCGGCGTCCTCCTCCTCTATCGGCTCCTTGCCTTTCGAGCAAGTTTAAAAATAATTTTTCGAATCAATTCAATGGAACACCCTAAAAACAGAATTCTTGAAAATCTTTATTGTTTTTCACCAAAATTATTTTCTATATATGTATGTATGATGTGATGGATGCAAGTTCAAAATTTTCTAGTTCTTTCCCTAATTTTTAATATGCAAAAACTATTATGAACAATTAGGACAAAATTGAACTAGGCACTATACTATTCACATCATCCAATCACAACTTCTATTTATAAAATATATACCAACTAAAAATGCAAAATGCAATAGCTTGAAATAAAACTATGAATAGGATAAGATATATATACTAGAAGAATGTACAATGCAATAGTCAAAAGTATCAAAATATCTACAAGAAACATAATAAAAGAAAACAAAAAAATAAAGTATAGAGTGTTTGGAAAAGAAAATTTACGCCCCAAAAGTGGTGGATCCTCCTGCACACTTAAGCGTTGCATAGTCCTCCGTGCACGAACACAATCCGGAGAGATAAAAGCTCTAAGTTCCTCTACCTTCAGCTGGTGGATGCGGGGTGTCGGGTTGCATAGAAATTGCCAAGTCCAATGCATCCTTGGCGTCCTCCTCCTCTATCGGCTCCTTGCCTTCACGGCTCATCCTCAAAAAGAATGAATAGAGTATAATTAAGAATCATAAGGGAAGTGGTACAAAAAGGCAAAGGAGGAAGCACATACAATGTATACTTGGAGCCAAAAGAAAACAAACAAGTATCTAATTGAGAAAGTTTGCATAGTGGTGTAGTATGGTAAAATAAATGTGTGTATTCTAAATGTGCACGGTTAGAACACACACATTATCCGGTTAAGACGGAAACCACACAATCAAAAAGTAAGCATGAGTTTCTCAATCAAACGGCCTAAGAAGCAAGCAATGGATGAGCATCAATTAAGGACAAGCAAGCTTAGGCAATTACAACAAGAGTGAATTGAATTGAGAAAATATTGGATATTGAAATTGTGCAAGTGAAAGCTCAAGATTAATAAAAGTTAGCACAACACACAATAACCAATTCAATGATGAAAAGAAAACTACTTATTCATCCTCATGAATAAGGAAATAATCACATGGGAAGGTACTTGTTACAAAAAGTGATAAGCTTGATAAGAATCAAGTCTAGTCAACTCAAACAAATTCAAAGCATTAACAAGAAACAAGTACCTTGTTATGTGATTATTTGATTTAAAAACCATGATGAGCAAGCAATTCAATTCAATTAACTAAATTCAGTATGCACTTGTTCAAAATTTCACCAAATAAGAAATCAAATATCAATTTCCGTATGAATTTGGTGCTAGCAACTTGGTGCACGAAATTGCAATCACACTTTTGCAATCCCGCACAACTAACCAGCAAGTGCACTGGGTCGTCCAAGTAATACCTTACGTGAGTAAGGGTCGATCCCACGGAGATTGTCGGCTTGAAACAAGCTGTGGTTATCTTGTAACTCTTAGTCAGGATATCAATAATTATCAGGTTTAATTGTGAAAAGTAAAAGAACATGAAATAAGTACTTGTTTTGCAGTAACGGAGAACAGGTTGAGGTTTTGGAGATGTTTTATCTTCTGAATCTCTGCTTTCCTACTGTCTTCTTCTTCATGCACGCAAGGCTCCTTCCATGGCAAGCTGTATGTAGGGTTTCACCGTTGTCAATGGCTACCTCCCATACTCTCAGTGAAAATGTTCAACACGCTCTGTCACAGCACGGCTATTCATCTGTCGGTTCTCGATCATGTCGGAATAGAATCCAATGATTCTTTTGCGTCTGTCACTAACGCCCAGCCTTCAGGAGTTTGAAGCTCGTCACAGTCATTCAATCCTTGAATCCTACTCAGAATACCACAGACAAAGTTTAGACCTTCCGGATTCTCTTGAATGCCGCCATCAATTCTAGCTTATACCACGAAGATTCTGATTAAAGAATCCAAGAGATATCTACTCAATCTAAGGTAGAACGGAGGTGGTTGTCAGTCACACGTTCATAGGTGAGAATGATGATGAGTGTCACGGATCATCACATTCATCAAGTTTAGGAACAAGTGATATCTTAGAATAGAAGCAAGCGTGATTGAATAAAAAACAGTAGTAATTGCATTAATCCATCAAGACACAACAGAGCTCCTCACCCCCAACCATGGGGTTTAGAGACTCATGCCGTATAAGATACAATGAGAAACTTGTAAAGTATCATGAGGTAAAGATACAATGTCAAAAGATCCTATTAATAGTGAACTAGTAACCTAGGGTATACAGAAATGAGTAAATGACATAAAAATCCACTTCCGGGGTCCACTTGGTGTGTGCTTGGGCTGAGCATTGAAGCTTTCATGTGTAGAGACTTTTTTTGGAGTTAAACGCCAGCTTTTATGCCAGTTTGGGCGTTTAACTCCAATTTTTGTGCCAGTTCCGGCGTTAAACGCCGGGAATTCTGAAGCTGATTTGCAACGCCGGTTTGGGACATCAAATCTCGGGTAAAGTATGGACTATTATATATTGCTGGAAAGCCCAGGATGTTTACTTTCCAACGCAATTGAGAGCGTGCCAATTGGGCTTTTGTAGCTCCAGAAAATCCACTTCGAGTGCAGGGAGGTCAGAATCCAACAGCATCTGCAGTCCTTTTCAACCTCTAAATCAGATTTTTGCTCAGGTCCCTCAATTCCATCCAGAAAATACCTGAAATCATAGAAAAACACAAAAACTCATAGTAAAGCCCAGAAAAGTGAATTTTAACTAAAAACTAATAAAAAATGTAATAAAAACTAACTAAAATATACTCAAAACATACTAAAAACAATGCCAAAAAGCGTATAAATTATCCGCTCATCACAACTCAAGCAATAAACAAGTACATTATTGAAATTTCATTCCAAAATAATATCATGATCATCCAAAAGTGCACCATTCTTGAATCAAATGCCAAATAAGTATATAGTTTAACACATATGGTAGCTACAACACATGCATTAATACAAAAGTTCATTTAGGCATTATATCGAACACATGGCATGCAGTGCACATATTCATCAAATTCAAGTACCAACAACCCAGAAATCAGAAATTGAACACTTGCAACTCAACAACAACTAATTAAGAAAAACTTAAGCTAGATTATCAAAGTTAAATAAAGAAAATAAAATTAAGCATGCAAATAAACAAAATGAAGAAGAGTAAAGAGAGAAGAAGAAGAAGAAAGAAGAAGGAAAGAGAAGGGTGGCGGCGGCTGTGCCAGCGGCAGCGTCGCCGGGAGGGAACTAGGCGGGACTGAAGGGCGCAGTAGCAAAGAAGAAGAATGGAAGTTGGCTGGCTCGACAGGGTGTTTCTCCCTAATTAATGCCCAGATCGACATATGTGCGCATACACAAAAAGGAAAAAACAAAGGGGATGCGGATGCACAAGGGTGTGCGAGTGCTCCCAACAAAAGGGGTGTGAGCTAGTGTACGGACGTACGAGGCTGTTGATAAACCACTATTTCATGGTTTATATTGTATTTAATTGAGTGGTTTTATCAAGATTTTCACCCACTTATTCATAAGATTTGCATGATTTTACAATTCCTTCCTAGTTTAGTTCTATGATTGAAAACATGCTTCTTTGGTCTTAATTTAGCTAATCTTAATCCTCTCTTATTACCATTCGATGCCTTGATCTGTGTGTTAAGTGTTTCAGGTTTCATAGGGCAGGAATGGCTTAGAGAATAAAGAGGAAGCGTGCAAAAATGGAAGAAACACAAGGAATTGAGGAGATGACCAGCGAGAAGTGACGCGGTCGCATGGCTCACGCGACCGCGCGAAATGGAAGAAATATGAGTGATGCGTTCGCGTGCCTGACGCGTTCGCGTGCCTGACGCGACCGTGCGGATTGGAAGTTGCACGAATGACGTGAAAGTGTGGACGACGCGCACGCGTGGTACGAGAAATGCTAAGTGACGCGAACACGTGGACGACGCGGACGCGTGACGTGTGCGATCTGCAGAATTACAAAAGTCACTGGCAGAGATTCTGGGCCGCATTTTAACCCAGTTTTCGGCCCAGAAACACAGATTAAAGTCAGGGAACTTGCAGAGACTCAATCATGCTTTTCATAACTCACAATTTTAGTTTTAGATGTAGTTTTTAGAGAGAGAGGCTCTCTCCTCTCTCTTAGGATTAGGATTAGGATTAGGATTTACATTAGGATTAGGATTTCATCTTCTGAGTTTCAGGTTTATTATTCCTTTTATTTATTTTTCCAATTTAATTTATGAACTCTTTCATGCTAAATTTGAATTTATGTTTAAACGTAGTTTGATTGCCTTCTTCTATTTATGTTATTGATGCTTTTAATTTAATTTAGATTTTATTCCCTTTTGGCTTTGGTTGATTAATTGGTAACTCTTGAGTTGTCAAACTCATTGTTGACTGAAAATTGGAATTCTTCAAGAATTAATTCGAGATCCAATAATTCTAACTTTTCCCAAGGAAAGACTGGAATTTGAGGATTTGAATCAATTCATCCACTTAACTTACCTTCATAGTTAGAGGTTAACATAGTGGGAGAAAAATCCAATTCTCATCACAATTGATAAGGATAACAGGGATAGGACCTCTAGTTTTCATACTTTGCCAAGAGTTTTATTAGTTGTTAATCTATTAATTCCCTGCAATCCCTTTCTCTTGTTCAAAACCTTTTCAACCCCCCAAAAACACTATTTTGCATAACCAATAATAATTCATACTTCCCTGCAATTCCTTGAGAAGACGACCCGAGGTTTAAATACTTCAGTTTTCAATTTATTTAGGGGTTTGTTACTTGTGACAACCAAAATATTTGTAAGAAAGGTTGATTGCTTGGTTTAGTAACTATACTTACAATGAGAGTTTACTATAACTTCTAAACCATCAATCTTCAGTTATTCAAAATGGCGCCGTTGCCAGGGAATTGCAAACGTGTGCCTTATTATTGGCTATTGTAAATATTTTTCAAAAAAAAAATTTCAGATTTTTATTTTAAAATTTTTATCTCATCTTATCTTATTTTTCAAAATTCAAATCTTTTTTTTTCAAAAATTACATCCTTTTCAAAATTTTATCTTATCCTTTTTCAAAAATCATATCTTTTTAAAAATATTTTCTTTTTGGTAGTTTTTATTTTTATTTTCTCCTACTACCATGAACTCTCACCCCTTTGGCTATGAGTCTGGTTACAATTATGTTGCAGGAAGAGGAAATTTCAATGAGAACAGGCATCACAGTTGGAACAATCAAAGATGGGAGGAGCCACAAGGATTTAATCAACCCTCATGGCAACAACCACCTCCAATGGACTATCAACAACGGTTCTGTGATGCATATCAAGGCAATGGCTTTGGTGAGCACTCTTTTGATTATCAACAACCGCCACCAAACGCCTATGAACCCCCTCCTCAACATAGCTTTGGACCACCATACTCACGAGCCCCTTACCACCAAACACCCTCATACGATCCTAACCCGTACCCACCATACCAACCACCTTATGAGCCAAATGAACCATACACAGAACCACCACCTCAATATACACCATCTCCTTATCATTATCAAGATGAACCACCTTCCTACCATGAACCCCTTCTCCCAACAAATGAACCCTCCTATCCACCCCAAACCTCCATGGAGAAAGCATTTACCGATCTAAACTCTACTATACAAGCTCTCACTGCCCGAATCAGACCACCAAATACCTTTAACAATCAACTCTCAAGCTCTAGTGCGCTTCCTTTTCAACCACATAATGATTCACCCATCCCATCACCACCATCCATGGAAGAGCACCCACATCTATCAATCCAAGAGCAAGATGATCCCAATTATGCTATTGATATGGAACAAGAGAGAGAGGATCGTCTTCGCGAATCCATACTTCATAAGGATCTAGAGGAGACACTAAAGGTGAAGGTAGAAGAGACCCTTGAAGGTGAAGAAGTAATTGAAGGGAGTTGTCATGGAAAGGTAATCATCAAGGAGGAACAAGAGTCAATGGATCATTTCAAGGAAACAGTAGATCAATTTCATGCAACCCTTCATCAACTGGAGCAAGCAATAAATCAATTATCTTCTAGACGTTCAGACATCCAACAAACTCCCATGGCCCCATATGGAGAATCCAATGATGAACGTAGCATGAGGGAGACACTAGAGACTCCAGTGGACAATAAGGAGCATGACTTTGTACTGGAACAAGTGGAGGAAGCCATAATAGTTGCAGAAGAAGAAGTGGTTGCAGACTTAGGAGATGTGGAACCTCCATGGGAAAGTCAAGTTATAGAGCCTCCTTCCAAGGCGATTGCAATTGATGCTGAAGAGGGTGTACAACCTTCAAGGCATATCATGGTTGAAGACTTGGAAGAGGTTGATCAAGAGATGGAGATTCAAGAAGAAAAAGCACAACCTCCTATACCCTTGGTGAACAATGAAGAAGAGATTGAATTGGAAGAAATTCACCAAGAGGAAGAGGTTGATATTGAAGAAGATTGTAAAGAGGTGGAAGTTGTCAGAGGAGAGCACAAGGGAGTGGAGCTTCCACGTTCATTCCAAACACCTCCCCCTAAGTTGCCATCATCCTTCACAACATTCAAGTGGGTAAAATTCATATCCCTTAGTTTTCTAATTCCACTTGAATATGGGCTACTGGAGACGGATGGTCAACTTAGAGCTCTTTGTGGCATTAAGAGCAAGAGAAAGATGATTAGTGGCAAGAATTGTCCTGCAAAGTTCATTATGGTTGGAAGCTCAAAGTTTAAACGCAAAGGTTGGTATAGAGCTCAGCTGAATGAGTCTAGGAAGTTGTTTGGACGCTTCAGTGAGAATTCTAAAGCTAAACCACCCGGATGGAATCATGATAATCAACTTGAAGACGGGTGCAGAAACAAGATTTGGGATCCTGGAATCTACTCTGACATTTGTCACCCCGGGAGCCTAAGAATCTGTTTGAAGCTTCTTAAGGGCTTTACATGCTTAGTTTGGGATCCCGGAGGATATTGGATTTGCAAACATTGGTGAAGATTCCTGGATCAGTACAAGCATAAGCCACCATGACAAGGAGCTCGCCAAATGTCCAACTTAAGGACTTTAACTAAAAGTGCTAGGTGGGAGACAACCCACCATGGTATGATCGTCCCTTTTCAGTTTTAATTCTAGTATGTTTTGTTTGTTTTTGAGTTTTGCTTGAACCTGTAATTCTGCATAACATTCATGTTAGCATTGCATTCTGCATACTGCATCAAAAAAAAAAAAAAATCGCACGCGACGTGACAGCGTCGCTGACGGTCCGCGTCGCAGGTGCATTAGGGAGAAAAGAAAAGTGAACAAAGAGTCACGCGAGAGCGTGGCTGGAGGCGTGCCTTTGGCACAAATCATCCCACGCGACCGCGTCGCTGATGCGTCCACGTCACATGGGAAACACGCCTCCCACGCGTCCGCGTCACCTACGTGGCCGCGTGACCTGAAAATCGACGTGAAAAGGGTGCACAACCGAAAGTTGTGCTGGAGTGGTGCTGGACTCGCGCTAGACGCACCGTCCCTACCACGCGAATGCGTTCCCCACGTGTCCGCATCATATCCTTCTAATGGCCACTCACACGATCGCATGACCCACGCGATCGCGTCATCCAAGATTTGGCAAAAATAATATTTTGAATAGAGAGTTGTGCGAGTGCGAGGTAGCCCTCGCGCCAGTTGCATAAAATGTGTCACGCGACCGCGTGACTGACGCGTCCGCGTCGATTAATTTAAGCGCAAGTCGCGCGAACGCGTCTCCCATGCGTCCGCGTCGCTTGCGCCGCACACCTTAACCTAATATGCCAAAATATTTTATCTTTTCGTCCCCAATCCTAATTTTTCCTCCCTCCTTTCTTACCTTCTTCTTCTTCTTCCCTTTTTTCCCTTCTCATTCTTTTTATCTTTCATTTTTTTACTTAATTGCATACTTTCATTCATTGCATTATTTTCATTGGTGTTAGAAATTTATTTGGGTAATTATTTACCATATTTTGCTTGTGAATTATTAAAAGGAACTGTTTGACAATTATACATTATTTTTATAGGGTTTCTTGCATGTTCATTTTAACACTTTCAATAACTTATTTACCATGCATGCTATGTGAAAAAGCCCGTATGGCATCACGCACTACTTTTCTGTCATCTTACTTTCATGCCTGTTTTTCACAAAACCCTTTTTATATTTTATTCACTATTTATAATTGTCCATACAAGCATATTGTTAGTTTGGAAGACTTGGTAATCTAACTTGGACATTGAATGCTTGATCTATGCTACTCATGCCAATAAACATCTTGCATTTAGCTGTCATCACATGCACTTGCTATATTTTCATTAATGACTTTTCACATGTAGTCATGACCATGTGTCAACGTCATTCTTCTTTACTGTGTATTGATTACCACCTTTCCCATTTTCTTCCTTGCTGGAACCCCTAGCTTTACTTGTTACTTTCTTTTTCTCCTTTCAGGATGGCCACCAAGAAGGGTAGAGAGAAAGCTACTCCCAAACCACCGGCAAGGAAAGGATCACAGAGAGCACCAGCTGAGGAACAACAACCCCCGTCCACTTGTACATCTTAGTATGCACCAAGGACGGTGCAATCTTTAAGTGTGGGGAGGTCGATACCGATCTCCATGGGTTAGTTACTCTTCTATCTCAACATCAATGGTTTATTTTCCTTGTTAGTTGTTGCATTTGCATGTTTGTTTGATTTTTTTTGCATATTTTGCCACTTGGTTGAAGTAATATTTTCTTTTTCAAGAAATTTTTATAGTATTTCACTAATTTAAATTGAAAAAAATTATGCTAAATTTGTTTGAAGTTGTATTTGGAACATGGTTTTTGAGCTAAAGAACACACAACCTGTGAGATTTTGAGCTTAATTGCATGGTTACATTATTTAACCATAATATTTTATTCTTGTGTGTTTTCTTCTCTATAATTGTAATCTTTACTTTGTTCCATTCTATATGTCCATTATTTAGTATATTTACATGCTTGCATATGATTGAGGCCATTGTTTGATTCTAGTTCACCATTCCCAAATTAGCCTACCTTTACATCACCCTTGTTAGCCCCCTTGAGCCTTTAAATCCCCTCTTGTTTTATAACCACATTACTAGCCTTAAGCAGAAAAACAAATAAAAATCCCAAGTTGAATCCTTGGTTAGCTTAAGATAGAAATTGTATAATTGTTTAAGTGTGGAGAAACTTTATGGGAACACGGATGATGAAATCAAGGTAGAAAGTTAAAAAGAATAAAGATATTTCAAAATAAAATTTTTTTGGGAAGCATGCTCATGTGAAATCAAAGTAATTAAATTACCATGTGCATATATAAAAAAAATTCAGTATTTAAATAAAGGGATACAAAAAAATTCCCCAAATGCAAAATAAAGTAATGCACATGGAACAAAATTCAAAAATAAGTTTGATACATGAGCATGTAATACAAAAGTGGGAAAAATTTGGGTAGCTAGATAAAGAATTTTAAATTTTATAAAGTATGTATATGTTAGGTGAGATCTTAGACTAATCAAGGATTCACTCTGTTAGCTCACTTAGCCTTATATGTACATCCTTACCTTTACCTCAGCCCCATTACAACCCTGAAAAGACCTCATGATGTTTGTATGTATACATTAAATATTTGTTGATTGGTTAGATGAAGAACAAAGTTTAGAAAGCATGACTAGGGAAGAGTAGAGTGATTGACCCTAGACACTTGAGAGATTAGAATGATATACACTACCAGTGAGGGTTCGATGCTTGATTCTATGTTTTCTGCTTTTATGAGCTATCTTCTTACAAGTTTACTTATTTTCACTGTATGATTTGAATTAGTGAAATCCAGTTCATATTTATTCTTGAAGGATTTATTTACTTTTTTTTTACCAAGTAGGTAGAAACATTTTGCATGTAGTTGCATTCACATTCATAGGTTGCATTGCATGAGTCTTGCCTTTCCCTACTCATTTATTTGATCTCCTTGAGTTTAGCATGAGGACATGCTAATGATTAAGTGTGGGAAGGTTGATAAACCACCATTTTATGGTTTATATTGTATTTAATTGAGTGGTTTTATCAAGCTTTTCACCCACTTATTCATAAGATTTGCATGATTTTACAATTCCTTCCTAGTTTAGTTCTATGATTGAAAACATGCTTCTTTGGTCTTAATTTAGCTAATCTTAATCCTCTCTTATTACCATTCGATGCCTTGATCTGTGTGTTAAGTGTTTCAGGCTTTATAGGGCAGGAATGGCTTAGAGAATAAAGAGGAAGCGTGCAAAAATGGAAGGAACACAAGGAATTGAGGAGATGACCAGCGAGAAGTGACGCGGTCGCATGAGCGCGAAATGGAAGAAATATGAGTGACGCGTTCGCGTGCCTGACGCGACCGCGCGGATTGGAAGCTGCACGAATGACGCGAAAGTGTGGACGACACGCACGCGTGGTACGAGAAATGCTAAGTGACGCGAACGCGTGGACGACGCGGACGCGTGATGTGCGCGATCTGCAGAATTACAAAAGTCACTGGCAGAGATTCTGGGCCGTATTTCAACCTAGTTTTCGGCCCAGAAACACAGATTAAAGTCAGGGAACTTGCAGAGACTCAATCATGCTTTTCATAACTCACAATTTTAGTTTTAGATGTAGTTTTTAGAGAGAGAGGTTCTCTCCTCTCTCTTAGGATTAGGATTAGGATTATGATTTACATTAGGATTAGGATTTCATCTTCTGAGTTCTAGGTTTATTATTCCTTTTATTTATTTTTCCAATTTAATTTATGAACTCTTTCATGCTAAATTTGAATTTATGTTTAAACGTAGTTTGATTGCCTTCTTCTATTTATGTTATTGATGCTTTTAATTTAATTTAGATTTTATTCCCTTTTGGCTTTGGTTGATTAATTGGTAACTCTTGAGTTGTCAAACTCATTGTTGACTGAAAATTGGAATTCTTCAAGAATTAATTCGAGATCCAATAATTCTAACTTTTCCCAAGGAAAGACTGGAATTTGAGGATTTGAATCAATTCATCCACTTAACTTACCTTCATAGTTAGAGGTTAACATAGTGGGAGAAAAATCCAATTCTCATCACAATTGATAAGGATAACAGGGATAGGACTTCTAGTTTTCATACCTTGCCAAGAGTTTTATTAGTTGTTAATCTATTAATTCCCTGCAATCCCTTTCTCTTGTTCAAAACCTTTTCAACCCCCAAAAACACTGTTTTGCATAACCAATAATAATTCATACTTACCTGCAATTCCTTAAGAAGACGACCCGATGTTTAAATACTTCGGTTATCAATTTATTTAGGGGTTTGTTACTTGTGACAACCAAAACGTTTGTAAGAAAGGTTGATTGCTTAGTTTAGTAACTATACTTACAACGAGAGTTTACTATAACTTCTAAACCATCAATCTTCAGTTCTTCAGCTGTGCATGCGCACAGAGGGCAGCTTTTTTTTTCAAGAGTAGGGCAAAAGGATCATGTGTGCGTACGCACATGCTGGTGTTCATATGCACAAGGGCAAAAACTTTGGGGTCGGCGCTCACTAGCATGTGCGAATGCTCCCAACAGAATGGGTGCTGATGAGTGTGCATACGCACAGATATCAAAATCTGGGGAAGGTGTGTGTGTGCACAGGTGTGTGCGTACGTACACTGCCCTGTTTCTGCAAAAATTTTTTAATGCTTCTAAGGCACCAAGGATGACATCCAAAATAGTTTTTCAAGCCCCAAAATATATTAAAACCCCAAAAACATATTATTCCACTGTGATTACCTAACAAACACCAAAATACAACTAAATTAAGCCTAGAATCCAATCAAACTAAGCTAATCCAAGAGACAAAATTCAATTAGCAAAAACTAAAAGAGAGAAAAGTTAGAAGGATGCTACCATGGTGAGGTGTCTCCCACCTAGCACTTTGGTTTAAAGTCCTTAAGTTAGACTTTTGGTTGAAGCTCACATCAAGGAGGCTTGTTCTTCCATCCATCCTTGAGTTGCCAACCATACTTGCTCTTCCAAAATCCTCTGGGATCCCAAACGAAGTACATTAAGCTCTCAAGCAACCTTAAGCAAGCAATCGGGACCCAAGATAGTTGGTTGTAGAATTATATGCCCAGATCCCACACTTTAGTTTCCCAGTCATCCTCTTGTCGACCTTCACTCTTGTACTTGGAAAACAATCTTCTAAACCACCCTTAGAGCACCCAAATAAACCTTGGAATCCTCCTAATTGAACCTTGCACCACTTATGCCTTGAACTTCTTTGGCAACCAACACCGATGTCTTCATTATTGAACACCTCAAGAAGGATCTTAAGTTGGTGATCTATTTCCAAGATAACAAATTGATGTGGACCTATGAAGCTCATTGAGGATATTGTTATCCACTCAATTTGCCCTTGGATTGGAGTCATCCTATTGGATTCTTGCATGAAAGCTTCCACTTCTTGGGTGTTTACCTCTTCCTCACCATACTTTCCTAGCTCGTCCTCACCCACCTCCTCCAAATTCTCTCTACTATCATTCAATCTATACTTAGGAGGTTGTGTGAAGTCTACTTTCATATCTCTCTCAAACTCAAAGGAGAGAGGTTCCTCAAGATCATTGAGGGGATTGACTAAGTTGGACAAAAAATCATTGATGATTGAATCCACTTCTTGATTAAACTCCCTCAATTCTCTATTTACCTCTTGTGGTTCAATTATTTTAGCTTCCTCCTCTTGTGACTTAAGCCTTGACTCCACTTCTTCTCTTTTAAACTCTATGTTCTCCTCACTACACTCCTTAGTTGATCCTCCACATTCCTCAAGGGAAATGTCTTAGTTGCTTGAGCTTAGTAAGGGTAAGCGGTTCACCGCTTTGGCTATGGTAGCCATGAACTCCCCTTGCTTCTTTCAGAATTCTCCTTACTCTTGGAGAAAAGCTTAAAGGTCTTGTTGTTCTTGGGGCAAGGGTTAGAGAACTTCACATTTAGGTGAAAAAGAAGGTTCAAAGGTTGGGAGAAAGGTTGTATAGTTGGAAGATATTTTATGTGGGTGAGTGTATTGAAGTGGTGTATAAGGAGGTGATGGTTCATATGGTTGGTGGCAAGGAATAAAAATATTTGGATTTCATGGAGGTGGAGGGTGTGGTGCTTGAAGGTTTGGTGGTTGAGAGTTGTGTAGGGGTACCATTCATATCTTTGGGTTTGGTATGCACATTGGGGAGGGTTTGGCTCACTGTAACATGGGGGAGGTGGTTGCCATGAGTGTTGCTCATACGCATATGGTTTCTCCCTCAATTGATTCTCCTACTCCATGATGCAATCCCAATTTGAAGTCATCATATCCTACAATACAATCACATCCAAACTCCAAGTAACAAGGGTGATAGCACATAGAGAAAGTAGAAAATAAAAGCAAAAGACATCAATAACCAAAAGAAACAAAACCCTAATTACTAGCAAAAACAACCAAACAACCAAAAAGTAAGCTATTTACACTATTAACATATTCACAACAACAAAAAATATGACACCAATTGCATTCTCCTCGGCAACGGTGCCAAAAATTTGATGCGAGAATTAATGTTGATCTAGAATTTCACAAATAGAATCTCGTTGCAAGCATAGTCTAAATTAACAATTAAATTCCAATCAAAGTTTAATTTTGTTTGTCACAACACAAACCAATAAAAACCTGGAGTTTTAATTCCCGGGTCATCTTTCCTCACACAATGCAAATTAGGTGTCCACTTTTGGTTGTGAAATCATGGGATTTTCAAGTATCAAATGGAAAATATAAAAGAACCAAGAAATAAAAGAACTAGAAAATGATCAAAAAGGCAATAAATGCTATTAAAAGGGAAACAATATCAAAACTTAGTGAAAATGCGATAAAAGCATAAAAGAGCCTTGACTTGGAAATGAGAATTAAGGAATCCTACCATCGCCATAACCAAAACTATGACAATTATGATGAGTCAATCCCATTTCGTCAACCCCTAACATCGAGGAGTAAGTCAAGCAAGCATAATTGACCTTAATCCATAAGTCCTAGCTAACTTACTAATTTCTTAGTAAAAAGCTAGCGTCAATGGAAACAAGAGCCAACTAATTACCCAAGAATTACAACTAAATGTCGGACATTATGACTCTAGTATCCTAGGAACTCATTTTTCAAGCCAAGGTGTGAAAATCTACTCAAAATTCTCAAGTGGCATTTTCACAAACACTTGGTGGGTATAAAAAAACATAAAAAATTGCAAAAGATAGTGAAAACTATAACGAAACTATTCACAAAATCAATAAAAGAAACTCAATCAAGCATATAGAAATCATAAAAGACCAAATTCATAAACAAAAGATTCAAGAAATCAAAATTGCATATATTAATAAAGTAACTTGAAGCATAAGCAAAATGTAACAAAAGTAGTGTAATTAAAGAGGGAATTAAAGAGTACTTACAATGAGATGAGCAAAATTCAAGATCAAAATGAAACTATAAAATTCTACAATAAAATCCTAATAAAAAACCTAAGAGAGAATTTCTATACTACACTACTCCTACTCCTACTATGTGTTTCTAATCTAAAATGAGCTCTCTTTGATATGGAATGAAGTCCCCTTCATATAGCACTTCAAAACCAGCTTCAGCACACTCAAAATTAGGCCAAGAAGCCCCAAATTTGCGAGCCACGTGACATTTTAATGAAGTCACACGCTGGGACTTGTGCGTACGCACACTTGCTGATTTCGCCACTTGTGCTTACACACAGGAGGTTGTGCGTACGCACACTTCAGTGTGTGCTTCTCCTTTATTTTCTTCATGAAATCTCTTATTTTGCATGCTTCCTTCTACTTTTGCCTAGCCATTCTTGCCTATTGGACATGAAATCACTCAACAAATATATCACGGTATCGGATGGAATAAAAGTGGAATTAAAATGATCAATTTAGGCACAAAAACGTATGTTTTCACATTTATGTTCAAATTAGGGAGAAATCACAAAAGTATACTATTTTGGTGATTAAGTGTGAGTTTATATGATGAAATCCATCCAATTCAAGCAAAAAATTATCATCAAATATGGACTTATCAGGCCCCTGGTGCACGAAATTGCAATCACACTTTTGCAATTCCGCACAACTAACCAGAAAGTGCACTGGGTCGTCCAAGTAATACCTTACGTGAGTAAGGGTCGATCCCACGGAGATTGTCGGCTTGAAGCAAGCTATGGTTATCTTGTAACTCTTAGTCAGGATATCAATAATTCTCAGGTTTAATTGTGAAAAGTAGAAGAACATGAAATAAATACTTGTTTTGCAGTAATGGAGAACAGGTTGAGGTTTTGGAGATATTTTATTTTCTGAATCTCTGCTTTCCTACTGTCTTCTTCTTCATACACGCAAGGTTCCTTCCATGGCAAGCTGTATGTAGGGTTTCACCATTGTTAATGGCTACCTCCCATCCTCTCAGTGAAAATGTTCAACGTGCTCTGTCACTGCACGGCTATTCATCTGTCGGTTCTCGATCATGTCGGAATAGAATCCAATGATTCTTTTGCGTCTGTCACTAACGCCCCACAATCGCGAGTTTGAAGCTCGTCACAGTCATTCAATCCCTGAATCCTACTCAGAATACCACAGACAAGGTTTAGACCTTCCGGATTCTCTTGAATGCCGCCATCAATTCTAGCTTATACCACAAAGATTCTGGTCAAGGAATCCATGAGATATCCACTCAATCTAAGTTAGAACGGAGGTGGTTGTCAGGAATACGTTCATAGGTGAGAATGATTATGAGTGTCACGGATCATCACATTCATCAAGTTTAGGAACAAGTGATATCTTAGAATAGAAGCAAGCATGATTGAATGAAAAACAGTAGTAATTGCATTAATCCATCAAGACACAGCAGAGCTCCTCACCCCCAACCATGGGGTTTATAGACTCATGCCGTAGAAGGTACAATGTGAAACGTGTAAAGTGTCATGATACACTGTCAAAAGGTCCTATTAATAGTGAACTAGTAACCTAGGATATACAGAAATGAGTAAATGACGTAAAAATTCACTTCCGGGGTCCACTTGGTGTGTGCTTGGACTGAGCATTGAAGCTTTCATGTGTAGAGACTTTTCCTAGAGTTAAACGCCAGCTTTTGAGCCAGTTTGGGCGTTTAACTCCAATTTTTGTGCCAGTTCCGGCGTTAAACGCTGGGAATTCTGAAGCTGATTTGCAACGCCGGTTTGGGCCATCAAATCTCAGACAAAGTGTAGAATATTATACATTGCTGGAAAGCCCAGGATGTCTACTTTCCAACGCAATTGAGAGCACGCCAATTGGGCTTCTGTAACTTCAGAAAAATCCACTTAGAGTGTAGGGAGGTCAGAATCCAACAGCATCTGCTGTCCTTTTTCAGCCTCTGAATCAGATTTTTGCTCAGGTCCCTCAATTTCAGCCAGAAATTACCTGAAATCATAGAAAAACACACAAACTCATAGTAAAGCCTAGAAAAGTGAATTTTAAATAAAAACTAATAAAAATATACTAAAAACTAACTAAAATGTACTAAAAACATACTAAAAACAGTGCCAAAAAGCGTATAAATTATCCGCTCTCACAACACCAAATTAAATTGTTGCTTGTCCCCAAGCAACTGAAAATCAAATAGGATAAAAAGAAGAGAACATACTATAGACTCCAAAATATCCATGAAACTTAGCTCCAGTTAGATGAGTGGGACTAGTAACTTTTTGCTTCTGAATAGTTTTGGCATCTCACTTTATCCTTTGAAGTTTAGAAAGATTGGCATCTATAGGAACTCAAAATTCAGATAGTGTTATTGATTCTCCTAGTTAAGTATGATGATTCTTGAACATAGCTACTTTATGAGTCTTGGCTGTGGCCCAAAGCACTCTGTCTTCCAGTATTACTGGTGTGCGAAATTGTGATCACTACTTTTCACAACTCAAATAATCCCTAGTAATGGCCCCAAAAAACTTGGTGCTCAATACCATGGCATAAACACAACTTTGCACAACTAACCAGCAAGTGCACTGGGTCGTCCAAGTAATAAACCTTACGCGAGTAAGGGTCGATCCCACGGAGATTATTGCTATGAAGCAAGCTATGGTCACCTTGTAAATCTTAGTCAGGCAGACTCAAATGGGTATAGATGATGAATGAATAAAACATAAAGATAAAGATAGAGATACTTATGTATATCATTAGTGAGAGCTTCAGACAAGCGTATGAAGATGCCTTCCCTTCCGTCTCTCTGCTTTCCTACTGTCTTCATCCAATCCTTCTTACTCCTTTCCATGGCAAGCTTATGCAAGGGTTTCACCGTTGTCAGTGGCTACCTCCCATCCTCTCAGTGAAAACGTTGCCTATGCTCTGTCACAGCATGGGTAATCAGCTGTCGGTTCTCGGTCAGGCCGGAATAGAATCCATCGATCCTTTTGCGTCTGTCACTAACGCCCCGCCTGCTAGGAGTTTAAAGCACGTCACAGTCATTCAATCATTGAATCCTACTCAGAATACCACAGACAAGGTTAGACCTTCCGGATTCTCTTGAATGCCGCCATCAGTTCTCGCCTATACCACGAAGACTCTGATCTCACGGAATGGCTGGCTCGTTTGTCAGACGAGCACTCGGTTGTCAGGCGATCAACCATGCATCGTGTATCAGGAATCCAAGAGATAAACACTAGAGCCTTGATTGCTTGTAGAACAAAAGTGGTTGTCAGTCACCTTGTTCATGAGTGAGAATGATGATGAGTGTCACGGACCATCACATTCATCAAGTTGAAGAACAAGTGATATCTTGGACAAAGAACAAGCGGAATTGAATAGAAGAACAATAGTAATTGCATTAATACTCGAGGTACAGCAGAGCTCCACACCTTAATCTATGGTGTGTAGAAACTCCACCGTTGAAAATACATAAGAACAAGGTCTAGGCATGGCCGAATGGCCAGCCTCCCAAATGATCTAAGATAGCATCAAACTCAAGGATAGCTACCAAGATGTCTAATACAATAGTAAAAAGGTCCTACTTATAGAAAACTAGTAGCCTAGGGTGTACAGAGATGAGTAAATGTCATAGAAATCCACTTCCGGGCCCACTTGGTGTGTGCTTGGGCTGAGCAATGAAGCATTTTCGTGTAGAGACTCTCCTTGGAGTTAAACGCCAGCTTTTATGCCAGTTTGGGCGTTTAACTCCCATTTTGGTGCCAGTTCCGGCGTTTAACGCTGGAATTCCTGAGGGTGACTTTGAACGCCGGTTTGGGCCATCAAATCTTGGGCAAAGTATGGACTATCATATATTGCTGGAAAGCCCAGGATGTCTACTTTCCAACGCCGTTGAGAGCGCCCCAATTGGGCTTCTGTAGCTCCAGAAAATCCACTTCGAGTGTAGGGAGGTCAGAATCCAACAGCATCTGCAGTCCTTTTCAGTCTCTGAATCAGATTTTTGCTCAGGTCCCTCAATTTCAGCCAGAAAATACCTGAAATCACAGAAAAACACACAAACTCATAGTAAAGTCCAGAAAAGTGAATTTTAGCTAAAAACTAATAAAAATATACTAAGAACTCAACTAAAACTACTAAAAACATATTAAAAACAATGCCAAAAAGGGTACAAATTATCCGCTCATCAATTACCACCGGATACATACATACCACAGACACATAACTGGGTGAACCTTTTTAGATTGTGACTCAGCTTTGCTAGAGTCCCCAATTAGAGGTGTCCAGGGTTCTTAAGCACACTCTTTTTACCTTGGAAATTTTTTTTTTTGAATTCACTGCTTTTTCTTGCTTCAAGAATCAATTTGATGATTTTTCAGATCCTCAATAACATTTCTCCTTTTCCATCATTCTTTCAAGAGCCAACAAGTTTAACATTCTTTAATCAATAAATTCAAAAGACATATGCACTGTTCAAGCATTCATTCAGAAAACAAAAAGTATTGTCACCACATCAAACTAATTCAACTAGTTTCAGAGATAAATTCAAAATCCTGTACTTCTTGTTCTTTTGTGATTCAAGCATTTTTCATTTAAGAGAGGTGATGGATTAGTAGGACATTCATAGCTTTAAGATATGAACCTTAAATTTTATTAATCATGAATTAAAGACAAGACTTAAAAATAAATATAAGATAAGACTAATAGTAATAGAAAACAAAAATTTATCTGACTCTAAAACAAACTCCTAATGATAGAGGTTATCACAGAGTTAGGACTCAACAACCTTGATTTTGAGAAGTGGATGCTCCCTCAACTTGTGGGGTATTTGTCCCTTCAAGGGAGAGCTTCTGGCGCTTCAGCTCCTGTAGCTCACGCCCCTGCTTCTCTTGCTCCTTCAACAATTTACAGAGCATGCAGTTTTGATTCTGCTGTTCTTCCTTAATTTGTTCTAGAGATTCTTGCAGCTTAGCAACAGATGCTTCTAGGCGGGCCTAGTAGTCAAATTCAGGAAGTTCAGGGAGGAATTCCTGCACCCTCCTTTTGATAGAGTTATCTTGCAGTTGTCCTTCCATTGACTTCTTGGTGATTGGATGTTCAATTGGAATGATATCATCTACTCCCATCCTCACTCCAGCATCTTTACATAGTAAAGAGATTAAGCTTGGATAAGCCAGTTTGGCTTCAGTGGAGTTCTTGTTTGCAATTGTGTAAATCTCACAAGCAATCAGATGATGAATCTCCACTTCTTTTCCCAGTATAATGCAATGAATCATCACTGCTCTCTTGATAGTGACCTCAGAACGGTTACTAGTGGGCAAAATAGAACGCCCAATGAAGTCTAGCCATCCTCTTGCAACTGGTTTGAGATCTCCCCTCTTGAGTTGGTTTGGGACACCTTTTGAATTGGCCATCCACTTAGTTCCAGGGAGGCATATGTCCTCTAGAACTTGATTCAACCCCTTATCTACTCTCACCATTCTCCTATTAAAGGATTCAGGATCATCTTGTAGTTGAGGTAATTTGAAGACCTCTCTTATTTTGTCCAGATGGAAGTAAATAATTCTCCCTCTGACCATGGTTCTGTAGGTATGAAAAGCAGTTCCAGTCATTCTCTGCTTATCTGTCAGCCACAAATTTGAGTAGAATTCCTGAACCATGTTTTTTCCAACCTTTGTTTCAGGGTTGGTTAGAACTTTCCATCCTCTATTTCGAATTTGCTCTTGGATCTCCAGATATTCATCTTCTTTCAGATCGAATCTGACTTCCGGGGTCACTGGCCTCAGATCCATTATTGTGTGGTAAAGGTCTGCATGCTCTTTGGTTAAGAACTTCTCTTGATTCCAAAGATTCTTTGGATTATTGTCTTTCTTGCTTTTTGAATTAGTTTGTTTTCCTTTAGGAGCCATGATCTTGATAAATCTTGGCTTAGTGATCACGGAAAAGTACACCAAACTTAGAGGTTTGCTTGCCCTCAAGCAAAAGAAAGAAAAGAGGAGAGAGAGGAGGAGAGCAAATTCGAATGGTGGGGAGAGGAGGATGGCCGAGTGTTTATTTATAAGGGAGAGATTTTGAAAATTTTGAAGGAGATTTGAGAAGATATGGAAAGAATTTGAGAGGATATTTGAGTTTTTGAAGAAGATTTGGAAAGGATTTAAAAGAGATTTGAAGAATGATTTAGAAGATTGTTTAATTTTTGAAATTTGAAGGTGAATGAAGAAAGTTTGTAATGTGTTTATGCAGAAAATTATGGATCAAAACAAGAAAGTTTGAAAAAAATTTGAAGTGAAAAACAAAATCTCTGTCCCCTACCTTTCTGGCGTTAAACGCTCAAATGTTGGCCATTATGGGCGTTTAACGCCCAGCCAGGTACCCTGGCTGGCGTTAAACGCCAGAAACCCTTTTATCACTGGGCGTTTTGCTAAACGCCCAGGATGCTGCAATTCTGGCGTTAAACGCCCAGAATGGTACCCATTCTGGCGTTTAACGCCCAAAATGGTACCTTAAATGGCGTTAAACGCCCAAAATGGTATCCATTCTGGCGTTTAACGCCCAGAGTACCCTTTATTGGCATTTTTTTGCCAGCAAACTCCTTTTCTCTGCTTTTTGCACTGAATCCTTCTGTAACTCTGTGAATTCCTTCAATTTCAATGATCAACCTTGAAGAATATATATCAAACTTTTATAGAACAAATAACCTGCTAATGACTGGGTTGCCTCCCAGCAAGCGCTTTTTTATCTTTAGCTGGACCTTTACTGAGACTCATTCAAGCCTCAGTTTTGAGCATTCCTGCTCAAAATTACTTTCAAGATAATGTTTGATCCTCTGTCCATTAACAATGAACTTTTTATCAGAATCAATATCTTGAAGCTCAACATATCCATATGGTGACACTCCTGTAATCACAAACGGACCCCTCCACCGGGATTTAAGTTTTCCTGGGAATAGTCTGAGCCTAGAGTTGAAAAGCAGAACTTTTTGTCGTTGCTCAAAGACTCTGGATGACAACTTCTTGTCATGCCACTTCTTTGCCTTTTCCTTATAAATTTTTGCATTTTCAAAGGCACTGAGTCTGAACTCCTCTAGCTCATTTAGCTGGAGAAATCTTTTTTCACCAGCTAACTTAGCATCCATGTTTAGGAATCTGGCTGCCCAGTAGGCTTTATGTTCCAGTTCCACGGGCAGATGACAGGCCTTCCTATACACAAGTTGGTATGGAGAGGTTCCTATAGGAGTCTTGAATGCTGTTCTGTATGCCCACAGAGCATCATCCAAGCTCTTTGCCCAATCCTTTCTACGGGCAATAACAGTCCATTCCAGGATTCTTTTTAGCTCTCTATTAGAGACTTCAGCTTGCCCATTTGTCTGTGGATGATACGGAGTTGCTACTTTGTGGCTAATTCCATATTGGACCATAGCGGAGTACAGCTGTTTATTACAGAAGTGAGTGCCCCCATTACTGATTAGTACTCTGAGAACACCAAACCTGCTGAAGATGTGTTTCTGGAGGAATTTCAGCACGATCTTAGTATCATTATTGGGTGTGGCAATTGCTTCTACCCATTTAGATACATAGTCCACCGCCACCAGAATGTAAGTGTTTGAGTATGATGGTGGGAACGGACCCATGAAGTCAATACCCCATACATCAAACAATTCAATCTCTAAGATCCCTTGTTGAGGCATGGCGTACCCATGAGGCAAGTTACCAGCTCTTTGGCAACTGTCACAGTTATGCACAAACTCTCGGGCATCTCTATAGAGAGTTGGCCAGTAGAAGCCACATTGGAGGACCTTAGTGGCTGTTCGCTCACTTCCGAAATGTCCCCCATACTGTGATCCATGGCAATGCCATAGGATCTTTTGTGCTTCTTCTCTAGGTACACATCTGTGGATCATTCTGTCTGCACATCTCTTAAAGAGATATGGCTCATCCCATAGGTAGTACTTGGCATCAGAAATTAATTTTTTTCTTTGCACTCTGCTATACTCATGGGGTATGAACCTCACAGCTTTATAATTTGCAATGTCTGCAAACCATGGAGCCTCCTGAATGCAAAGAGTTGTTCATCTGGAAAGGTCTCAGAGATCTCAGTAGAAGGGAGGGATGCCCCAGCTACTGGTTCTATTCGGGACAGATGATTAGCTACTTGCTTCTCTGTCCCTTTTCTGTCTCTTATTTCTATGTCAAACTCTTGCAGAAGCAACCCCCACCTTATGAGCCTGGGTTTTGAATCCTGCTTTGTGAGTAAGTATTTAAGAGCAGCATGGTCAGTGTACACAATCACTTTTGACCCTACTAAATAGGATCTAAACTTGTCAATGGCATAAACCACTGCAAGTAACTCTTTCTCTGTTATTGTGTAATTCTTCTGTGCGTCATTTAGAACACGGCTAGCAAAATAAATAACGTGTAGAAGCTTGTTATGCCTCTGTCCCAACACTACACCAATGGCATGGTCACTGGCATCACACATTAGTTCAAATGGTAATGTCCAATCTGGTGCAGAGATGACTGGTGCTGTAACCAGCTTGGCTTTTAGGGTCTCAAACGCCTGCAGACACTCTGTGTCAAACACAAATGGCGTGTCAGCAGCTAGCAGGTTGCTTAGAGGTTTTGCAATTTTTGAAAAGTCCTTTATGAATCTTTTGTAAAATCCTGCATGCCCTAGAAAGCTTCTGATTGCCTTAACATTGGCAGGTAGTGGTTATTTTTCAATTACTTCTATCTTTGCTTGATCCACCTCTATTCCCTTGCCTGAAAGTTTGTGCCCAAGGACAATTCCTTCAGTCACCATAAAGAGACATTTCTCCCAGTTTAAGACCAGGTTAGTCTCTTGGCACCTTTTTAGGACAAGTGCTAGATGATTAAGACAGGAGCTGAATGAGTCTCCATATACTGAGAAGTCATCCATGAAGACTTCCAGGAACTTCTCTACCATATCAGAGAAGATGGATAGCATGCATCTCTAAAAGGTTGCAGGTACATTACACAGACCAAAAGGCATTCTTCTGTAGGCAAACACGCCAGAAGGGCAAGTGAATGTTGTTTTCTCTTGGTCCTGAGGATCTACTGCAATTTGGTTGTACCCTGAATAGCCATCCAAAAAGCAGTAATAATCATGACCAGCTAGTCTTTCTAATATTTAGTCTATGAATGGTAAAGGAAAATGATCCTTTCTGGTGGCTGTATTGAGCCTTCTGTAATCAATACACATACGCCACCCTGTAACTGTTCTTGTAGGAACCAGTTCATTCTTTTCATTATGAACCACTGTCATGCCTCCCTTCTTGGGGACAACTTGGACAGGGCTCACCCAGGGGCTATCAGAAATAGGATAAATAATCCCAGCCTCTAGTAATTTAGTGACCTCTTTCTGCACCACCTCCTTCATTGCTGGATTTAGCCGCCTTTGTGGTTGAACCACTGGTTTGGCATTATCCTCTAATAGGATCTTGTGCATGCATCTTGCTGGGCTAATGCCCTTAAGATCACTTATGGACCATCCAAGAGCTGTCTTGTGTGTCCTTAGCACTTGAATTAGTGCTTCCTCTTCCTGTGAATTTAAAGCACAGCTTATGATCACTGGAAAAGTGTCACCCTCTCCCAGAAATGCATACTTCAGGGATGGTGGTAGTGGTTTGAGCTCAAGTTTGGGAGGCTTATCCTCTTCCTGAGGAATTTTTTAAAAATTCTTTTATTTCCTCTGGTCCCTCCTGATCAGGCTGAACATCCTTGAAGATGTCTGATGAGCGGATAATTTGTACGCTTTTTGGCATTGTTTTTAGTATGTTTCTAGAAGGATTTAGTTAGTTTTTAGTATATTTTTATTAGTTTTTAGTTAAAATTCACTTTTCTGGACTTTACTATGAGTTTGTGTGTTTTTCTGTGATTTCAGGTATTTTCTGGCTGAAATTGAGGGATCTGAGCAAAAATCTGATCCAGAGACTCAAAAGGACTGCAGATGCTGTTGGATTCTGACCTCCCTGCACTCGAAGTGGATTTTCTGGAGCTACAGAAGCCCAATTGGCGCGCTCTCAACGTCGTTGGAAAGTAGACATCCTGGGCTTTCCAGCAATATATGATAGTCCATACTTTGCCCAAGATTTGATGGCCCAAACCGGCGTTCAAAGTCACCCTCAGAAATCCCAGCGTTAAACGCCGGAACTGGCACCTAAATGGGAGTTAAACGCCCAAACTGGCATAAAAGCTGGCGTTTAACTCCAAGAAGAGTCTCTACACGAAAAATGCTTCATTGCTCAGCCCAAGCACACACCAAGTGGGCCCGGAAGTGGATTTTTATGTCATTTACTCATCTCTGTACACCTTAGGCTACTAGTTTTCTATAAGTAGGACCTTTTACTATTGTATTAGACATCTTGAGATCTTTGTATCTTCTGATCACTGGGAGGCTGGCCTCACGGCCATGCCTAGACCTTGTTCTTATGTATTTTCAACGGTGGAGTTTCTACACACCATAGATTAAGGTGTGGAGCTCTGCTGTACCTCGAGTATTAATGCAATTACTATTGTTCTTCTATTCAATTCCGCTTGTTCTTGTTCCAAGATATCACCTGTTCTTCAACTTGATGAATGTGATGATCCGTGACACTCATCATCATTCTCACTTATGAACAAAGTGACTGACAACCACTCTTGTTCTACAAGCATCCGAGGCTTAGTGAATATCTCTTGGATTCCTGATACACGATGCATGGTTGATCGCCTGACAACTGAGTGCTCGCCTGACAAACGAGCCAGCCATTCCGTGAGATCAGAGTCTTCGTGGTATAGGCGAGAACTGATGGCGGCATTCAAGAGAATCCGGAAGGTCTAAACCTTGTCTGTGGTATTCTAAGTAGGATTCAATGATTGAATGACTGTAACGTGCTTCAAACTCCTAGCAGGCGGGGCGTTAGTGACAGACGCAAAAGAATCGATGGATTTTATTCCGGCCTGACCGAGAACCGACAGCTGATTAGCCATATGCTGTGACAGAGCATGGGAACATTTTCACTGAGAGGATGGGAGGTAGCCACTGACAATGGTGAAACCCTACATGAGCTTGCCATGGAAAGGAGTAAGAAGGATTGGATGAAGACTGTAGGAAAGCAGAGAGGCGGAAGGGAAGGCATCTTCATACGCTTATCTGAAGCTCTCACCAATGATATACATAAGTATCTCTATCTTTATCTTTATGCTTTATTCGTTTATCACTATACCCATTTGAGTCTGCCTGACTGAGATTTACAAGGTGACCATAGCTTGCTTCATACCAACAATCTCCGTGGGATCGACCCTTACTCACGTAAGGTATTACTTGGACGACCCAGTGCACTTGCTGGTTAGTTGTGCGAAGTTGTGTTTATGCCATGGTATTGAGCACCAAGTCTTTGGAGCCATTACTAGGGATTATTTGAGCTGTGAAAAGTATTGATCACAATTTCGTGCACCAATGTCCTCTAGCTCTGATTCTAGACTTTCAGTCTTATTGATCTCTTCCACCAAAGAGTCAATAATATCAGCGCTCATGCAGTCATTTGATGTGTCTGGATGCTGCATAGCTTTGACAGCATTCAACTTGAACTCATCTTCATTGACTCTCAGGGTTACTTCCCCTTTTTGTACATCAATAAGAGTTCGTCCAGTTGCTAGGAAAGGTCTTCCTAGGATGAGAGTTGCACTCTTGTGCTCCTTCATTTCCAGTACTACAAAGTCAGTTGGAAAGGCAAATGGTCCAACCTTGACAATCATGTCCTCAATTATGCCTGATGGATATTTAATGGAGCCATCAGCAAGTTGGAGACATATCCGGGTTGGTTTGAATTCTTCAGTCAACCCAAGCTTTCTGATAGTGGATGCAGGTATTAGATTGATACTTGCTCCAAGGTCACATAGGGCTGTCTTGGTACAAGCACCTTCTAATGTGCATGGTATCATAAAGCTTCCTGGATCTTGAAGCTTTTCAGGTAAGCTTTTCAGACTGACTACACTGCATTCTTCAGTGAGAAATACTTTTTCAGTTTCTCTCCAATCCTTCTTATGACTTAAGATCTCTTTTATGAACTTAGCATAAGAAGGTATTTGCTCAAGTGCCTCTGCAAACGGAATCTTTATTTCAAGAGTCCTTAGATAGTCTGCAAAGCGGGCAAATTGTTTATCCTGTTCCGCTTGGCGGAGTTTCTGAGGATAAGGCATCTTGGCTTTATATTCTTCAACCTTAGTTGTTGCAGGTTTATTCCCTACAGAGGTGGTTGGAGTGTTATTCAATGTCTTCCCACTCCTCAGTTGAACTGCTTGGCATTCTTCTGTTATCTGTTTAGATAACTGCTGTTTTGTCTGATTCAACTGTGATTCTATGTTTCTTGTTAGCAATTTTAGTTTCTTGGAGCATCTCTTTAAATTCTGCTAACTATTTTGTCATTAGGTGTAATTGCTGAATAAGCTCAACAATCTGTTCTTGAGGATTAGGATCAGTAGCTACTGCCATAGCTTCTTCTTTTGTAGAGGACTCATTGCTAGAGTACAAATGTTGATTTCTAGTAATAGTATCTATGAGTTCTTGAGCCTCTTCAATCGTTTTCCTCATGTGTATAGATCCACCAGCTGAGTGGTCTAAAGACATCTGAGCTTTTTCTGTAAGCCCATAGTAGAAGATGTCTAACTGTACCCACTCTGAAAACATTTCAGAGGGGTATTTCCTTAGCATACCTCTATACCTCTCCCAGGCATTATAAAGGGATTCATTATCCTCTTGTTTAAAGCCTTGGATGTCCAGCCTTAGCTGTGTCATCCTTTTTGGAGGGTAAAATTGATTCAGGAATTTGTCTGATAACTGTCTCCATGTTTTTATGCTTGCTGTGGGTTGGTTATTCAACCACCTCTTAACTTGATCTTTTACAGCAAATGGAAACAGTAACAATCTGTAGACATCCTGATCCAACTCTTTATCATGTACTGTGTCAGCAATTTGTAAGAACTGTGCCAGAAACTCAGTAGGTTCTTCCTGTGGAAGACCGGAATACTGGCAATTTTGCTGCACCAGGATAATGAGTTGAGGATTTAGGTCAAAGCTGCTTGCTTTAATGGGAGGTATACAGATGCTACTCCCATATGCAGCTGTATTGGGGTTAGCATATGACCCCAGAGTCCTTCTGGACTGCTCAATTCCACTTAGGTCCATGATGGAGAAAGGGAAATGATATGGATTCACAAGTAAAGTAAATTTTTTTTTTTAATTAGGAATGACCGAAAATAATAAAATAAAATAGAAAAGAAAATAAAATAAAATTTCGAAAACTAAAAGAAAATAAAATCAAAGCAAATTGAAAACTAGATTAATTAATTAAAAAGATTTTGGAATTAGCAATTAGAAAGATATGATTGAAAATTATTTTGAAAAAGATATGATTGAAAAGATATAATTTTGAAAATTAATGCAAAATTCCGAAGATTTAAAGGAAAACACAAAGAAGACACCAAACTTAGAAATTTTTAGAAAATCACACACAAATTTTCGAAAACCTAAAGGAAAACACAAAGAAGACACCAAATTTAGAATTTTTAAAGATCAAGAAAGGACTAAGAACATGCAAATTCGAAAAATTAAAGGAAAACAAAAGCATGCAATTGACACCAAACTTAAAATATGAAACTAAACTCAAATAAAAGACTCTAAACCAACAAAAAATAAAACAGTCCTAATCTAAGCAACAAGATAAACCGTCAGTTGTCCAAACTCGAACAATCCCCAGCAACGGCGCCAAAAACTTGGTGCACGAAATTGCAATCACACTTTTGCAATTCCGCACAACTAACCAGCAAGTGCACTGGGTCGTCCAAGTAATACCTTACGTGAGTAAGGGTCGATCCCACGGAGATTGTCGGCTTGAAGCAAGCTATGGTTATCTTGTAACTCTTAGTCAGGATATCAATAATTCTCAGGTTTAATTGTGAAAAGTAGAAGAACATGAAATAAATACTTGTTTTGCAGTAATGGAGAACAGGTTGAGGTTTTGGAGATGCTCTATCTTCTGAATCTCTGCTTTCCTACTGTCTTCTTCTTCATACACGCAAGGTTCCTTCCATGGCAAGCTGTATGTAGGATTTTACCGTTGTCAATGGCTACCTCCAATCCTCTCAGTGAAAATGTTCAACGCGCTCTGTCACAGCACAGCTATTCATCTGTCGGTTCTCGATCATGTCGGAATAGAATCCAATGATTCTTTTGCGTCTGTCACTAACGCCCCACAATCACGAGTTTAAAGCTCGTCACAGTCATTCAATCCCTGAATCCTACTCAGAATACCACAGACAAGGTTTAGACCTTCCGGATTCTCTTGAATGCCGCCATCAATTCTAGCTTATACCACGAAGATTCTGTTCAAGGAATCTACGAGATATCCACTCAATCTAAGGTAGAACGGAGGTGGCTGTCAGGCACACGTTCATAGGTGAGAATGATGATGAGTGTCACGGATTATCACATTCATCAAGTTTAGGAACAAGTGATATCTTAGAATAGAAGCAAGCGTGATTGAATGAAAAACAGTAGTAATTGCATTAATCCATCAAGACACAGCAGAGCTCCTCACCCCCAACCATGGGGTTTAGAGACTCATGCCGTAGAAGGTACAATGTGAAACGTGTAAAGTGTCATGAGGTCAAGATACACTGTCAAAAGGTCCTATTAATAGTGAACTAGTACCTAGGATATACAGAAATGAGTAAATGACGTAAAAATCCACTTCCGGGGTCCACTTGGTGTGTGCTTGGGCTGAGCATTGAAGCTTTCATGTGTAGAGACTTTTTCTGGAGTTAAACGCCAGCTATTGTGCCAGTTTGGGCGTTTAACTCCAATTTTTGTGCCAGTTCCGGCGTTAAACGCCGGGAATTCTAAAGCTGATTTGCAACGCCGGTTTGGGCCATCAAATCTCGAGCAAAGTATAGACTATTATACATTGCTAGAAAGCCCAGGATGTCTACTTTCCAACGCAATTGAGAGCACGCCGATTGGGCTTCTGTAACTCTAGAAAATCTACTTCGAGTGCAGGGAGGTCAGAATCCAACAGCATCTGCAGTCCTTTTTCAGCCTCTGAATCAGATTTTTGCTCAGGTCCCTCAATTTCAGTCAGAAATTACCTAAAATCACAGAAAAACACACAAACTCATAGTAAAGCCCAGAAAAGTGAATTTTAAATAAAAACTAATAAAAACATACTAACTAACTAAAATGTACTAAAAACATACTAAAAACAGTGCCAAAAAGCGTATAAATTATCCGCTCATCAGCCCCCATATGGGTTACCCCTAAATTATTCTCCACCTTTAGAAAATCCTAACGTGGGATATATTAGAGGCATGACTGCTACAAGGAATAACCTTTTGTATAATTCTGCACCTCCTCCTCCAAGTTACCCCCTAATGGGTATACCAACTAATTTACAATACTAATATGACAAATTACAATGCTTATCCATATTTAATAAATAACCCTCCATATTCAGGATCAATCTCTATGTCACAACCCACCTCCACAATGCCAAATGTCCATTTGACATATTGCATAGGGGCAGCAAGATTCCCAGTAGGGAGAACACATGCTTCTATCTTCCCAAAAATGTTGAGACAAACAATACAAGAAAAAATATTGAGTACCGTCGGATTTAGCATCGTAGAGTAGTGGAAGAGTTATCGTCAGATTTACCGACAATAATGGCATTGAATTTGTTAGGTTAAGTAATTACCAGCGAATTTACGTTTCCGACAGTAAATTCGCCAAAAATATTTGGAGGGAAATAAAAAATAAATTGGCACTTTAGGGTCGGATTTACCATAAAAAAGATTTGATGGTAAACCCACTTAGTGAGACGCTGTGTTTCGGTGACCCACAATGGTTTACCGTCGGAAAAATCTAATGGTAACTGGGCCATAAATTCAAAGCACGAACCCTCTTCCATTCGAATTTTACTTTCTCTCTCTAACCCTCTCGCCTCTCTCTCTCTCTCTCTTTACCCCTCTGCCCCTTCTCTCTCTAGCCCTCTCGCGTTCCTTGTCGCTGCCGGCCACCTTAAGCCGCCGCCTCTCCCTTTTGTTTCTTCCCTTCTCTCTCTAACCCACTCTAGCTCGGCCCCTATCACAGAGCCCCTGTTCCTGGCTCGTTCCGGCTAGCTTCCAACTCCGACGACCATTTGTTTGCCACTTCTTGCACCAGCGACATCATAGTGCCACTGCAACTCCTTTCATCATCTTCGTTTCGTTCTATTTCGGCAACCCAGGTTACTACTCTGTTTTTAATTTTTATTTCTGTTCATTTTAGTTTCATTAATCTGATTTTTAGTTAGTTAGTTAGAATTAATTTTCTGTTTGTGGATTTTAAGTGGTTAGAATAGGTTAGATTAGGATAGTAGGTTCTGAATTATTGAAAAATATTTGGATTATTTGGATTATGCTTTTGGCGCGGAATTTAAATCCCATAAACTAACCGAAAAGTGCATCGAATTGTACCAAGTAATAACTCAGGTGAGTGAGGGTCGATCCCACGAGAATTGATGGACCAAGCAACAATTCTTGAGTGATTTACTTAGTCAGACAGACAGAAAAGAGTGTTTTGGGGTTCAAATGCATTAAACCGTAAAGCAGGAGAACTAAGAAAGCAATACACGGATTGTGAAGATTGTATGAGAGAACAGTTAAGGTTTCAGAGTTGTTTAGTTTCCAGATTTCTATTTCTTACCAACTATTTTAATCATGCAAGATTCAATTCATGGCGAACTGTAATTGACTAAACACTAATTCCTTAGTAATTTAGTCTCCTCTAACCTAGTCAACCACCAATTCCTTGGTTACTTAATTTCGATTAGAGGCTCAAGTCCAATTCTAGTTTATTAGCCACAAAAACTCTAATTACTCAAATATAAGAGAATTATATTTCACGTATCCCGTTAAGTCCAAGCAATTATTGTTAAGGAGGAATTACTTTCAAGCTTTTTTCCAAGTAAATACTTTTCCAAGATTTAATAAGAACTCAAGTAGAAAAAGGGTTATCTTACAATATACCCCAATTTCTAAGATGAAGAACGAAAGCAAATCCATGAAATTGAAATCATTAAATTAATGAAAATAGAATGGCAATAGTATTAATCCATAGAATAAATAGAGTCCCTAACTTTAATTGGGGAGGTTTAGTTGCTCATGACTCAGAGAAAAACTAGGGTTCCGAAATATGTGAAAACTAGAATGAGGTAAAGAAAGAAAAATCTAGCCCGAAGGGCTAAATCTTTTCCCTTTTATTTCTACCCTAATTTAATTTGAAAATAAAATAAAATAATAATTTCTAAACCTAAAAGATTGTGTTTTGAAATAATAATAATCATAAAAAAGAAAAATAAAATAATTATTTACTAAATCTTTAGCCATGAAGTCCTTCTTTATGATCTAAATCCACGCTACTGGCGCTAAACGCTAGTTTTGGCGTTTAGTGCCCTTGAGGCAGAGGGGTTTCTGTCTTTTTGGTGCTAACCGCTAGGCTTGCATTTAGCGTTGAGGCACGAATTACGATGTCTCCCGCGCTAAATGCCAACAGTGGCGTTTAGCGCCAGCTCAACAGAGAATTTGTACGTCGTATGAGGCGTCTGGCTCCAAACGCCCAGTAGTGCCGTTTAGCGCCAGCTTGGCAGCAATGAACTTCTTCCTTTTTCTTCTACACGAATGATGAGCGGATAATTTATACGCTTTTTGGCATTATTTTTAGTATGTTTTCAGTATGTTTTAGATAGTTTTTAGTATATTTTTATTAGTTTTTAGTTAAAATTCACTTTTCTGGACTTTACTATGAGTTTGTGTGTTTTTCTGTGATTTCAGGTATTTTCTGGCTGAAATTGAGGGACCTGAGCAAAAATCTGATTCAGAGACTGAAAAGGACTGCAGATGCTGTTGGATTCTGACCTCCCTGCACTCGAAGTGGATTTTCTGGAGCTATAGAAGCCCAATTGGCGCGCTCTCAACGGCGTTGGAAAGTAGACATCCTGGGCTTTCCAGCAATATATGATAGTCCATACTTTGCCCAAGATTTGATGGCCCAAACCGGCGTTCAAAGTCACCTTCAGAATTCCCAGCGTTAAACGCTGGAACTGGCACCAAAGTGGGAGTTAAACGCCCAAACTGGCATAAAAGCTGGCGTTTAACTCCAAGAAGAGTCTCTACACGAAAATGCTTCAATGCTCAGCCCAAACACACACCAAGTGGGCCCGGAAGAGGATTTTTATGTCTTTTACTCATCTTTGTAATTCTTAAGCTACTAGTTCCCTATAAATAGGACCTTTTACTATTGTATTTTCATCTTTTGATCACTTTAGATCTCTAGATCATCTTTTGATCATGTTTTTATGATTGAACCCTCTTTGGGAGGCTGGCCTCACGGCCATGCCTAGACCTTGTTCTTATGTATTTTCAACGGTGGAGTTTCTACACACCATAGATTAAGGTGTGGAGCTCTGCCGTACCTCGAGTATTAATGCAATTACTATTGTTCTTCTATTCGATTCAGCTTGTTCTTGTTCCAATATATCACTTGTTCTTCAACTTGATGAATGTGATGATCCGTGACACTCATCATCATTCTCACCTATGAACGTGTGACTGACAACCACCTCCGTTCTACCTTAGATTGGGTGAATATCTCTTGGATTCCTGATACACGACGCATGGCTGATCGCCTGACAACCGAGCGCTCGCCTGACAACCGAGCCAGCCATTCCGTGAGATCAGAGTCTTCGTGGTATAGGCTAGAACTGATGGCGGCATTCAAGAGAATCCGGAAGGTCTAAACCTTGTGTGTGGTATTCTGAGTAGGATTCAATGATTGAATGACTGTGACGTGCTTCAAACTCGCGATTGTGGGGCGTCAGTGACAGACGCAAAAGAATCACTGGATTCTATTCCGACATGATCGAGAACCGACAGCTGGATAGCCGTGCCGTGACAGGGTGCGTTGAACATTTCCACTGAGAGGATGGGAGGTAGCCACTGACAACGGTGAAACCCTTGCATAAGCTTGCCATGGAAAGGAGTAAGAAGGATTGGATGAAGATAGTAGGAAAGCAGAGAGACGGAAGGGACAAAGCATCTCCATTCGCTTATCTGAAATTCTCATCAATGAAATACATAAGTATCTCTATCCTTATCTTTATGTTTTATTCATATATCACCCATAACCATTTGAGTCTGCCTGACTAAGATTTACAAGGTGACCATAGCTTGCTTCATACCAACAATCTCCGTTGGATCGATCCTTACTCGCGTAAGGTTTATTACTTGGACGACCCAGTGCACTTGCTGGTTAGTTGTGCGAAGTTGTGTTTATGCCATGGTATTGAGCACCAAGTCTTTGGGGCCATTACTAGGGATTATTTGAGTTGTGAAAAGTAGTGATCACAATTTCGCGCTATCAAGTTTTTGGCGCCGTTGCCGGGGATTGTTTCGGGTATGGACAACTGACGGTTCATCTTGTTGCTTAGATTAGGTATTTTTCAGAGTTCTTAAGAATGAATCCTAGTGTTTCAAGGTGATGATCTTATCATCACCAAAGCTGATTGATTCTCATCAATTTAGCTCTTGAATGCAATGTCCTGCTGAAGCTTGGCTATCCATGTCTAATTCCTTTAAACTAAAGCTTTAGACTAACATTGCATGATTCCTGGAATTCTCATTAAGAATTTTGATACCTTTATTTTCTTTTCCACTTAATTTTTGAAAAAATCCAAAAAAATTACAAAATCATAAAAAAACCAAAAATATGTTATGTTTCTTATTGAGACACTAGTCTCATTTTAAGTTTGGTGTCTTGCATTCATTGTTTATATGATCTTGGTTCTATTTTCAAGTCAATAGTACAGGGAACTGAAGATTCAGTACATGCAGCAGAGGAACTACACAGAAAAAGCTGGGCGTTCAAAACGCCCAGTGAAGAAGGACAGACTGGCGTTTAAACGCCAGCCAGGGTGCCTGGTTGGGCGTTTAACGCCCAAAAAGGTAGAGCATTGGGCGTTAAACGCCAGAATGTGCACCATTCTGGGCGTTTAACGCCTGGATGGCACAAGAGGGAAGATTCTGTTTTTAATGCAAATTTTTTTCAAGTTTTCAAAGTTTTTCAAAATCAAATCTTTTTCAAATCATATCTTTTCAATCAAATCTTTTTCAAAATCAATTTCTTTCCTTTTTCAAAAATACTTGCTATCAATTAATGATTTGATTCAACATTTCAAGTATGTTGCCTTTTCTGTTGAGAAAGGTTTAATGTTTGAATCATATCTTTTCTTGTTAGGCAAGTCATTAATTTTTAAAATCAAATCTTTTTAAAATTGTTTTTCAAATCATATCTTTTTCAAAATAGTTTTCAATCATATCTTTTTGATTTCTAACTTCAAAATCTTTTTCAAAAAAACACTTGATTTCTTTCCCACTTTTAGTTTTCGAAAATTATCAATCAATTTTTCAGAATGTTTTTTTTAGAAATATCTTACTTAATTTTCGAAAAACTCTTCTTCTCTTCTCACATCCTTCTATTTTTGGAGTATTACTCCTCCTCAATGCACATTTCGAACTCTATCTCACTAAGTTCGAATTCTTCTACCTCTTTCTTCTATTTTTCTGTTCCTCTGACACCTCAAGGAATCTCTATACTGTGACATAGAGGATTCCATATTTTCTTGTTCTCTTCTCTTTCATATGAGCAGGAGCAAAGACAAAGGCATTCTTGTTGAGGCTGATCCTGAACCTGAAAGGACCTTGAAGCGAAAGCTAAGAGAAGCTAAGGCACAACTCTCTGTAGAGGACCTAACAGAACTCTTCAAAGAAGAAGAACCCATGGCAGCCGAAAATAACAACAATGCCAACAATGCAAGGAAGGTGCTGGGTGACTTTACTGCACCTACTCCCGACTTCTATGGGAGAAGCATCTCTATCCCTGCCATTGGAGCAAACAACTTTGAGCTTAAGCCTCAATTAGTTTCTCTAATGCAACAGAATTGCAAGTTCCATGGACTTCCATTGGAAGATCCTTATCAGTTTTTAGCTGAATTCTTGCAAATCTGTGACACTGTCAAGACTAATGGGGTTGACCCTGAGGTCTACAGACTTATGCTATTCCCTTTTGCTGTAAGAGACAGAGCTAGGACATGGTTGGACTCACAACCTAAAGAAAGCCTGAACTCTTGGGAAAAGCTAGTCAATGCCTTCTTGGCAAAGTTCTTTCCACCTCAAAAATTGAGTATGCTTAGAGTGGAAGTCCAAACCTTCAGACAGAAGGAAGGTGAATCCCTCTATGAAGCTTGGGAAAGATACAAACAATTGATCAGAAAATGTCCTTCTGACATGCTTTCTGAATGGAGCATCATAGGTATTTTCTATGATGGTCTCTCTGAACTGTCCAAGATGTCTTTGGATAGCTCTGCTGGAGGATCTCTTCATCTGAAGAAGACGCCTATAGAAGCTCAAGAGCTCATTGAAATGGTTGCAAATAACCAATTCATGTACACTTCTGAAAGGAACCTGTGAACAATGGGACAAGTCAGAAGAAAGGGGTTCTTGAGATTGATACTCTGAATGCCATACTGGCTAAGAACAAGATATTGACTCAGCAAGTCAATTTGATTTCTCAAAGTCTGTCTGGAATGCAAAATGCACCAAACAGTACTAAGGATGCTTCATCTGAAGAAGAAGCTTATGATCCTGAGAACCCTTCAATGGAAGAGGTGAATTACATGGGAGAACCCTATGGAAACACCTATAATTCTTCATGGAGAAATCATCCAAATTTCTCATGGAAGGATCAACAGAGACCTCAACAAGGTTTCAACAATAATAATGGTGGAAGGAACAGGTTTAGCAATGGCAAGCCTTTTCCATCATCTTCTCAGCAACAGACAGAGAATTCTAAGCAGAGCCACTCTGACTTAGCAACCATGGTCTCTGATCTAATCAAAACCACTCAAAGTTTCATGACTGAAACAAGGTCCTCCATTAGAAATTTGGAGGCACAAGTGGGACAGCTGAGCAAGAAAATTACTGAACTCCCTCCTAGTACTCTTCCAAGCAATACAGAAGAAAATCCAAAAGGAGAGTGCAAGACCATCAACATGGCCGAATTTGGAGAGGAAAGAGAGGCAGTGAACGCCACTGAGGAAGACCTCAATGGGCGTCCACTGGCCTCCAATGAGTTCCCTAATAAGGAACCATGGGAATCTGAGGATCACACTGAGACCATAGAGATTCTATTTGATTTACTTCTGCCATTTATGAGCTCTGATGAGTATTCTTCCTCTGAAGAGGATGAGTATGTCACTGAAGAGCAAGTTGCTAAATACCTTGGAGCAATCATGAAGCTAAATGACAAGTTATTTGGTAATGAGACTTGGGAGAAGGAACCTCCTTTGCTCACCAAAGAACTGGATGACTTGTCTAGGCAGAAATTACCTCAAAAGAAACAAGATCCTGGGAAGTTTTCAATACCTTGTACCATAGGCACCATGACCTTCAAGAAGGCTCTGTGTGACTTAGGGTCAAGTGTAAACCTCATGCCTCTCTCTGTAATGGAGAAGCTAGGGATCTTTGAGGTGCAAGCTGCAAGAATCTCATTAGAGATGGCAGACAATTCTAAGAAACAAGCTTATGGACTTGTAGAGGATGTTCTGGTAAAAGTTGAAGACCATTACATCCCTACTAATTTCATAGTCCTAGAGACTGGGAAGTGCATGGATGAATCCATCATCCTTGGCAGACTCTTCCTAGCCACAGCAAAGGCTGTGATTGATGTTGATAGAGGTGAACTGATCATTCAAGTGAATGAAGAATCCTTTGTGTTTAAGGCTCAAGGATATCCCTCTGTCATCATGGAGAGGAAGCATGAAGAGCTTCTCTCAAAACAGAGCCAAACAGAGCCCCTACAGTCAAACTCTAAGTTTGGTATTGGGAGGCCACAACCAAATTCTAAGTTTGGTGTTGAACCCCCACATTCAAACTCTAAGTTTGGTGTTGGAAGGTTACAACATTGCTCTGAGCATTTGTGAGGCTCCATGAGAGCCCACTGTCAAGCTACTGACATTAAAGAAGCGCTTGTTGGGAGGTGGTGTGCGAAATTGTGATCACTACTTTTCACAACTCAAATAATCCCTAGTAATGGCCCAAAAAGTTGGTGCTCAATACCATGGCATAAACACAACTTTGCACAACTAACCAACAAGTGCACTGGGTCGTCCAAGTAATAAACCTTACGCGAGTAAGGATCGATCCCACGGAGATTGTTGGTATGAAGCAAGCTATGGTCACCTTGTAAATCTTAGTCAGGCAGACTCAAATGGGTATAGATGATATATGAATAAAACATAAAGATAAAGATAGAGATACTTATGTATATCATTGGTGAGAGCTTCAGATAAGCGTATGAAGATGCTTGTCCCTTCCGTCTCTCTGCTTTCCTACTGTCTTCATCCAATCCTTCTTACTCCTTTCCATGGCAAGCTTATGCAAGGGTTTCACCGTTGTCAGTGGCTACCTCCCATCCTCTCAGTGAAAATGTTCAACGCACCCTGTCACGGCACGGCTATCCATCTGTCGGTTCTCGATCAGGCCGGAATAGAATCCAGTAATTCTTTTGCGTCTGTCACTAACGCCCCGCCCTCAAGAGTTTGAAGCACGTCACAGTCATTCAATCATTGAATCCTACTCAGAATACCACAGACAAGGTTAGACCTTCTGGATTTTCTTGAATGCCGCCATCAGTTCTTGCCTATACCACGAAGACTCTGATCTCACGGAATGGCTGGCTCGTTTGTCAGGCGAGCACTCGGTTGTCAGGCGATCAACCATGCATCGTGTATCAGGAATCCAAGAGATATTCACCTAATCTAAGGTAGAACGGAGGTGGTTGTCAGTCACACGTTCATAGGTGAGAATGATGATGAGTGTCACGGATCATCACATTCATCAAGTTGAAGAACAAGTGATATCTTGGACAAAGAACAAGCGGAATTGAATAGAAGAACAATAGTAATTGCATTAATACTCGAGGTACAGCAGAGCTCCACACCTTAATCTATGGTGTGTAGAAACTCCACCGTTGAAAATACATAAGAACAAGGTCTAGGCATGGCCGAATGGCCAGCCTCCCAAAGTGATCAAAAGATTCAAAGATCTCAAGATGTCAAATACAATAGTAAAAAGTCCTATATATAGAGAACTAGTAGCCTAAGGATTACAAAGATGAGTAAATGACATAAAAATCCACTTTCGGGCCCACTTGGTGTGTGCTTGGGCTGAGCAATGAAGCATTTTTCGTGTAGAGACTCTTCTTGGAGTTAAACGCCAGCTTTTATGCCAGTTTGGGCGTTTAACTCCCATTTTGGTGCCAGTTCCGGCGTTTAACGCTGGGAAATCTGAAGGTGACTTTAAACGCCAGTTTAGGCCATCAAATCTTGGTAAAGTATGGACTATCATATATTGCTGGAAAGCCCAGGATGTCTACTTTCCAACGCCATTGAGAGCGTGCCAATTGGGCTTCTGTAGCTCCAGAAAATCTACTTCGAGTGTAGGGAGGTCATAATCCAACAACATCTACAGTCCTTTTCAGTCTCTGAATCAGATTTTTGCTCAGGTCCCTCAATTTCAGCCAGAAAATACCTGAAATCACAGAAAAACACACAAACTCATAGTAAAGTCCAGAAAAGTGAATTTTAACTAAAAACTAATAAAAATATACTAAGAACTCAACTAAAACTACTAAAAATATACTAAAAACAATGCCAAAAAGCGTACAAATTATCCGCTCATCAGGAGGCAACCCAATGTTATATTTTATCTATTTTCTTTTGCTATTTTATGTTTTCTATAGGTTGATGATCATGAGAAGTCACAAAATCAATTGAAAAAGCAAAAACAAAATGAAAAACAGGAAGAAAAATAGCACACCCTGGAGGAAGAACCTACTGGCATTTAAAGGCCAGTAAGGCTAGCAGATGGGCGTTTAACGCCCAGTCTGGCACCATTCTGGGCGTTTAACGCCAGAAAGGGGCACCAGACTGGCGTTAAACGCCAGAAAAGGGCAAGCACTTGGATTCTTGAACACAGCTACTTCATGAGTCTTGGCCGTGGCCCAAAGCACTCTGTCTTCCAGTATTACCACCGGATACATTCATGCCACAGACACAAAATTGGGTGAACCTTTTCAGATTGTGACTCAGCTTTGCTAGAGTCCCCAACTAGAGGTGTCCAGGGTTCTTAAGCACACTCTTTTTTTGTCTTGGATCACAACTTTATTTCTTTCTTTTTTTCTTTCTTTTTCGTTTTTTTTCGCTTGCTTCCTTTTTTTTGTTTTTTTGTTTTTTTTTATATTCACTGCTTTTTCTTGCTTCAAGAATCATTTTTATGATTTTTCAGATCCTCAGTAACATGTCTCCTTTTTCATCATTCTTTCAAGAGCCAACATTCATGAACCACAAATTCAAAAGACATATGCACTGTTTAAGCATACATTCAGAAAACAAAAGTGTTGCCACCACATCAAAATAATTAAACTGTTATAAAATTCAAAATTCATGCAATTCTTATCTTTTTCAATTAAGAACAGTGTTTATTTAAGAAAGGTGATGGATTCATAGGACATTCATAACTTTAAGGCATAGACACTAAGACACTAATGATCATAAGACACAAACATAGATAAACATAAGCACTAAAATTCGAAAAACAAGAAAATAAAGAACAAGGAGATTAAAGAACGGGTCCACCTTAGTGATGGCGGCTTGTTCTTCCTCTTGAAGGTCTTATGGAGTGCTTGAGCTCCCCAATGTCTCTTCCTTGTCTTTGTTGCTCCTCTCTCATGATTCTTTGATCTTCTCTAATTTCATGGAGGAGAATGGAGTGTTCTTGGTGCTCCACCCTTAGTTGTCCCATGTTGGAACTCAATTCTGCTAGGGAGGTGTTCAGTTGCTCCCAATAATCTTGTGGAGGAAAGTGCATCCCTTGAGGCATCTCAGGGATCTCATGATGAGAGGGGTCCCTTGTTTGCTCCATCCTTTTCTTGGTGATGGGATTGTCCTCATCAATGAGGATGTCTCCTTCTATGTCAACCCCAACTGAATAACAGAGGTGACAAATGAGATGAGGAAAGGCTAACCTTGCTAAGGTAGAGGACTTATCCGCCACCTTATAGAGTTCTTGGGCTATAACCTCATGAACTTCCACTTCTTCTCCAATCATGATGCTATGGATCATGATAGTCCGGTCTAGAGTAACTTCGGACCGGTTGCTAGTGGGAATGATTGAGCGTTGGATAAACTCCAACCATCCTCTAGCCACGGGTTTGAGGTCATGCCTTCTCAATTGAACCGGCTTCCCTCTTGAATCTCTCTTCCATTGGGCGCCCTCTTCACAAATGTCAGTGAGGACTTGGTCCAACCTTTGATCAAAGTTGACCCTTCTTGTGTAAGGATGTTCATCTCCGTGCATTATAGGCAAGTTGAATGCCAACCTTACATTTTCCGGACTAAAATCCAAGTATTTCCCCCGAACCATAGTAAGCCAATTCTTTGGATCCGGGTTCACACTTTGATCATGGTTCTTGGTGATCCATGCATTGGCATAGAACTCTTGAACCATTAAGATTCCGACTTGTTGAATGGGGTTGGTGAGAACTTCCCAACCTCTTCTTCGGATCTCATGTCGGATCTCCGGGTATTCACTCTTTTTGAGTGAAAAAGGGACCTCGGGGATCACCTTCTTCAAGGCCACAACTTCATAGAAGTGGTCTTGATGCACCCTTGAGATGAATCTCTCCATCTCCTATGACTCGGAGGTGGAAGCTTTTGCCTTCCCTTTCCTCTTTCTAGAGGTTTCTCCGGCCTTAGATGCCATAAATGGTTATGGAAAAACAAAAAGCAATGCTTTTACCACACCAAACTTAAAAGGCTTGCTCGTCCTCGAGCAAAAGAAGAAAGAAGAGAGTAGAAGAAGAAGACATGAGGAAGAAGGGAGTGGCTTTGTGTTCGGCCAAAGAGGGTGAGAAGTGGTGTTTAGGTTGTGTGAAAATGAAGGGGTGAAGAAGGGTTTATATAGGAGAGGGGGGGCTCATGGTTCGGTCATGTATGGGTGGGTTTGGGAGAGAAAGTGGTTTGAATTTGAAGGGTGAGGTAGGTGGGGTTTTATGAAGGATGGATGTGAGTGGTGAAGAGAAAGATGGGATTTGATAGGTGAAGGGTTTTTGGGGAAGAGGTGTTGAGGTGATTGGTGAATGGGTGAAGAAGAGAGAGAGTGGTGGGGTTGGTGGGGATCCTGTGGGGTCCACAGATCCTGAGGTGTCAAGGAAAAGTCATCCCTGCACCAAATGGCATGCAAAATCACGTTTTGAGCCAATTCTGGCGTTAAACGCCGGGCTGGTGCCCATTTCTGGCGTTTAACGCCAGGTTCTTGCCCTTTCCAGGCGTTTAACGCCAGTCTGGTGCCCCTTTCTGGCTTTAAACGCCCAGAATGGTGCCAGACTGGGCGTTAAACGCCCACCTGCTAGCCTTACTGGCGTTTAAACGCCAGTAGGTTCTTCCTCCAGGGTGTGCTGTTTTTCTTCCTGTTTTTCATTCTGTTTTTGCTTTTTCAATTGATTTTGTGACTTCTTATGATCATCAACCTACAAAAAACATAAAATAACAAAGGAAAATAGATAAAATATAACATTGGGTTGCCTCCCAACAAGCGCTTCTTTAATGTCAGTAGCTTGACAGAGGGCTCTCATGGAGCCTCACAGATACCCAGAGCAATGTTGGAACCTCCCAACACCAAACTTAGAGTTTGAATGTGGGGGTTCAACACCAAACTTAGAGTTTGGTTGTGGCCTCCCAACACCAAACTTAGAGTTTGACTGTGGGGGCTCTGTTTGACTCTGTTTTGAGAGAAGCTCTTCATGCTTCCTCTCCATGGTGACAGAGGGACATCCTTGATCCTTAAACACAAAGGATTCTTCACTCACTTGAATGATCAGTTCACCTCCATCAACATCAATCACAGCCTTTGCTGTGGCTAGGAAGGGTCTGCCAAGGATGATGGTTTCATCCATGCATTTCCCAGTCTCTAGGACTATGAAATCAGTAGGGATGTAATGGTCTTCAACTTTTACCAGAACATCCTCTACAAGTCCATAAGCTTGTTTTCTTGAGTTGTCTGCCATCTCTAATGAGATTCTTGCAGCTTGGACCTCAAAGATCCCTAGCTTCTCCATTACAGAGAGAGGCATGAGGTTTACACTTGACCCTAAGTCACACAGAGCCTTCTTGAAGGTCATGGTGCCTATGGTACATGGTATTGAAAACTTCCCAGGATCTTGTCTCTTTTGGGGTAATTTCTGCCTAGACAAGTCATCCAGTTCTTTGGTGAGCAAAGGAGGTTCATCCTCCCAAGTCTCATTTCCAAATAACTTGTCATTTAGCTTCATGATTGCTCCAAGGTATTTAGCAACTTGCTCTTCAGTGACATACTCATCCTCTTCAGAGGAAGAATACTCATCAGAGCTCATGAAAGGCAGAAGTAAGTCCAATGGAATCTCTATGGTCTCATTTTGAGCCTCAGATTCCCATGGTTCCTCATTGGGGAACTCAGTGGAGGTCAGTGCACGCCCATTGAGGTCTTCCTCAGTGGCGTTCACTTCCTCTCCTTCCTCTCCAAATTCGGCCATGTTGATGGCCTGCACTCTCCTTTTGGATTTTCTTCTGTATTGCTTGGAAGAGTACTTGGAGGGAGTTCAGTAACTTTCTTGCTCAGCTGTCCCACTTGTGCCTCCAAATTCCTAATGGAGGACCTTGTTTCAGTCATGAAACTTTGAGTGGTCTTGATTAGATCAGAGACCATGGTTGCTAAGTCAGAGGGGTTCTGCTTAGAATTCTCTGTCTGTTGCTGAGAAGATGATGGAAAAGGCTTGCCATTGCTAAACCTGTTTCTTCCACCATTATTGTTGTTGAAACCTTGTTGAAGTCTCTCTTGATTCTTCCATGAGAAATTTGGATGATTTCCCCATGAAGAATTATAGGTGTTTCCATAGGGTTCTCCTAGGTAATTCACCTCTTCCATTGAAGGGTTCTCAGGATCATAAGCTTCTTCTTCAGATGAAGCATCCTTAGTACTGCTTGGTGCATTTTGCATTCCAGACAGACTTTGAGAAATCAAATTGACTTGTTGAGTCAATATTTTATTCTGAGCTAATATGGCATTCAGAGTATCAATCTCAAGAAATCCTTTCTTCTGATTAGTCCCATTGTTCACAGGATTCCTTTCAGAAGTGTACATGAATTGGTTATTTGCAACCATTTCAATTAGCTCTTGAGCTTCTGTAGGCGTCTTCTTCAGATGAAGAGATCCTCCAGCAGAGCTATCCAAAGACATCTTGGGTAGTTCAGAGAGACCATCATAGAAAATACCTATGATGCTCCATTCAGAAAGCATGTCAGAAGGACATTTTCTGATCAATTGTTTGTATCTTTCCCAAGCTTCATAGAGGGATTCTCCATCCTTCTGTCTGAAGGTTTGGACTTCCACTCTAAGCTTACTCAATTTTTGAGGTGGAAAGAACTTTGCCAAGAAGGCATTGACTAGCTTTTCCCATGAGTCCAGGCTTTCTTTAGGTTGTGAGTCCAACCATGTCCTAGCTCTGTCTCTTACAGCAAAAGGGAATAGCATAAGTCTGTAGACCTCAGGGTCAACCCCATTAGTCTTGACAGTGTCACAGATTTGCAAGAATTCAGCTAAGAACTGATGAGGATCTTCCAATGGAAGTCCATGGAACTTGCAATTCTGTTGCATTAGAGAAACTAATTGAGGCTTAAGCTCAAAGTTGTTTGCTCCAATGGCAGGGATAGAGATGCTTCTCCCATAGAAGTCGGGAGTAGGTGCAGTAAAGTCACCCAGCACCTTCCTTGCATTGTTGTTGTTTTCGGCTGCCATGAGTTCTTCTTCTTTGAAGATTTCTGTTAGGTCCTCTACAGAGAGTTGTGCCTTAGCTTCTCTTAGCTTTCGCTTCAAGGTCCTTTCAGGTTCAGGGTCAGCTTCAACAAGAATGCCTTTGTCTTTGCTCCTGCTCATATGAAAGAGAAGAGGACAAGAAAATATGGAATCCTCTATGTCACAGTATAGAGATTCCTTGAGGTGTCAGAGGAAAAGAAAATTAGAAGGAACAGGTAGAAGAATTCGAACTTAGTCAAATAGAGTTCGAATTGTGCATTGAGAAGGAGTGGTACTCCATAAATAGAAGGATGTGAGAAGAGGGGAAGAGAATTTTCGAAAATTAATTAAAAAGATTTTAAAAAACATTTTGAAAAATTGATTGATAATTTTCGAAAACTAAAAGTGGGAAAGAAATCAAGTGATTTTGAAAAAGATTTTGAATTTAGAATAAAAAAAGAAAAAGATATGATTGAAAACTGTTTTGAAAAAGATGTGATTAAAAAGATATGATAAAAATTATGCTTTTAAAAAGATATGATTGAAAAGATATGACTTGAAAACAATTTAAAAAGATTTGATTTTAGAAATTAATGACTTGCCTAACAAGAAAAGATATGATTCAAACATTAAACCTTTCTCAACAGAAAAGGCAGCATACTTAAAATGTTCAATCAAATCATTAATTGTTAGCAAGTATCTTTGAAAAAGGAAAGAAATTGATTTTGAAAACATTTGATTGAAAAGATATGATTTGAAAAAGATTTGATTTTGAAAAACTTTGAAAACTTGGAAAAAAAATTGATTTGAAAACAGAATCTTCCCTCTTGTGCCATCCTGGCGTTAAACGCCCAGAATGGTGCACATTCTGGCGTTTAATGCCCAATGCACTACCTTTTTGGGCGTTAAACGCCCAACCAGGCACCCTGGCTGGCGTTTAAACGCCAGTCTGTCCTTCTTCACTGGGCGTTTTGAACGCCCAGCTTTTTCTGTATAATTCCTCTGCAGTATGTACTGAATCTTCAATTCTCTGTATTATTGACTTGAAAAGACACTAATTAAAAATATTTTTGGATTTTTGATAATAAGGAATAATCAAAATGCACTTAAAATCAAATAACAATGCATGCAAGACACCAAACTTAGCAATTTGTATACTACTGACACTAACAAAATGAGAATGCATATGGAAAACAACAAAACATTCAAGTCAAGAGAATTTAAAGATCAGAGTAAGGAAATCATCAAGAACAATTTGAAGATTAATGAAGACACATGCATGAATTCGAAAAAAATGCAAGAAGAACAGAAACATGCAATTGACACCAAACTTAAAATTAGACACTAGACTCAAACAAGAAACATAAAATCTTTTTTTGGTTTTTTTTTTATTTTGAAATTTTTTTTGTGCTTTTTCGAAAATTATATGAAAAAAGAAAACAAAGGTCACAGAATTCTTAATCTGAATTCCAGGAATCATTGCAATGCTAGTCTAAGACTCCGGTCCAGGAATTAGACATGGCTTCACAGACAGCCAAGCTTTCAAAGAAAGCTTCGGTCCAAAACACTAGACATGGCTAATGGCCAGCCAAGCCTTAGCAGATCATTGCTCCAATAGCAAGATTGATAAAAATCAACAAGCTCTTGTGATGATCAGTTGAAACCTCGGTCCAATAAGATTAGACATGGCTTCTCAGCCAGCTAGATTTCAACAGATCATCATGAAACTCTAGAATTCATTTTTAAAGAAATTCTGAAAAAAAATACCTAATCTAAGCAACAAGATGAACCGTCAGTTGTCCATACACGAAACAATCCCCGGCAACGGCGCCAAAAACTTGGTGTGCGAAATTGTGATCACTACTTTTCACAACTCAAATAATCCCTAGTAATGGCCCAAAAACTTGGTGCTCAATACCATGGCATAAACACAACTTTGCACAACTAACCAGCAAGTGCACTGGGTCGTCCAAGTAATAAACCTTACGCGAGTAAGGGTCGATCCCACGGAGATTGTTAGTATGAAGCAAGCTATGGTCACCTTGTAAATCTTAGTCAGGCAGACTCAAATGGGTATAGATGATATATGAATAAAACATAAAGATAAAGATAGAGATACTTATGTATATCATTGGTGAGAGCTTCAGATAAGCGTATGAAGATGCTTGTCCCTTCCGTCTCTCTGCTTTCCTACTGTCTTCATCTAATCCTTCTTACTCCTTTCCATGGCAAGCTTATGCAAGGGTTTCACCGTTGTCAGTGGCTACCTCCCATCCTCTCAGTGGAAATGTTCAACGCACCCTGTCACGGCACGGCTATCCATCTGTCGGTTCTCGATCAGGCCGGAATAGAATCCAGTGATTCTTTTGCGTCTGTCACTAACGCCCCGCCCTCAGGAGTTTGAAGCACGTCACAGTCATTCAATCATTGAATCCTACTCAGAATACCACAGACAAGGTTAGACCTTCCGGATTCTCTTGAATGCCGCCATCAGTTCTTGCCTATACCACGAAGACTCTGATCTCACGGAATGGCTGGCTCGTTTGTCAGGCGAGCACTCGGTTGTCAGGCGATCAACCATGCATCGTGTATCAGGAATCCAAGAGATATTCACCCAATCTAAGGTAGAACGGAGGTGGTTGTCAGTCACACGTTCATAGGTGAGAATGATGATGAGTGTCACGGATCATCACATTCATCAAGTTGAAGAACAAGTGATATCTTGGACAAAGAACAAGCGGAATTGAATAGAAGAACAATAGTAATTGCATTAATACTCGAGGTACAGCAGAGCTCCACACCTTAATCTATGGTGTGTAGAACTCCACCGTTGAAAATACATAAGAACAAGGTCTAGGCATGGCCGAATGGCCAGCCTCCCAAAGTGATCAAAAGATTCAAAGATCTCAAGATGTCAAATACAATAGTAAAAAGTCCTATATATAGAGAACTAGTAGCCTAAGGATTACAAAGATGAGTAAATGACATAAAAATCCACTTTCGGGCCCACTTGGTGTGTGCTTGGGCTGAGCAATGAAGCATTTTTCGTGTAGAGACTCTTCTTGGAGTTAAACGCCAGCTTTTATGCCAGTTTGGGCGTTTAACTCCCATTTTGGTGCCAGTTCCGGCGTTTAACGCTGGGAAATCTGAAGGTGACTTTGAACGCCGGTTTGGGCCATCAAATCTTGGGTAAAGTATGGACTATCATATATTGCTGGAAAGCCCAGGATGTCTACTTTCTAACGCCGTTAAGAGCGCGCCAATTGGGCTTCTGTAGCTCCAGAAAATCCACTTCGAGTGCAGGGAGGTCAGAATCCAACAGCATCTGCAGTCCTTTTCAGTCTCTGAATCAGATTTTTGTTCAGGTCCCTCAATTTCAGCCAAAAAATACCTGAAATCATAGAAAAACACACAAACTCATAATAAAGTCCAGAAAAGTGAATTTTAACTAAAAACTAATAAAAATATACTAAGAACTCAACTAAAACTACTAAAAACATACTAAAAATAATGCCAAAAAGCGTACAAATTATCCGCTCATCAGGAGGCAACCCAATGTTATATTTTATCTATTTTCTTTTGCTATTTTATGTTTTCTATAGGTTGATGATCATGAGAAGTCACAAAATCAATTGAAAAAGCAAAAACAAAATGAAAAACAGGAAGAAAAACAGCACACCCTGGAGGAAGAACCTACTGGCATTTAAAGGCCAGTAAGGCTAGCAGATGGGCGTTTAACGCCCAGTCTGGCACTATTCTGGGCGTTTAACGCTAGAAAGGGGCACCAGACTGGCGTTAAACGCCAGAAAAGGGCAAGCACTTGGCGTTAAACGCCAGAAATGGGCACCAGCCCGGCGTTTAATGCCAGAATTGGCTCAGAATGCAATTTTGCATGCCACTTGGTGCAGGGTTGAATTTTCCTTGACACCTCAAGATCTGTGGACCCCACAGGATCCCCACCTACCCCACCACTCTCTCTCTTCTTCACCCATTCACCAATCACCTCAATACCTCTTCTCCAAAAAAACCTTCACCTATCAAATCCCTTCTTTCTCTTCACCACTCACATCCATCCTTCATAAATCCCCACCTACCCCACCATTCAAATTCAAACCACTTTCCCTCCCAAACCCACCCTCACATAACCGAACCCTACCACTCTCTCCACCCCTATATAAACCCATCTTCACTCCTTCATTTTCACACACCCTAAACACTAATTCTCCCCCTTTTGGCCGAACCACAAAGCCACCTCCATCTCCTTCATTTCTTCTTCTTCTACTCTCTTCTTTCTTCTTTTGCTCGAGGACGAGCAAACCTTTTAAGTTTGGTGTGGTAAAAGCATTGCTTTTTGTTTTTTCATAACCATTTATGGCATCTAAGGCCGGAGAAACCTCTAGAAAGAGAAAAGGGAAGGCAAAAGCTTTCACCTCCGAGTCATGGGAGATGGAGAAATTCATCTCAAGGGTGCATCAAGACCACTTCTATGAAGTTGTGGCCTTGAAGAAGGTGATCCCCGAGGTCCCTTTCAAACTCAAAAAGAGTGAATATCCGGAGATCCGACATGAGATTCGAAGAAGAGGTTGGGAAGTTCTTACCAACCCCATTCAACAAGTCAGAATCTTAATGGTTCAAGAGTTCTATGCCAATGCATGGATCACCAAGAACCATGATCAAAGTGTGAACCCGGATCCAAAGAATTGGCTTACAATGGTTCAGGGGAAATACTTAGATTTTAGTCCGGAAAATGTAAGGTTGGCATTCAACTTGCCCATGATGCAAGGAGATGAACATCCTTACACTAGAAGGGTCAACTTTAATCAAAGGTTGGACCAAGTCCTCATAGACATTTGTGAAGAGGGCGCCCAATGGAAGAGAGATTCAAGAGGGAAGCCGGTTCAATTGAGAAGGCATGACCTCAAGCCCGTGGCTAGAGGATGGTTGGAGTTTATCCAACGCTCAATCATTCCCACTAGCAACCGGTTCGAAGTTACTATAGACCGGGCCATCATGATTCATAGTATCATGATTGGAGAGGAAGTGGAAGTTCATGAGGTTATAGCCCAAGAACTCTATAAGGTGGCGGACAAGTCCTCTACCTTAGCAAGGTTAGCCTTTCCTCATCTCATTTGTCACCTCTGTTATTCAGTTGGAGTGAACATAGAAGGAGACATCCTCATTGATGAGGATAAGCCCATCACTAAGAAAAGGATGGAGCAAACAAGAGATCCCACTCATCATGAAATCCCTGAGATACCTCAAGGGATGCACTTTCCTCCACAAAACTATTGGGAGCAAATCAACACCTCCCTAGGAGAATTGAGTTCCAACATGGGACAACTAAGGGTGGAGCACCAAGAACATTCCATTCTCCTCCATGAAATTGGAGAAGATCAAAGAATCATGAGAGAGGAGCAACAAAGACAAGGAAGAGACATTGAGGAGCTCAAGCACTCCATAAGACCTTCAAGAGGAAGAACAAGCCGCCATCACTAAGGTGGACCCGTTCTTTTATCTCCTTGTTCTTTATTTTTCTGTTTTTTGAAAATTATGCTTTATGTTTATCCATGTTTGTGCCTTATGATCATTAGTGTCTATGCCTTAAAGTTATGAATATCCTATGAATCCATCACCTTTCTTAAATGAAAAATGTTCTTAATTGAAAAAGAGAAGAATTGCATGAATTTCAGATTTTATAACAGATTAATTATTTTGATGTGGTGGCAATGCTTTTGTTTCTGAATGTATGCTTAAACAGTGCATATGTCTTTTGAATTTGTGGTTCATGAATGTTAAAGTTGTTGGCTCTTGAAAGAATGATGAAAAAGGAGACATGTTACTGAGGATCTAAAAAATCATAAAAATGATTCTTGAAGCAAGAAAAAGTAGTGAAAAAAAAAAGAAGCAAGCGAAAAAAAAGAAGAAGGAGAAAAATGAAAAAAATAGAAGAGAAAAAGAAAAAGTAAGCAGAAAAAGCCAATAGCCCTTTAAACCAAAAGGCAAGGGTAGAAATAAAGTTGTGATCCAAGGCAAAAGAGTGTGCTTAAGAACTCTGGACACCTCTAATTGGGGACTCTAGCAAAGCTGAGTCACAATCTGAAAAGGTTCACCCAATCATGTGTCTGTGGCATGTATATATCTGGTGGTAATACTGGAAGACAGAGTGCTTTGGGCCACGGCCAAGACTCAATAAAATAGCTGTGTTCAAGAATCATCATACTTAACTAGGAGAATCAATAACACTATCTGGATTCTGAGTTCCTAAAGAAGCCAATCATTCTGAATTTCAAAGGATAAAGTGAGATGCCAAAACTGTTCAGAGGCAAAAAGCTAAAGCCCCGCTCATCTAATTAATACTGATCTTTATAGATGTTTTTGGAATTCATTGCATATTCTCTTCTTTTTATCTTATCTGATTTTCAGTTGTTTGGGGACAAGCAACAATTTAAGTTTGGTGTTGTGATGAGCGGATAATTTATACGCTTTTTGGCATTATTTTTAGTATGTTTTCAGTATGTTTTCGATAGTTTTTAGTATATTTTTATTAGTTTTTAGTTAAAATTCACTTTTCTGGACTTTACTATGAGTTTGTGTGTTTTTCTGTGATTTCAGGTATTTTCTGGCTGAAATTGAGGGACCTGAGCAAAAATCTGATTCAGAGACTGAAAAGGACTGCAGATGCTGTTGGATTCTGACCTCCCTGCACTCGAAGTGGATTTTCTGGAGCTACAGAAGCCCAATTGGCGCGCTCTCAACGGCGTTGGAAAGTAGACATCCTGGGCTTTCCAGCAATATATGATAGTCCATACTTTGCCCAAGTTTTGATGGCCCAAACCGGCGTTCAAAGTCACCTTCAGAATTCCCAGCGTTAAACGCTGGAACTGGCACCAAAGTGGGAGTTAAACGCCCAAACTGGCATAAAAGCTGGCGTTTAACTCCAAGAAGAGTCTCTACACGAAAATGCTTCAATGCTCAGCCCAAGCACACACCAAGTGGGCCCGGAAGAGGATTTTTATGTCTTTTACTCATCTTTGTAATTCTTAAGCTACTAGTTCCTTATAAATAGGACCTTTTACTATTGTATTTTCATCTTTTGATCACTTTAGATCTCTAGATCATCTTTTGATCATGTTTTTATGATTGAACCCTCTTTGGGAGGCTGGCCTCACGGCCATGCCTAGACCTTGTTCTTATGTATTTTCAATGGTGGAGTTTCTACACACCATAGATTAAGGTGTGGAGCTCTGCTGTACCTCGAGTATTAATGCAATTACTATTGTTCTTCTATTCGATTCAGCTTGTTTTTGTTCCAAGATATCACTTGTTCTTCAACTTGATGAATGTGATGATCCGTGACACTAATCATCATTCTCACCTATGAACGTGTGACTGACAACCACCTCCGTTCTACCTTAGATTGGGTGAATATCTCTTGGATTCCTGATACACGACGCATGGTTGATCGCCTGACAACCGAGCGCTCGCCTGACAACCGAGCCAGCCATTCCATGAGATCAGAGTCTTCGTGGTATAGGCTAGAACTGATGGCGGCATTCAAGAGAATCCGGAAGGTCTAAACCTTGTCTGTGGTATTCTGAGTAGGATTCAATAATTGAATGACTGTGACGTGCTTCAAACTCGCGATTGTGGGGCGTCAGTGACAGACGCAAAAGAATTACTGGATTCTATTCCGACATGATCGAGAACCGACAGCTGGATAGCCGTGCCGTGACAGGGTGCGTTGAACATTTCCACTGAGAGGATGGGAGGTAGCCATTGACAACGGTGAAACCCTTGCATAAGCTTGCCATGGAAAGGAGTAAGAAGGATTGGATGAAGACAGTAGGAAAGTAGAGAGACGGAAGGGACAAAGCATCTCCATTCGCTTATCTGAAATTCTCATCAATGAAATACATAAGTATCTCTATCCTTATCTTTATGTTTTATTCATATATCACCCATAACCATTTGAGTCTGCCTGACTAAGATTTACAAGGTGACCATAGCTTGCTTCATACCAACAATCTCCGTGGGATCGACCCTTACTCGCGTAAGGTTTATTACTTGGACGACCCAATGCACTTGCTGGTTAGTTGTGCGAAGTTGTGTTTATGCCATGGTATTGAGCACCAAGTCTTTGGGGCTATTACTAGGGATTATTTGAGTTGTGAAAAGTAGTGATCACAATTTCGCGCTATCAACGAACTTTGCCAAACTTGTCCGAATTTTTCCTGAAATAAATAAAACCACAACACGCCTCAAAGTAACATCCAAATGGGCTTCAAACACTTAAACTCAACAAAACTCAATAAATTCATAGCTAAAATAACAAGAAAATATTGAAAAGATGTTCACGCATCACAACACCAAACTTTAACTGTTACTTGTCCTCAAGCAACTAAAAATAATATAGGGCTGAGAAGAGAAATTGCCTAAGACTTGAGTGTTCATTTAAGCCCCTATCCATTTACTGAGTGGGGTTGATGACATTGTGACTCTAAATATGTTTGGCAACTCACTATCCTTTGAAGTTCAGAAATATTGATCCCCTTTTGAACTAGAATTCTAATGATATTATAAATTCTCTTTCTCTTTAAGCTCTGATAAATCCTTGAACACAACTTTTTCGGATGTATTCTTTGGTGCTTTGTACCTTGAGTCTAGCCATGACTCTAAATATTTTGTCTTAAGCTTACTTGACACAAAAATACCACAAGTACTGAACTGGGAAACTCTTTTTGAGTACTAAATTCTTTTCTTTTAATTCTTCCCAGTCAGTGGTGCTCAGAGCCTTTGGCATACTCTGTAATTCCATTTGGTCTCGACTTTTAGTGCTCTGTCTCAATGATTACTTGACACATTCACACCACAAGTATATGCCTAGGAAAACAACTATTTGAGCTTTTAATCATATTTGACCTTCCTAGCAACTTATGCTCAGAGCCTTGGACCTGGCTTTTTATATTCTTTTTTTTCTTTTTATTGTTTATTTTTCTTCAAGGATTAACTCCTTGTTTATTTTAGAGAATCCATAATATCTCTCTAAGTTTTTGTATCTCAAGAATCAACATTCTTAGTTCGAATCTCAATTATGCTCTATACATATCATACATTCAGACTCACAGATAATACCACCACATGAAAGTGAATATGACAATTCAAAATATATAGCCCAAGTCTCATGCATTTTACTACTTCTTTTCTTTTTCTTTTGATTTTCAAAACTCAGTGAACAATACATGAGACATTTTTCAAAATAAGCATGAAATATCAAACTAATCATCTGAACTAATAAAACTAAAGATACTACTACTAATCATGAAAAGGCTTCAAACAGATAATAGAAAACAAGACGTAATACTAAAAAATAGAAAATAAGAAAAATAGCAGGTAAGAAATTCATCCACCTCAGTCATGGTGGCTACTTCCTCCCGGATATCCTCTCCAAGCTCCAAAGTTGCGCTTCAGCTCATCCATGTCTCGCCTCTGGCTCTGTTACTTCTCCACTAGCTGCTGGAGAAGGGTAGAGTGGCCCTCATGATTGATCCTCAGCTGATCAACAGATGATGTCAGCTGCCCAATGAATGCCCAACTGATCCCAATCATCCCGTGGAGGAAGATAATATCCCTGATGCATCTCAGGCTAATCTGGTTGAGGAGGAGGAACTGGTCCTTGAGGCAGAGCTCATGCATACTCCTTTGCTTAGTCCATACCTCTTCGAGTGATTGACCTGTCAACGTCAATAGGAGTGTCTCGATCAATGCAGACTTGATCGGCCTCACACAAGCGAAAGATAAGGTGGGGGAAGGCTTATCTAGTAGAAGTGGAGGCCTTTGCAGCTATGTTGTACAGCTCTTGAGGGATCACATGATGCACCTCCATCTCATTACCAAGCATAATACAGTGAATCATCACAGCTCGGTCAATAGTAACCTCAGACCGGTTACTCGTAGGATGATAGAGCGCTGAATGAATGATGAGCGGATATTTTATACGCTTTTTGGTATAATTTTTATATAGTTTTCATTATGTTTTGTTTAAGTTTTATTATATTTTCATAGGTTTTAGTACAAAATTCATATTTTTTGAATTTACTTTGAGTTTGTGTGTTTTATGGTGATTTCAGGTATTTTCTTGCTAAAATTGAGAAGCTTGAGCAAAAGTCTGATTCAAAGACAGAGAAATGACTGTAGATACTGTCAGGATCCGACTTCCATGCACTCGAAGGAGCATTTCTGGAGCTACAGAAGTCCAAATAGCACGCTCTCAACGGCTATGGAAAGCCAACATCCAGGACTTTCCAGAAATATATAATAGTGCATACTTTGCTTTGGAAATAAAGTCCCAAAACTGGCGTTCAATGCTAGCCACCAACCCCACTCCTGGCGCCCAATGCCCAGAAGGGAGCAGCTGGCGTCCAACGCCCATTCAGGAGTCCAAATATGGTGTTGGATGCCCAAAAGGGAGCACTAGCTCATGGATTTCACTCAAGCTCAGCCCAAACACTCACCAAGTGGGCTCGAAAAGTGGATTTTCGCACTGCAAGATCACCCATGTTTAGGATCTTCTACCTTACTCTTGCCTATTCTACACATTTTACATCACTCTTCGGTAAGCAATAAGTCACTAACCTCCTAGGTTAAGGTTAGGAGCTCTGCTGATTCTTATGAATTAATAATATCACTATTCTACTTCAATCTATGCTTGATTCTATTCTAAGATGTATCTTCATTCTTCATCCTAATGGATTGAGAGTGTAACTTGACTGTCATCCTTATTCACATGGGTTCTTGCGAGTCCTTGATGGGATAGTATTGAACCACTAGCTTGATTATACATCTCTTAGACGGCTAATCCACGACTTCGTTGGGTACTTCTCGAGATATCAGTGCAGCCGAGGTGCGGGGCGATTAGGGCCTTTGTGGTATAGGCTAGAACTAAAGGAGCAGAGTCCTCTGATCCAGAAGATCCGACATTGTTTGTGGCGTTTTGAGTAAGATCACCAAGGGAATAGACTGCTAGAGCTTCACCCCTTGTTTAGATTCGATGAACGCTGACCTGGCATTTGATCTGAAGCAGAGGAGATTAATGGACTGCTAGATTTGGCACTTTTTACTATTTTGTTTGTGTCTTTTGTTTTCCTTTCAAAAAATTTTCAAAACCTTTTCTTTTCTTTATTAATCTTTGTCTTTAGTGTGAGTCTTTTGTTCTTGTTCTTGTTAAAGTTTCGAACTTTCTTGGTGTTTTTTTTCAGAAATTTTCGAAAATAGTGTCTTTTGTTTGAGTTAGTGTCAATTCTTAAGTGTGGTGTCCTTTGTATGTTCTTTATTATCCTTAAAATTTTCGAATTACTCTTAGTGTTCTTTCTTGGTATTCAAGTTGTTCTTGTTTCTTTTCTTGTTTTGATCTTAAAATTTTTAAGTTTGGTGTTTTGTGGTGTTTTTCTTTTTAATTTTTGAAAATTAGTGTCTTTTGATCTAAAAATTTTAAGTTTGGTGTCTTTTGGTTGTTTTCTCTTTCTTCATTAATTCAAAAAAATAAAAAAATACATATATCTTTTCTATCTTTATTCAAAAATTTTGAAAATCTTGTTCCTTTTCTTATCTTGATTTAAAAATTTTTTAAGTTTGGTGTTTTCTTGTTAGTAAAGTTTAAACTTTGAATTTCAAATCTTATCTTTTCATCTTTTTCAAATCTTTATCTTATCTTTTTATCTTTCTTTAAAATTCAAAAAATCTTATCTTATTTCAAATTCAATTTTCAAAACTCAATTTCAAAATTTAAAATTTAAAATTTAAAATTTCAAAATTTAAATCTTTTTCAAAAATCAAATTTCAAATCTTTTTAAATCTTGCTATCTTTTCAAATCTTTTTCAAATCTTCACCATATCTTATCTTATCTTGTTTCAATTTCAAAAATATTTTAAAATCAAATCTTTTTCAAATCTCCTATCTTATCTTATTTTCAATCTTTCTTAATTAGTTACTTGCTTTATCTTATTTTAATTTTAAAAAAGTTTGATATCTCTTTAATACTCTCCTTTCTCTTTCTATCTTTTTCAAAACTTCCTAACTAATTCTTCTCTCTTCTATTTTCGAAAATTTCTTACCTCTTTCTCTCTCTTCTTTTTCAAAAATCACCTTCTAATTTTCAAATCTTTTTAGTTAATTAGCTTTTAATTTCCTTCTTGTTTTCAAAATTAAATAAATAAAATAAAAATAAAAATATTTTAATTCTAGTTTCTCTTTTTACTTCTTAATTTTTGAATTCTTCTTCTCATTCTTCTACCCTCATTCTTCTTTCTTCTTCATATCTCACAGGGAGTTCTCTATTCTTTGACATAGAAACTCCCATTCTCTTTCTTTCTTGTTTTTCTTTTTCTTGTTTATGAGCAGGAACAGGGATAAAGAACCTCTCTTTGATCCTAATCCTAAATCTGAGAGGACTATAAGAAGGCGTTTACAACAAGTTAAAGCACAACACTCCAGAGAAAACCTCACAGAACTTTTCAAACAAGAAACTGAAAATACAAATATGGCAACCGATCAGAATAATAGATGAGATGCAAGGAAGGTTCTTGGTGACTTCACTGCACCCACTTCTGACTTCTATGGAAGAAGTATCTCCATACCTGCCATTAGAGCAAATAACTTTGAGCTTAAGCGTCAGTTAGTCTCTCTAATGCAGTAGAGTTACAAATTTCATGGACTTCTACTGGAAGATCCACATCAATTCTTATCTGAATTCTTGTAAATCTGTGATACTGTTAAGACCAATAGAGTGGATCCCGAGCTCTAGAGACTTATGCTTTTCCCCTTTGCTATTAGAGACAAAGCTAGGATATGGTTGGATTCTCAACCTAAAGAAAGCATAGACTCTTGGGAAAAGTTGGTCAATGCTTTCTTGGCCAAGTTCTTTCCACCTCAGAAAATGAGCAAGCTCAGGGTGAAAGTTCAAACCTTCAGACAAAAAGAGGGTGAATCCCTTTATGAAGCTTGAGAAAGATACAAGCAACTGATCAGAAGATGTCCTCTTGACATGCTCTCAGAATGGACTATCCTAGGAATCTTCTATGATGGTCTATCAGAGATGTTCAAAATATCTTTGGACCATTCTGCTGGTGGATCACTCCACTTGAAGAAAATGCCTGAAGAGGCACAAAAACTCATTGAAATGGTTGCAAACAACCAATTCATTTACACTTCTGAGAGAAACCCTGTAAACAATGGGGTAGCTCAGAAGAAAGGAGTCTTGAAAGCTGACACTCTGAATGCCATATTGGCTCAGAACAAGATCTTGACCCAATATGTTAATATGATCTCTCAGCATTTGACTGGATCATAAGCTATAACTAGCAGCACTCAAGACACCTCCTATGATGGAGATGCCTATGATCTAGATCAACCCATGATGGCAGAGGTGAATTACATGGGAGAACCCTATGGAAACACCTACAACTCCTCATGGAGAAATCATCCTAACCTTTCATGGAGAGATCAACAGAAGCCTCAGCAAGGCTTCAACAATAATCAAGGTGGAAAAACCAGAATAGGTTTAATAATAAACCATTCCCTTCTTCTTAGCAAAACATGAAGACTTCTAAGCAGAGCCTTTCTGACTTAGCAACCATAGTCTCCGAACTCTCTAAGACCACTCATAGTTTAATAACAGAAACTAGGTCCTCCATCAGAAATCTAGAGGTACATATTGGTCAACTGAGCAAGAGAATCCTTGAGACCCCTCCTACACTCTTCCTAGTAACACCGAAGTGAACCGAAGAGAGGAGGGAAAGGCCATCACAGTGGACATTGAGACCGAATCTGAAGGGGATAATTTGGCGTTGAACGCCAGTAAAAAAGTCCTTACTGGGCGTTCAACGCCCAAAGAGGAGCCATTCTTGGCGTTGAAGGCCAGTAAGGAAGTCCTTACTGGGTGTTCAACGCCCAAAGAAGCATCGTCACTGGCGTTGAACACCATTAATGGGGTAGTTGAGTGTTCAACGCCCACTAAAAACTCGCCTATTGAAGAACTGAAGGCAACTAAGTCTCATGAAGAGACTATAGAAGTTCCATTGAATGCCTTGTTGCAATTCATGGATTATGAGGATAACTCCTCCGCTGATGAGGAAGAGGAGACTAGGGAAGAGCAAGTTGCTCGGTACCTAGGACTTCTCATGAAGTTGAATGCCAAGTTGTTTGGCATAGAGACAATGGAGGAAGAACCTCCAGTGCTCACCAAGGAACTGAATGCCTTGATTCAACAGAAACTACCTCAGAAGCTGTAGGATCCCGGACGCTTCCTGATTCCTTGCACCATAGGCACCATTACCTTTGAGAAGGCTCTGTGTGACCTAGGGTCAAGCATAAACCTTATGCCACTCTTTGTAATGGAGAGGCTGGAAATCTTAGAGGTACAAGCTGCAAGAATCTCATTAGAGATGGCAGACAAATCAATGAAAAAGGTTTATGGTCTAGTAGAGGATGTCTTAGTAAAGGTTGAGAACCTTTACATCCCTACAGATTTTATAATCTTGGATACTGGAAAAGACAAGGATGAATCTATCATCCTTGGAAGACCTTTCCTGACCACTGCCAATGCCATCATTGATGTAGCAAAGGGAGAGTTGATTCTACAGTTATAGAAGGACCACATCTTGTTCAAGATGCCTAGCCCTAACTCTCCCTCTGACAAAAGAGAGACAGTTGTGCAACACTTACTATTCCAACCCTCTCTCTCAGTGCAAAGCTATACAAATCCCCTAGACACCAATTCTAAGTTTGGTGTTGGACAGCCATCATCAAGCACTGAGAATAAAGGTACTAAGAAGAAAGTACCTAAAGGCTGGAGGGACAAAAGATCCCCACTGAAGGCCTCTCACCTGGCGTGAGAGTTGTCTTCACTGACAACCCAGTTGTTCCACACACAGTGAACAAGATTCTGTCTCTAGAGCATGTGGAACTCATCCATGAGAGCACAGGTAAAGAGTTCACTGTAAGGGGCAAAATTTTGAGCTTCTATCCATCTCCGTAAGGAGCTAATCGTCAAGCTAGTGACATTAAAGAAGCACTTGTTGGGAGGCAACCCACCAATAATTAGAGTTTTTCTTGTTTTTTCGTTTTATTTTAGATATGTCAGTTTAATTTTCATATTTGTTTAAGTTTGTGATCATGTTCAGTATTTAGAACAGAAACAGGAAGAGTCAGAACTGAAAATAAAATACCCTGGAGCAGGTACCTTGCTGGCGTTGAACACCAGAATGGGCATTCAATGCCCATGAAGAGTAGCATTGCTGGCGTTGAACGCCAGCCAGGGAGCCTGAAACTGGCATTGAACACCAGCCAGGGGACAGAGACTGGGCGTTTAATGCCCCAAAAGAGGCACATACCTGGTGTTGAATGCCAGGAAGGAAGTCCCTAATGGGCGTTCAACACCCTATAAGGAGCATGTAGCTGGCGTTGAACGCCAACTAGGAGCAAGAGCTTGGCGTTCAACGCCCACAATGGGACAAGAAATTCGAATTCCCTAGCATCCCAGGACCAGTGGGTCCCACAGAATCTCCACCTACCCCATCTTCTTCTCTCTTCTACTTTTACTCTTCCCTACACACTCTTCCCCATAAACCCTCAACCAATCACATTCAAATCTCTTTCTAAAATCATCATAAATCCCACCAACCCCCTCACATTCGAACCCTACCCCATCCCACCCTTATAAATACCCCTTCTTCTAACCCTTTCGACACACAATTCATATACATCATCCCTCAATTGGCTGAACTCTCTCTCCCTCTTTCTCCACTCTATTCTCTTCTTCTTTTTCTCTTTTCTTCCATTTTTTTGCTCGAAGACGAGCAAAGCTTTTAAGTTTGGTGTTGAAAAAGCCTTGCTTTTTGTATTCACACTTATGAAACCCAAAGTCGAAGAATCCTCTAAATAGAGGAAAGGAAAAGCAGTTGCTTCCACCTTTGAACCTTGGGAGATGGAGAGATTCATCACCAAAGCTCATCAAGACCACTTCTATGAAGTAGTGGCAAAAAAGGGTGATTCTTAAAGTCCCCTTTAGGCTAAAAAAGAATGAGTACCCAAAGATTCAATGAGAAATCTGGAGGAAATGTTAGGAAGTCCTAACCAATCCTATTTTGGAAGTTGAAATCTTGATGGTGCAAGAGTTCTATGATAATGCATGGGTCACTAATACCCATGACACTAGTGTGAACTTACATCCTAAAAATTGGAGCACCATGGTCTGAGGGCGACCCTTGGATTTCAGCCCAGAAAGTGTAAGGTTGGCGCTCCATTTGCCAATAATACAAGGAGACCCACATCCTTACACTAGGAGAGTCAATTTTGATCAGAGGCTAGACCACGTCCTTTCAGACATTTGTGTGGAAGGAGCTCAGTGGAAGAGGGATGCTCAAGGCAAGCCTATCTAACTGAGAAGGCTTGACCTCAAGCCCGTAGCTAGAGGATGGTTGGAATTCATCCAACGCTCCATCATCCCTACTAGGAATTGATCCGAAGTGACCATTGACAGAGCCATCATGATTCATTGCATCATGATTGGAAGTGCGGTAAATGTACATGAGGTAATATCTCAAGAACTGTACAAGAAAGCTGAAAAGCCTTCCACCTTAGCAAGGTTGGCATTTCCCCACCTTATATGTCACTTTTGCAATTCAGTTGAAATTGTCATAGAAGAAGACATCCCCATTGAGAAGGACAAGTCCATCACTAAAAGAAGGATGGAGTAAACTAGAGAGCCTACACATGCACTTCAACAAGATCATGCGGAGTTGCCTCAACAAGAAATCCCTGAGATGCCTCAAGGGATGCATTTTCCTCCCTAAGGATATTGGGACCAATTACATACTTCTCTAGGAGAATTAAGCTCCAACATGGATCAGTTGAGGATGGGACATCAAGAGCATTCCACCATCGTCTATGAAATAAGAGAAGATCAAAGAGTCATGAGGGAAGAACAACACAGACAGGGGCGTGGCATAGAAAACATCAAGCGCTCAATTGGATTCTCCAGAGGGAGTAGTAGCCGCCATCACTAAGGTGGACCCGTTTCCTTAATCCCCTATTCCCTATGTTATTTTTCTATTTTTCATGTATTTTATCTTATTGTCTGTTTCTAGTGCATGATCATATTGATTTTATGTCTTAATGCTATGAAATATTCCATGCATCTCTCACCTTGCTTAAAAGAAAAAATTTATTTGAAAAAGAAAAGTAAGATGCATGAATTTCGAGTTATATATTAAGAATAGTCTAATTATGTTGATGTGGTGGCATTGCTTTTACTTTCTGAATGCATGAATGAACAGTGCATATTTGATGTTGGAGTTAAGAATATTGGCTCTTGAAAGAATGATGATAAAAGAGAAGTATTATTGGTAATCTAGAAAATCCAAAAATTGATTTTTGAAGCAAGAAAAAGTAGCAAAAAACAGAAAAAAAGAAAAAAAAAGAGAGAAAGAAAGAAGAAAAAAAAAGAAAAAAGAAGAAGAAAAGCCAATAGCTCTTTAAACTAAAAGGTAAGAGCAAGGATACAAGGATTTGAGCATCAATGGTTAGGAGGGTCTAAAAGAAATATCTTAGCTTAAACAGTTCAAATGAGCTGCTTCCCTAACTATATGCTTGTGGTGTGAAGGTGTCAAGTGAAAAGATGTTAAAGTCGTTATCCAAAGGAAAGAGTGTGCTTAAGAATTCTGGACACCACTTTCTGGGGATCCTAGCAAAGCTGAATCAAAATCTGAAAGGGTTCACCCAGTTAAGTAGCTGCGGCGTTTATGTATCCGGTGGTAATACTGAAAAACAAAGCGCTTTGGGTCACGGTCAAGACTCTAAAGAAGTTGTATTCAAGAATAAAAAAGAACTAATTGAGCTTCAAAGGAAAGTGAGATGCCAAAACTATTCAGAAGCAAAAAACTACTAGTCCCGCTCATCTAATTGAAATCGAGCTTCATTGAGAACTCTGAGATCTATTGTGTCCTTCTATTTCTTTTTAATCCTACTTGTTCTTGGTTACTTGGAGACAAACAACAGTTTAAGTTTGGTGTTCTGATGAGTGGATATTTTATATGCTTTTTGGCATCATTTTCATATAGTTTTCATTATATTTTGTTTAAATTTTATTATATTTTCATGGGTTTTAGTGAAAAATTCATATTTTTGGATTCTACTTTGAGTTTGTATGTTTTATGGTAATTTCAGGTATTTTCTGGTTGAAATTGAGAAGCTTGAGCAAAAGTCTGATTTAGAGACAGAGAAAGGACTGCAAATGCTGTTAGGATCTGACCTCTATGCACTCGAAAGAGCATTTCCAGAGCTACAAAAGTCCAAATGGCGCACTCTTAATGGATATGGAAAGCTAACATCCAGGGCTTTCTAGAAATATATAATAGTTTATACTTTACTATGGAAATGAAGGTCCAAAACTGGCATTCAACCCCAGCCACCAACCCCATTCCTGGCGTCCAACGCCCAGAAGGGAGCACCTGGCGTCAACGCCCATTCAGGAGTCGAAAGTTGGCATTGGATGCCCAAAAGAGAGCACTAGCTCATGGATTTCACTCAAGCTCAGCCCAAATACTCACCAAGTGGGCTCGAAAAGTGGATTTTCGCACTGCAAGACTAGTTTATCTTATTTCCGTAATCCTGAGTTATTAGATTAGTATATATAGGAGAAGATCATCCATGTTTAGGATCTTCTACCTTACTCTTGCCCATTCTACACGTTTTACATCACTCTTCTTTAAGCAATGAGTTACTAACCTCCTAGGTTAAGGTTAGGAGCTCTGCTAATTCTTATGAATTAATTAATAATATCACTATATTCTACTTCAATCTATGCTTGATTCTATTCTAAGATGTATCTTCGTTCTTCATCCTAATTGACTGGGAGTGTAACTTGATCGTCATCCCTATTCACATGGGTTCTTGCGAGTCCTTGACAGGATAGTATTGAACCACTAGCTTGATTATACATCTTTTAGACGGCAAATCTATGACTTTGTTGGGTACTTCTCGAGACATCAATGCAGCTGAGGTAAGGGGCGATTAGGGTCTTTACGGTATAGGCTAGAACCAAAGAAGCAGTGTTCTCTGATTTGGAAGATCCGACCTTGTCTGTGGTATTTTGAGTAGGATCACCAAGGGAATAGACTGCTAGAGCTTCACCCTCATTCAGATTGGATTACCGCTGACCCTGCGTTTGATCTGAAGCAGAGGAGATTAATGACTGCTGACCTGGCGTTAATCATATACTACCTGCCATGGAATGAATCAATCATAAGTTGGAGTAGTTGGTGAAAAAAGTTGATCCAGAAGGAAGAAGCATCTCCAAAGCCTAACCGTTCTCATACCATAGATTTCACACCTATCTAGCAACATTTTATTTATTTATCTATTTTATGCGTTTTCTCGTGATAACTATATTTTCTATCCACCTGACTAAGTGGTGTGCGAAATTGTGATCACCACAACTCAAATAATCCCTAGTAATGGCCCCAAAGACTTGGTGCTCAATACCATGGCATAAACACAACTTTGCACAACTAACCAGCAAGTGCACTGGGTCGTCCAAGTAATAAACCTTACGCGAGTAAGGGTCGATCCCACGGAGATTGTTGGTATGAAGCAAGCTATGGTCACCTTGTAAATCTCAGTCAGGCAGACTCAAATGGGTATATATGATATATGAATAAAACATGAAGATAAAGATAGAGATACTTATGTATATCATTGGTGAGAGCTTCAGATAAGCGTATGAAGATGCTGTCCCTTCCGTCTCTCTGCTTTCCTACTGTCTTCATCCAATCCTTCTTACTCCTTTCCATGGCAAGCTTATGCAAGGGTTTCACCGTTGTCAGTGGCTACCTCCCATCCTCTCAGTGGAAATGTTCAACGCACCCTGTCACGGCACAGCTATCCATCTGTCGGTTCTCGATCAGGCCGGAATAGAATCCATTGATTCTTTTGCGTCTGTCACTAACGCCCCGCCCTCAGGAGTTTGAAGCACGTCACAGTCATTCAATCATTGAATCCTACTCAGAATACCACAGACAAGGTTAGACCTTCCGGATTCTCTTGAATGACGCCATCAGTTCTTGCCTATACCACGAAGACTCTGATCTCACGGAATGGCTGGCTCGTTTGTCAGGCGAGCACTCGGTTGTCAGGCGATCAACCATGCATCGTGCATCAGGAATCCAAGAGATAAACATTAGAGCCTTGTTTGCTTGTAGAACAGAAGTGGTTGTCAATCACTTGTTCATAAGTGAGAATGATGATGAGCGTCACATAATCATCACATTCATCAAGTTCTTGAGTGCGAATGAATATCTTGGAACAAGAACAAGCGAATTGAATAAAAGAACAATAGTAATTGCATTAATACTCGAGGTACAGCAGAGCTCCACACCTTAATCTATGGTGTGTAGAAACTCCACCGTTGAAAATACATAAGAACAAGGTCTAGGCATGGCCGTGAGGCCAGCCTCCCAAAGTGATCAAAAGATCTAAAGAAAAAGATTCCAAAGATCAGAAGATGTCAAATACAATAGTAAAAGGTCCTACTTATAGAGAACTAGTAGCCTAAGGTGTTCAAAGATGAGTAAATGACATAAAAATCCACTTCCGGGCCCACTTGGTGTGTGCTTGGGCTGAGCATTAAAGCATTTTCGTGTAGAGACTCTTCTTGGAGTTGAACGCCAGCTTTTGTGCCAGTTTGGGCGTTTAACTCCCATTTTGGTGCCAGTTCCGGCGTTTAACGCTGGGAAATCTGAAGGTGACTTTGAACGCCGGTTTGGGCCATCAAATCTAGATAGTGTTGGCATCTCACTTTATCATTTGAAATTCAGAATGATTGGCTTCTTTAGGAACTCAGAATCTAGATAGTGTTATTGATTCTCCTAGCTAAGTATGATGATTCTTGAACACAGCTACTTATTGAGTCTTGGCTGTGGCCCAAAGCACGCTGTCTTCCAGTATTACCACCGGATACATACATGCCACAGACACATAATTGGGTGAACCTTTTCAGATTGTGACTCAGCTTTGCTAAAGTCCCCAATTAGAGGTGTCCAGGGTTCTTAAGCACACTCTTTTTGCCTTGGATCACAACTTTATTTCTTTCTTTTTTTTCCTTTCTTTTTCTCTTTCTTTTTCGTTTTTTTTCGTCTCCTTTTTTTTTATATTCACTGCTTTTTCTTACTTCAAGAATCATTTTTATGATTTTTCAGATCCTCAGTAACATGTCTCCTTTTTCATCATTCTTTCAAGAGCCAACATTCAAGAACCACAAATTCAAAAGACATATGCAGTGTTTAAGCATACATTCAGAAAACAAAAGTGTTGCCACCACATCAAAATAATTAAACTGTTATAAAATTCAAAATTCATGCAATTCTTATCTTTTTCAATTAAGAACATTGTTTATTTAAGAAAGGTGATGGATTCATAGGACATTCATAACTTTAAGGCATAGACATTAAGACACTAATGATCACAAGACACAAACATGGATAAACATAAGCATGAAAATTTCGAAAAACAGGAAAATAAAGAACAAGGAGATTAAAGAACAGGTCCACCTCAGTGATGGCGGCTTGTTCTTCCTCTTGAAGGTCTTATGGAGTGCTTGAGCTCCTCAATGTCTCTTCCTTGTCTTTGTTGCTCCTCTCTCATGATTCTTTGATCTTATCTAATTTCATGGAGGAGGATGGAATGTTCTTGGTGCTCCACCCTTAGTTGTCCCATGTTGGAACTCAATTCTCCTAGGGAGGTGTTGATTTGCTCCCAATAGTTTTGTGGAGGAAAGTGCATCCCTTGAGGCATCTCAAGGATTTCATGATGAGTGGGGTCTCTTGTTTGCTCCATCCTTTTCTTAGTGATGGGCTTGTCCTCATCAATGATGATGTCTCCTTCTATGTCAACTCCAACTGAATAACAGAGGTGACAAATGAGATGAGGAAAGGCTAACCTTGCTAAGGTAGAGGACTTATCCGCCACCTTATAGAGTTCTTGGGCTATAACCTCATGAACTTCCACTTCTTCTCCAATCATGATGCTATGAATCATGATAGCCCGGTCTATAGTAACTTCGGACCGGTTGCTAGTGGGAATGATTGAGCGTTGGATAAACTCCAACCATCCTCTAGCCACGGGCTTGAGGTCATGCCTTTTCAATTGAACCGGCTTCCCTCTTGAATCTCTCTTCCATTGAGCGCCCTCTTCATAATTGTCTGTGAGGACTTGGTCTAACCTTTGATTAAAGTTGACCCTTTTTTAGTTTGAAAGGGACCTCATGGATCACCTTCTTCATGGCCACAACTTCATAGAAGTGGTCTTGATGCACCCTTGAGATGAATCTCTCCATCTCCCATGACTCGGAGGTGGAAGCTTTTGCCTTCCCTTTCCTCTTTCTAGAGGTTTCTCCGGCCTTAGATGCCATATATGGTTATGGAAAAACAAAAAAGCAACGCTTTTACCACACCAAACTTAAAAGGTTTGCTCGTCCTCGAGCAAAAGAAGAAAGAAGAGAGTAGAAGAAGAAGAAATGAGGAAGAAGGGAATGTCTTTGTGTTCGGCCAAAGAGGGGGAGAAGTGGTGTTTAGGTTGTGTTAAAATGAAGAGGTGAAGAAGGGTTTATATAGGAGAGAGGGGGCTCATGGTTCGGTCATGTATGGGTGGGTTTGGGAGGGAAAGTGGTTTGAATTTGAATGGTGAGGTAGGTGGGGTTTTATGAAGGATGGATGTGAGTGGTGAAGAGAAAGATGGGATTTGATAGGTGAAGGGTTTTTGGGGAAGAGGTGTTGAGGTGATTGGTGAATGGGTGAAGAAGAGAGAGAGTGGTGGGGTTGGTGGGGATCCTGTGGGGTCCACAGATCCTGAGGTGTCAAGGAAAAGTCATCCCTGCACCAAATGGCATGCAAAATTGCGTTTTTAGCCCATTCTGGCGTTAAACGCCGGGCTGGTGCCCATTTCTGGCGTTTAACGCCAGGTTCTTGCCCTTTTCTGGCGTTTAACGCCAGTCTGGTGCCCCTTTCTGGCGTTAAACGCCCAGAATGGTGCCAGACTGGGCGTTAAACGCCCACCTGCTAGCCTTACTGGCGTTTAAACGCCAGTAGGTTCTTCCTCCAGGGTGTGCTGTTTTTCTTCTTGTTTTTCATTCTGTTTTTGCTTTTTCAATTGATTTTGTGACTTCTCATGATCATCAACCTACAAAAAACATAAAATAACAAAAGAAAATAGATAAAATATAACATTGGGTTGCCTCCCAACAAGCGCTTCTTTAATGTCAGTAGCTTGACAGAGGGCTCTCATGGAGCCTCACAGATACCCAGAGCAATGTTGGAACCTTCCAACATCAAACTTAGAGTTTGAATGTGGGGGTTCAACACCAAACTTAGAGTTTGGTTGTGGCCTCCCAACACCAAACTTAGAGTTTGACTGTGGGGGCTCTGTTTGACTCTGATTTGAGAGAAGCTCTTCATGCTTCCTCTCCATGGTGACAGAGGAACATCCTTGAGCCTTAAACACAAAGGATTCTTCATTCACTTGAATGATCGGTTCACCTCCATCAACGTCAATCACAGCCTTTGCTGTGGCTAGGAAGGGTCTGCCAAGGATGATGGATTCATCCATGCATTTCCCAGTCTCTAGGACTATGAAATCAGTAGGGATGTAATGGTCTTCAATCTTCACCAAAACATCCTCTACAAGTCCATGAGCTTGTTTTCTTGAGTTGTCTGCCATCTCTAATGAGATTCTTGCAGCTTGCACCTCAAAGATCCCTAGCTTCTCCATTACAGAGAGAGGCATGAGGTTTACACTTGACTCTAAGTCACACAGAGCCTTCTTGAAGGTCATGGTGCCTATGGTACAGGGTATGGAAAACTTCCCAGGATCTTGTCTCTTTTGAGGTAATTTCTGCCTAGACAAGTCATCCAGTTCTTTGGTGAGCAAAGGGGGTTCATCCTCCCAAGTCTCATTTCCAAATAACTTGTCATTTAGCTTCATGATTGCTCCAAGGTATTTAGCAACTTGCTCTTCAGTGACATACTTATCCTCTTCAGAGGAAGAATATTCATCAGAGCTCATGAATGGCAGAAGTAAGTCCAATGGAATCTCTATGGTCTCATTTTGAGCCTCAGATTCCCATGGTTCCTCATTAGGGAACTCATTGGAGGTCAGTGCACGCCCATTGAAGTCTTCCTCAGTGGCGTTCACTTCCTCTCCTTCCTCTCCAAATTCGGCCATATTGATGGCCTTGCACTCTCCTTTTGGGTTTTCTTCTGTATTGCTTGGAAGAGTCCTTGGAGGGAGTTCAGTAACTTTCTTGCTCAGCTGTCCCACTTGTGCCTCCAAATTCCTAATGGAGGATCTTGTTTCAGTCATGAAACTTTGAGTGGTTTTGATTAGATCAGAGACCATGGTTGCTAAGTCAGAGGGGTTCTGCTTAGAATTCTCTGTCTGTTGCTGAGAAGATGATGGAAAGGGTTTGCCATTGCTAAACCTGTTTCTTCCACCATTATTGTTGTTGAAACCTTGTTGAGGTCTCTCTTGATTCTTCCATGAGAAATTTGGATGATTTCTCCATGAAGAATTATAGGTGTTTCCATAGGGTTCTCCTAGGTAATTCACCTCTTCCATTGAAGGGTTCTCAGGATCATAAGCTTCTTCTTCAGATGAAGCATCCTTAGTACTGCTTGGTGCATTTTGCATTCCAGACAGACTTTGAGAAATCAAATTGACTTGTTGAGTCAATATCTTGTTCTGAGCCAGAATGGCATTCAGAGTATCAATCTCAAGAACTCCTTTCTTCTGACTTGTCCCATTGTTCACAGGAATCCTTTCAGAAGTGTACATGAATTGGTTATTTGCAACCATTTCAATTAGCTCTTGAGCTTCTGTAGGTGTCTTCTTTAGATGAAGAGATCCTCCAGCAGAGCTATCCAAAGACATCTTGGATAGTTCAGAGAGACCATCATAGAAAATACCTATGATGCTCCATTCAGAAAGCATATCAGATGGACACTTTCTGATCAATTGTTTGTATCTTTCCCAAGCTTCATCGAGGGATTCTCCATCCTTCTGTCTGAAGGTTTGGACTTCCACTCTAAGCTTACTCAATTTTTGAGGTGGAAAGAACTTTGCCAAGAAGGCATTGACTAGCTTTTCCCATGAGTCCAGGCTTTCTTTAGGTTGTGAGTCCAACCATATCCTAGCTCTGTCTCTTACAGCAAAAGGGAATAGCATAAGTCTGTAGACCTCAGGGTCAACCCCATTAGTCTTGACAGTGTCACAGATTTGCAAGAATTCAGCTAAGAATTGATGAGGATCTTCCAATGGAAGTCCATGGAACTTGCAATTCTGTTGTATTAGAGAAACTAATTGAGGCTTAAGCTCAAAGTTGTTTGCTCCAATGGCAGGGATAGAGATGCTTCTCCCATAGAAGTCGGGAGTAGGTGCAGTAAAGTCACCCAGCACCTTCCTTGCATTGTTGGCATTGTTGTTGTTTTCGGCTGCCATTTGAAGATTTCTGTTAGGTCCTCTACGGAGAGTTGTGCCTTAGCTTCTCTTAGCTTTCGCTTCAGGGTCCTTTCAGGTTCAGGGTCAGCTTCAACAAGAATGCCTTTGTCTTTGTTCCTGCTCATATGAAAGAGAAGAGAACAAGAAAATGTGGAATCCTCTATGTCACAGTATAGAGATTCCTTGAGGTGTCAGAGAAGAAGAAAAATAGAAGGAAGAGGTAGAAAAATTCGAACTTAATCAGATAGAGTTCGAATTGTGCATTGAGAAGGAGTGGTACTCCATAAATAGAAGGATATGAGAAGAGGGGAAGAGATTTTTCGAAAATTAAGTTAAAAAGATTTCAAAAACATTTTGAAAAACTTTAATTGATTTTCGAAAACCAAGAGTGGGAAAGAAATAAAGTAATTTTTGAAAAAGATTTTGAAATTAGAAATCAAAAAGATATGATTAAAAACTGTTTTGAAAAAGATGTGATTAAAAAGATTTGATTGAAAAGTTATGGTTTTTTTTTTAAAGATATGATTGAAAAGATATGATTTGAAAATAATTTAAAAAGATTTGATTTTAAAAATTAATGACTTGCCTAACAAGAAAAGATATGATTCAAACATTAAACCTTTCTCAACAGAAAAGACAACATACTTAAAATGTTGAATCAAATCATTAATTGATAGCAAGTATCTTTGAAAAAGGAAAGAAATTGATTTTGAAAACATTTGATTTTGAAAAACTTTGAAAACTTGAAAAAAAATTGATTTGAAAACAAAATCCTCCCCCTTGTGCCATCTTGGCGTTAAACGCCCAGAATGGTGCACATTCTGGCGTTTAACGCCCAATGCACTACCTTTTTGGGCGTTAAACGCCCAACCAGGTACCCTGGATGGCGTTTAAACGCCAGTCTGTCCTTCTTCACTGGGCGTTTTGAACGCCCAGCTTTTTCTGTGTAATTCCTCTGTTGCATGTTCTGAATCTTCAGTTCCCTGTACTATTGACTTGAAAATAGAACCAAGATCAAACAAACAATGCATGCAAGACACCAAACTTAAAATTGGACACTAGACTCAAACAAGAAACATAAAATATTTTTGGTTTTTTTATGATTTTGAAAATTTTTTTGTACTTTTTCGAAAATTATATGAAAATAGAAAATGAAGGTTTCAGAATTCTCAATTTGAATTCCAGGAATCATTGCAATGCTAGTCTAAGACTCCGGTCTAGGAATTAGACATGGCTTCACAGCCAGCCAAGCTTTCAGAGAAAGCTTCGGTCCAAAACACTAGACATGGCCAATAGCCAGCCAAGCCTTAGCAGATCATTGCTCCAATAGCAAGATTGATAGAAATCAACAAGCTCTTGTGATGATTAGTTGAAACCTCGGTCCAATAAGATTAGACATGGCTTCTCAGCCAGCCAGATTTCAACAGATCATCATGAAACTCTAGAACTCATTCTTAAAAACTCTGAAGAAAAATACCTAATCTAAGCAACAAGATGAACCGTCAGTTGTCCATACACAAAACAATCCCCGGCAACGGCGCCAAAAACTTGGTGTGCGAAATTGTGATCACCACAACTCAAATAATCCCTAGTAATGGCCCCAAAGACTTGGTGCTCAATACCATGGCATAAACACAACTTTGCACAAATAACCAGCAAGTGCACTGGGTCATCCAAGTAATAAACCTTATGCGAGTAAGGGTCGATCCCACGGAGATTGTTGGTATGAAGCAAGCTATGGTCACCTTGTAAATCTCAGTCAGGCAGACTCAAATGGGTATAGATGATATATGAATAAAACATGAAGATAAAGATAGAGATACTTATGTATATCATTGGTGAGAGCTTCAGATAAGCGTATGAAGATGCTGTCCTTTCCGTCTCTCTGCTTTCCTACTGTCTTCATCCAATCCTTCTTACTCCTTTCCATGGCAAGCTTATGCAAGGGTTTCACCGTTGTCAGTGGCTACCTCCCATCCTCTCAGTGGAAATGTTCAACGCACCCTGTCACGGCACGGCTATCCATCTGTCGGTTCTCGATCAGGCCGGAATAGAATCCATTGATTCTTTTGCGTCTGTCACTAACGCCCCGCCCTCAGGAGTTTGAAGCACGTCACAGTCATTCAATCATTGAATCCTACTCAGAATACCACAGACAAGGTTAGACCTTCCGGATTCTCTTGAATGCCGCCATCAGTTCTTGCCTATACCACGAAGACTCTGATCTCACGGAATGGCTGGCTCGTTTGTCAGGTGAGCACTCGGTTGTCAGGCAATCAACCATGCATCGTGCATCAGGAATCCAAGAGATAAACATTAGAGCCTTGTTTGCTTGTAGAACAGAAGTGGTTGTCAATCACTTGTTCATAAGTGAGAATGATGATGAGCGTCACATAATCATCACATTCATCAAGTTCTTGAGTGCGAATGAATATCTTGGAACAAGAACAAGCGAATTGAATAAAAGAACAATAGTAATTGCATTAATACTCGAGGTACAGCAGAGCTCCACACCTTAATCTATGGTGTGTAGAAACTCCACCGTTGAAAATACATAAGAACAAGGTCTAGGCATGGCCGTGAGGCCAGCCTCCCAAAGTGATCAAAAGATCTAAAGAAAAAGATTCCAAAGATCAGAAGATGTCAAATACAATAGTAAATGGTCCTACTTATAGAGAACTAGTAGCCTAAGGTGTACAAAGATGAGTAAATGACATAAAAATCTACTTCCGGACCCACTTGGTGTGTGCTTGGGCTGAGAATTGAAGCATTTTCGTGTAGAGACTCTTCTTGGAGTTAAACGCCAGCTTTTGTGCCAGTTTGGGCGTTTAACTCCCATTTTGGTGCCAGTTCCGGCGTTTAACGCTGGGAAATCTGAAGGTGACTTTGAATGCCGGTTTGGGCCATCAAATCTTGGGCAAAGTATGGACTATCATATATTGCTGGAAAGCCCAGGATGTCTACTTTCCAACGCCGTTGAGAGCGCGCCAATTTGGCTTCTGTAGCTCCAGAAAATCCACTTCGAGTGCAGGGAGGTCAGAATCCAACAGCATCTGCAGTCCTTTTCAGTCTCTGAATCAGATTTTTGCTCAGGTCCCTCAATTTCAGCCAGAAAATACCTGAAATCACAGAAAAACACACAAACTCATAGTAAAGTCCAGAAAAGTGAATTTTAACTAAAAACTAATAAAAATATACTAAGAACTCAACTAAAACTACTAAAAACATACTAAAAACAATGCCAAAAAGCGTACAAATTATCCGCTCATCACTAAGATCTGCAAGGTAACTATTGCTTGCTCAAACCAACAATCTCCGTGAGATCGACCCTCACTAACCTAAGGTATTACTTGGACGACCCGGTATACTTGCCAGTCTATCTGTGCGAAACGTGTGAGTCAGTTTCGTGCACTAGTGAACTCCAGCCACCCCTGAGCAACCGGCTTCAGATCATGCCTTCTCAGTTGTTATGAACTCTTGGGAGGCATATATCAGTGAGGATTTGGTCCAGTCTCTGATCACTGTTGACCTTGTGAGTGTAGGAGTGAGGGTCATCTCTAGATGGTGATAGCTGAAGTATCCTCACCCTTTCTAGACCAAAATCTAAGATCCTCCCTTGGACCATAGTGTGCCAGTTCTTTGGGTTGGGGTTCACACCCGTGACATGCTTGTAAGTCACCTAAGCATTGGCATAAAACTCGCTGACCATCAGAACACCAACATCGGTCACGGGGTTGCACATAACTTCCCAATCCCTCCTCAGAATCTGCTCTCGGATCTCTAGATATTCATCTAGTTGCAAGTTAAATCGCACTTCTGGGATCACCTTCTTTTTGTTCACTATCTCATTAAAGTGATCCTCGTGTGTCTTGGAGCTAAATTGGTTCACATCAAACGGATCAGTTGTGGGAGCCTTCTCCTTTCTTTTTCTTGAAGATGATTCTCTAGTTTTCGGTGTCATATGGATGATGATAAAAGAAAGAAAAAATGAAGTGCCCCAACACCAAACTTAGAGCTTTTTCTCATCCCAAGCAAAAATGAAAAAAAAAGAAGAAAACAAATAAAGAACAAAATGGAACGAAGTAAAAATATGGTGAGAAGGGGAACTAGAGAAAAGAAAGAGGGATAAGAAAGTGGAATGGGCAGTGGATGTTAAGTCAAGGAAAGAAACGGACTTGGGAAGGATTAGTAAGAGAAGGGAATAGTGTGATATTGATGGGGTTGTGGTGAAAGAGGAAAAGGAAGTAGTATTTATAGATGGGGGTAGAGGCCACGGTTGAAATAGAGGGAAGGGAATGTATGGTTTTAGAAATAATAAAGGAGAAAGATGGAGAGGAGAGTGGTTAGGAATTGGTATATGGGGAAGGTATTTGGAGTAAATGGAGAGAGGAGGATAACGGTAAGAGGGAGAGGGGAATGGGGATGGGAAACTGGGTAAGGAGAAAAAAAGGGAGTGGGACCCACTGGGTTTACCGTTTTCAATATTCAAGCGCTAAACACCAGCTTCAACATTTAGTGCCACAATGTTTCAATTCTGATGCCCATTAGGGCGTTAAACGCCATTGAGATACAAACCCTTTCTTTTTATTTGTTCGTGCTAAACGCTACTCCTGACGTTTAGCGCCACTGAAATAGTGGGATCTTCTCGTAATGTGTGTATTTCACCGCTAAATGGCCAGGTCCGCGTTTAGCACCAAGGGTGCAGTGGCTGTGTCTCGATTTTCATGTCTTCTGGCGCTAAACACCTAGCCTGGCGTTTAGCGCCAGGGTACCCAAATCTATTTTCCTCCAGGGTGTTCTGTTTTCCCATCTAATTCCTCTTGTTCCTATTTTAAACACTTTGCATGACCAAAACACGTGTAAAATGAAGGAAAACTACACTTAACTATAATAATTAAATTTAAACTATAATATTGTGAAATCAAAGGATACGGACTATTGTGTTGCCTCCCAAAAAGTGCTTCTTTAACGTCAATAGCTTGACGTTTGGCTCTACTAAGTTGAGGATTGATCATCATGTTTCAACTTCTCACCTAATCCTCTTTCTGTATTCTCATGGATTAACTCTATATTCTCAAGAGAAAGGATCATGTTCACTGTATGAGGTAACACTGGGCTTTGAGCCAACACCACTTTCATCCCAGGTGAGAAATCTTCAGTGGAGATTTTTCTATTTCTCCATCCCTTGGGTATTTTCTTCTTGGGAGTTCCCTTCTTAGTGGATGATACACCCCAAACACCAAACTTAGGTTTGATGTCAGGGGATTGTATTGATTCCCAATAAAGGAGGCTTGGGCTGCAAACTATGTTTTACCTCATTGAGGGATTCCTAGAATTTGGGTTAGTGGATTCATTCTTCATGCACCTGTCTCCTTCACTTAAGTGTTGTATTGTTCTAAGAACCTTGAAGATCAAAAGCTCCTCATGCACCCTCAGAAAAAATTCACCCTTTTTCACATCGATCAGAGCTCTCTCAGTAGCTAGAAATGGTCTTCTCAGGATTACAAATGTATTTTCATCCTCTCCCATGTTAAGGATCACAAAATATGCTGGAAGGAATAATTTTTCCACCTTGACCAAGATGTTATCCACTATTTCATGTGCATGTTTTAGAGAGTTGTCTGCTATGTGTAATACTATCCTTGTTGGTTGTGTCTCTTTAATTTGTAATTTCTTCATCATAGATAATGGCATTAAATTAATACTTGCACCCAAATCACATAAAGCTTTTTCAAAGGTTGTGCTCCCAATGGTGTATGGAATCTGAAAGCTCCCTGGATCTGGCATCTTCCTTGGCAGTTTGCTCTGAATTATGGCACTACATTCCTTGGTAAGGACCACTGTCTCATCTCTCTTTAAAGTCTTCTTCTTGGAAAGTAAATCCTTCATGAACTTGACATAGAAAGGTATTTGCTCTAAAACCTCAGCAAAAGTAATATGGATTTGCAGCATTTTGAAAATTTCCTAGAACTTTGAGAATTGCTTGTTCTTGGTCTCTTTTTGAAGTTTCTAAGGATATGGCATCTTCGGTTTGTACTCAAGTGCCTTAGGCAATGCCGGATATGTCTCATGATCAACTGGAAAGGGGTTATCTGGATTCCTTGAAGGGGCATTTGCTACAGTATCCTCAGTCTTTTCTGGGGCTTCTTTTTCAACTGAACCTTCAGTAACCGGTGCCTCCTCATCTGTCACTGGTTCACCCACTAATGTGATAGCCTTGCACTCTTCTCTTTGATTAGGCACTGCGTCACTAGGAAGAGTGTTGGGAGGCCTCTTCGAGTACTTGCTTTCTCAACTGACCCAATTGAATTTTCAAGTTTCTGAGAGAAGCTCTAGTTTCTTGCATAAAACTGTGTTGATTCTTGGCGAGCTCTGCAACAATAAATGCTAAGTCAGGAGTACTTTGCGGCTGAGAGGGTGTTTGCTACATTTGAAAGGCTTGAAACTGACGGTTGTTGAAGTTATTCTGATTAAAACCGCCCTAAGAATTATTGAAGTTCGGTTGCCTCTGAGATTGGTCTCTCCATCCAAAGTTAGGGTGATTCCTCCACCCTTGATTATATGTCTTTGAAAAAGGGTCATTTTTTTGAGGGTCTAGAGGAATTACCCATGTAATTAACCTGCTCAGGAATAAATTGGCCATAATCTTGATTCTCACCTTGAGGGAAGCTACCACTCATGTCATAGGAAGTGTCTTGAGCATTAATGGCTGAGACTTGCATTCCACTCAATTATTATGTAATGGCATTAATTTGCTGAGACATAGCCTTGTCCTAGGCAAGAATAGCATCCAAGGCATCCAACTCCATGACTCTTTTCCTCACAAAAGTCCTCTCGGAAGAGTATAAGTACTGGTTGTTGGCAACCATTTCAATTAACTCCATAGCTTAATCAGGGGTCTTTTTCATGTGGAGTGACCCTCCTGCAGAATTATCCAGAGACATTCTGGCAGTCTTAGAGACTCCATAATAAAATATTTGCAATTGAATCTAGTCTGAGAGCATATCAAGAGGACACTTCTTGAGCATTAATTTGTACCTTTTCCAGGCTTTATAGAGAGACTCACCCTCTCTCTGCCTGAAGGTCCGAACGTCCGTCTTTAGCTTAGTCAGCCTCTGAGGTGGAAAGAATTTGGTTAAAAATCTGTTGACCACCTTATCCGAAGTGTCCAACCTCTCCTTGGATTGTGTGTCAAGCTACTACTTAGCTTCGTCCTGTACAGCAAATGGGAAGAGAAGTAACTTATAAACATCAGGATGCACTCCATTAGTCTTTACAGTGTCTCAAATCTGTAGAAAATTAGAAATAAACAAGTTTAGGTCTTCCTGCGGGATACCGTGAAACTGGCAATTCTGCTGTGCCAGAGAAAATAACTGAGGCTTCATTTCAAAGTTGTTAGCAGTAATAGGGGATACAACAATGATATTCCCATAGGAATCAAGGGGTAGGGGCAGTGTATGAGCCAAGTGTTCTCCTCGGTTGTTCAGGCATATTAGGAGGATTAACAACATGGCATTACCTGCATTGTTGTTATTGTTGAGCTCCATAGTGGACTCTTCATCTTCTTTCTGAAAATTATCCCTGAGATTCTCACTGGCTTTATAAGCTCTTGCTTGTTGTAAATGCTGCCTCAAGGTATTTTCAATCTCATGATCAAAATCTAGAATAGGTTCTTTGTTCCTATTCCAACTCATAAACAACAGAGAACAAAGAAATGATGAAAATCTCAACGTCAGAGTGCAGAGAATTCTCAGAAAGGTATCCTGTGTAAAAGAAATAAAATAAAATAAACTAAACTAATATCACTAGAATTTTCGAAAATCACTAAAGATGTTAAACTAAAAAATTTCGAAAATGATAAAAAAATAAGTAAGAAAATTAAAAAATAACAAAGGAAAATTAATTAGCAAAAATAAAACAAAGAAACCAGGGTGGGGACACCAAACTCAATTCTAGAAATTAAGGAAACGATTTAAACAAATTAAACTAAATGTTCAAAAATTAAAGAGCAAAAATGGTGCGCGAAATTGTGAACAATACTTTTCACAACTCTCATAATCCCTGGTCATGAACTCCAAAAACTTGGTGGTTCAATTCCATGGCATTACACAACTTCGCACAACTAACCAGCAAGTGCACTGGGTCGTCCAAGTAATACCTTACGTGAGTAAGGGTTGATCCCACGGAGATTGTTAGCATTGAAGCAAGCTATGGTCATCTTGTAAATCTTAGTCAGGCAAACTCAATTGTATATGATGATGAACGAAAATAACATAAAGATAAAGATAGTGATACTTATGCATATCATTGGTGTAAGAGCTTCAGACAAGTGTATGAAGATGCCTTCCCTTCCGTCTCTCTGCTTTCCTAATGTCTTCATCCAATCCTTCTTACTCCTTTCCATGGCAAGCTCGTGTAGGGTTTCACTGTTGTCAGCAGCTACCTCCCATCCTCTCAGTGAAAGCGATTGCATATGTCCTGTCACGGCATAGCGGAATTCAGCTGTCGGTTCTCGGTCAGGCCGGAATAATATCCATTGATACTTTTGCGTCTGTCACTAACGCCCTAGCCTGCTAGGAGTTTGAAGCACGTCACAGTCACTCAGTCATTGAATCCTACTCAGAATACCACAGACAAGGTTAGACCTTCCGGATTCTCTTGAATGCTGCCATCAGTTCTTGCCTATACCACGAAGACTCTGATCTCACGCAATGGTTGGCTCGTTTGTCAGGCGAGCACTCGGTTGTTAGGCGATCAACCATGCATCGTGCAATCAGGAATCCAAGAGATATTCACTAAGCCTCAGATGCTTGTAGAACAAGAATGGTTGTCAGTCACCTTGTTCATGAGTGAGAATGGTGATGGGCGTCAATCATCACCTTCATCATGTTGAAGAACAAGTGATATCTTGGATAAAGAACAAGCGGAATTGAATGGAAGAACAATAGTAATTGCATTAATACTCGAGGTACAGCAGAGCTCCACACCTTAATCTATGGTGTGTAAAAACTCCACCGTTGAAAATACATAAGAACAAGGTCTAGGCATGGCCGAATGGCCAGCCTCCCAAAGGTCTAAGATAGCATAAAACAAAGATAGCTACCAAAGTCTCTCCAAATACAATAGTAAAAGGTCCTACTTATAGAAAACTAGTACATAGATGAGTAAATGACATAAAAATCCACTTCCGGGCCCACTTGGTGTGTGCTTGGGCTGAGCAATGAAGCTTTTTCGTGTAGAGACTCTCCTTGGAGTTAAACGCCAGCTTTAGTGCCAGTTTGGGCGTTTAACTCCCAATTAGGTGCCAGTTCCGGCGTTTAACGCTGGAATTTCTTGAGGTGACTTTGAACGCCGGTTTGGGCCATCAAATCTTGGGCAAAGTATGGACTATTATATATTGCTGGAAAGCCCAGGATGTCTACTTTCAAACGCCGTTGAGAGCGCGCCAATTGGGCTTCTGTAGCTCCAGAAAATCCACTTCGAGTGCAGGGAGGTCAGAATCTAACAGCATCTGCAGTCCTTTTGAGTCTCTGGATCAGATTTTTGCTCAGGTCCCTCAATTTCAGCCAGAAAATACCTGAAATCACAGAAAAACACACAAACTCATAGTGAAGTCCAGAAAAGTGAATTTTAATTAAAAACTAATAAAAATATACTAAAAACTAACTAGATCATACTAAAAACATACTAAAAACAATGCCAAAAAGCATACAAATTATCCGCTCATCACAACACCAAACTTAAATTGTTGCTTGTCCCCAAGCAACTGAAGATCAAATAAGATAAAAAGAAGAGAATATGCATTGAACTCCAAAAACATCTATGAAGATCAGTATTAATTAGATGAGCGGGGCTTTTATTTTTTTCCTCTGAATAGTTTTGGCATCTCACTCTATCCCTTGTAATTCAGAATGATTGGCTTCTTTAGGAACTCAGAATCCAGATAGTGTTAATGATTCTCCTAGTAAAGTATGATTATTCTTGAACATAGCTATTTCTTGAGTCTTGGCCGTGGCCCAAAGCACTCTGTCTTCCAGTATTACCACCGGATACATACATGCCACAGACACATAATTGGGTGAACCTTTTCAGATTGTGACTCAGCTTTGCTAAAGTCCCCAATTAGAGGTGTCCAGGGTTCTTAAGCACACTCTTATTTGCCTTGGATCACAACTCTTATTCTTTCTTTTTTTTTCGGTTTTTTTCTTCTCTTTTTCCTTTTTTTTTCGTTTGCTTTTTCTCTTTTTTTTTTTTGCTTTTTCTTGCTTCAAGAATCATTTTTAATGATTTTTCAGATCCTCAGTAACATGTCTCCTTTTTCATTATTCTTTCAAGAGCCAACATTCATGAACCACAAGTTCAAAAGACATATGCACTGTTCAAGCATACATTCAGAGAACAAAAGTGTTGCCACCACATCAAAGTAATTAAACTATTATAAAATTCAGAATTCATGCAATTCTTTCCTTTATCAATTAAGCACGTTTTTATTCAAGAAAGGTGATGGATTCATAGGACATTCATAACTTTAAGGCATAGACACTAAGATACTAATGATCACAAGACACAAACATGGACAAACATAAAGCATAAAAATCGAAAAACAGAAGAATAAAGAACAAGGAAATCAAGGAACGGGTCCACCTTAGTGATGGCGGCTCTTTCTTGCTCTTGAAGATCCTATGGGGTGCTTGAGCTCCTCAATGTCTCTTCCTTGTCTTTGTTGCTCCTCCCTCATGATTCTTTGGTCTTCTCTAATTTCATGGAGGATGAGGGAGTGTTCTTGATGCTCCACCCTTAGTTGTCCCATGTTGGAACTCAATTCTCCTAGGGAGGTGTTTAGTTGCTCCCAATAGTTTTGTGGAGGAGAGTGCATCCCTTGAGGAATCTCAGGGATCTCATGGTGAGAGGGGTCTCTTGTGTATTCCATCCTTTTCTTGGTGATGGGCTTGTCCTCATCAATGGGGGTATCTCCCTCTATGTCAACTCCAACTGAATAACAGAGGTGACAGATGAGATGAGGAAAGGCTAACCTTGCCAAAGTGGAGGTCTTGTCCGCCACCTTGTAGAGTTCTTGGGCTATAACCTCATGAACTTCTATTTCTTCTCCAATCATGATGCTATGGATCATGATGGCCCGGTCTATGGTAACTTCGGACCGGTTGCTAGTGGGAATGATTGAGCGTTGTATGAACTCTAACCATCCTCTAGCCACGGGCTTGAGGTCATGCCTTCTTAATTGAACCGGCTTTCCTCTTGAATCTTGCTTCCATTGTGCGCCCTCTTCACATATGGTTGTGAGGACTTGGTCCAACCTTTGATCAAAGTTGACCCTTCTAGTGTAAGGATGCTCATCTCCTTGCATCATAGGCAAGTTGAACGCCACCCTCACACTCTCCGGACTAAAATTCAAGTATTTCCCCCGAACCATAGTGAGATAATTCTTTGGATTCGGGTTCACACTTTGGTCATGGTTCTTGGTGATCCATGCATTGGCATAGAACTCTTGAACCATCAAGATTCCGACTTGTTGAATGGGGTTGGTAAGTACTTCCCAACCTCTTCTTCGGATCTCATGGCGGATCTCCGGATGTTCACCCTTTTTGAGTGAAAAGGGGACTTCGGGGATCACCTTCTTCAAGGCCACAACTTCATAGAAGTGGACTTGATGCACCCTTGAGAGGAATCTATCCATCTCCCATGACTCGGAGGTGGAAGCTTTTGCCTTCCCTTTCCTCTTTCTAGAGGTTTCTCCGGCCTTGGATGCCATAAATGGTTATGGAAAAACGAAAAAGCAACGCTTTTACCACACCAAACTTAAAATGTTTGCTCGTCCTCGAGCAAAAGAAGAAAGAAGAGAGTAGAATAAGAAGAAATGAGGAAGAGGGGGAAGGTGGTGTGTTCGGCCAAGAAGGGAAAGAAGGGGTGTTTAGGTTGTGTGAAAATGAAGGGTTGAAGAAGGGTATATATAGGAGAGAGGGGGGTAATGGTTCGGCCATTATGGGTGGGTTTGGGAGGGAAAGTGGTTTGAATTTGAAGGGTGAGGTTGGTGGGGTTTTATGAAGGATGAATGTGAGTGGTGAAGAGAAAGATGGGATTTGATAGGTGAAGGGTTTTTGGGGAAGAGGTATTGAGGTGATTGGTGAATGGGGGAAGAAGAGAGAGAGTGATGGTGGGGCCCTGTGGGGTCCACAGATCCTGTGGTGTCAAGGAAAAGTCATCCCTGCACCAAATGTTGCTCAAAATCACGTTTTGAGCTATTTCTGGCGTTAAACGCCAGGCTGGTGCCCATTCCTGGCGTTTAACGCCAGGTTGTTGCCCTTTACTGGCGTTTAACGCCAGTCTGGTGCCCCTTTCTGGCGTTAAACGCCCAGAATGGTGCCAGACTAGGCGTTAAACGCCCAACAGCTAGCATTACTGGCGTTTGAACGCCAGCTTCTTCTCCTCCAGGGTGTGCTGTTTTCTTCCTGTTTTTCATTCTGTTTTGCTTTTTTATTGTTTTTGTGACTTCTTATGATCATCAACCTACAAAAAGATAAAATAACAAAAGAAAATAGTTAACTATAAAACATTGGGTTGCCTCCCAACAAGCGCTTCTTTAATGTCATTAGCTTGACAGAGGATTCTCATGGAGCCTCAGAAATACTCAGAACCGTGTTGGAACCTCCCAACACCAAACTTAGAGTTTGAATGTGGGGGTTCAACACCAAACTTAGAGTTTGGTTGTGGCCTCCCAACACCAAACTTAGAGTTTGACTGTGGGGGCTCTGCTTGGCTCTGTTTTGAGAGAAGCTCTTCATGCTTCCTCTCCATGATGATAGAGGGATGTCCTTGGGCCTTAAACACCAAGGATTCTTCATTCACTTGAATGATCAACTCTCCTCTATCAACATCAATCACAGCCTTTGCTGTGGCTAGGAAGGGTCTGCCAAGGATGATGGATTCATCCATGCACTTCCCAGTCTCTAGGACTATGAAATCAGTAGGGATATAATGGTCTTCAATCTTCACCAAAACATTCTCTACAAGTCCATGAGCTTGTTTTCTTGAATTGTCTGCCATCTCTAATGAGATTCTTGCAGCTTGCACCTCAAAGATCCCTAATTTCTCCATTACAGAGAGGGGCATGAGGTTTACACTTGACCCTAAGTCACACAAGGCCTTCTTGAAGGTCATGGTGCCTATGGTACAAGGTATAGAAAACTTCCCAGGATCCTGCCTCTTTTGAGGCAGTTTCTGCCTAGACAAGTCATCCAGTTCTTTGGTGAGCAAAGGTGGTTCATCCTCCCAAGTCTCATTTCCAAATAACTTGTCATTTAGCTTCATGATTGCTCCAAGGTATTTAGCAACTTGCTCTTCAGTGACATACTCATCCTCTTCAGAGGAAGAATACTCATCAGAGCTCATGAATGGCAGAAGTAAGTCCAATGGAATCTCTATGGTCTCATTTTGACCCTCAGATTCCCATTGTTCCTCATTGAGGAACTCAGAGGAGATTGGTACACGCCCACTGAGGTCTTCCTCAGTGGCGTCCTCCTCCTCTCTTTCCTCTCCATATTCGGCCATGTCTATGGCTTTGCACTCTCCTTTTGGATTTTCTTCTGTATTACTTGGGAGAGTGCTAGGAGGGAGTTCAGTAACTTTCTTGCTCAGCTGACCCACTTGTCCTTCCAAATTTCTGATGGAGGACCTTGTTTCATTCATGAAACTTTGAGTGGTCTTTATTAGATCAGAGACCATTGTTGCTAAGTCAGAAGTACTCTGCTTAGAACTCTCTGTCTGTTGCTGAGAAGATGATGGAAAAGGCTTGCCATTGCTAAATCTGTTTCTTCCACCATTATTGTTATTGAAACCTTGTTGAGGTCTCTCTTGAGTCTTCCATGAGAGATTTGGGTGATTTCTCCATGAAGAATTATAGGTGTTTCCATAGGGTTCTCCTAGGTAATTCACCTCTTCCATGGAAGGATTCTCAGGATCATAAGCTTCTTCCTCAGATGAAGCATCCTTAGTACTGTTTGGTGCATTTTGCATTCCAGACAGACTCTGAGAAATCAAATTGACTTGTTGAGTCAATATCTTGTTCTGAGCCAATATGGCATTCAGAGTGTCAATCTCAAGAACTCCTTTCTTCTGACTAGTCCCATTGTTCACAGGATTCCTTTCAGAAGTGTACATGAATTGGTTATTTGCAACCATTTCAATCAATTCTTGAGCTTCTGCAGGCGTCTTCTTCAGATGAAGAGATCCTCCAGCAGAGCTATCCAAGGACATCTTAGATAGTTCAGAGAGACCATCATAGAAAATACCTATGATGCTCCATTCAGAAAGCATGTCTGAGGGACATCTTCTGATTAATTGTTTGTATCTTTCCCAAGCTTCATAGAGGGATTCTCCATCCTTCTGTCTGAAGGTTTGGACTTCCACTCTAAGCTTACTCCATCTTTGTGGTGGAAAGAACTTTGCCAGGAAGGCATTGACTAGCTTTTCCCAAGAGTCCAGGCTTTCTTTAGGTTGAGAATCCAACCATATTCTAGCTCTGTCTCTTACAGCAAAAGGGAATAGCATCAGTCTGTAGACCTCAGGGTTAACCCCATTAGTCTTGACTGTGTCACAGATTTGCAAGAATTCAGCTAAGAACTGATGAGGATCTTCCATTGGAAGTCCATGGAACTTGCAATTCTGTTGCATTAGAGAAACTAATTGAGGCTTAAGCTCAAAGTTGTTTGCTCCAATGGCAGGGATAGAGATGCTTCTCCCATAAAAATCAGGAGTAGGTGCAGTGAAGTCACCCAGCACCTTCCTTGCATTGTTGGCATTGTTGTTGTTTTCGGCTGCCATGTGTTCTTCTTCCTTGAAGAATTCGGTCAGGTCCTCTAAAGAGAGTTGTGCTTTAGCTTCTCTTAGCTTTCTCTTCAAGGTCCTTTCAGGTTCAGGATCAGCTTCAACAAGAATGCCTTTGTCTCTGCTCCTGCTCATATGAAAGAGGAGAGAAAAAGAAAATGTGGAATCCTCTATGTCACAGTATAGAGATTCCTTGAAGTGTCAGAGGAAAAGAGAAATAGAAAGAAGAAGGAGAAGAAGAATTCGAACTTTTAATTGGATAAGGTTCGAATTGTGCATTTAGAAGGAGTGGTACTCCATAAATAGAAGGATGTGGGAAGGAGGGAAGAGAATTTTCGAAAATTCAATTAAAAGATTTTGAAAACATTTTGCAAATTTGATTGATAATTTTCGAAAATTAAAAGTGAAAAAGAAATCAAGTGATTTTTGAAAAAGATTTTGAAATTAGAAATTAAAAAGATTTGATTAAAAACTATTTAAAAAAATGTGATTAAAAAGATTTGATTGAAAAGTTATGGTTTTAAAAAGATGTGATTGAGAAAATATGATTTGAAAACAATTTTAAAGGATATGATTTGAAAACAATTTGAAAAGATGTGATTTTAAAAAAAATTGATGACTTGCCTAACAAGAAAAGATATGATTCAAACATAAAACCTTCCTTAATAGAAAAGGCAAAAAATGTTCAATCAAATCATTAATTGTTAGTAAGTATCTTTGAAAAAGGAAAGAAATTGATTTTGAAAACATTTGATTGAAAAGATATGATTTGAAAAAGATTTGGTTTTGAAAAACTTTGGAAACTTAAAAAAATTGATTTTGAAAACAAAATCTTCCTCCTAGCACCATCCTGGCGTTAAACGCCCAGAATGGTATACATTCTGGCGTTTAACGCCCAAAATGCTACCTCTTTGGGCGTTAAACGCCCAACCAGGTACCCTGGCTGGCGTTTAAACGCCAGTCTGCCTTCTTCACTGGGCATTTTTGAATGCTCAGCTTTTTCTATATAATTCCTCTGCAGTATGTTCTGAATCTTCAATTCTTTGTATCATTGACTTGAGAAGACACAAATTAAAAATATTTTTGGATTTTTAATAATCAAAATGCAACAGGAATCAATTAACAATGCATGCAAGACACCAAACTTAGCAGTTTGTGTGCTACTGACACTATATGAGACACATGAATACTCAAGTCAATAGAATTTAAAGATCAAAACAAAGAAGTACATGCATGGATTCGAAAAATATAATAAAAACATGCATTTGACACCAAACTTAAGATGAGACACTAGACTAAAGCAAGAAACATCAAATATTTTTGGTTTTTTTTTTCAAGGTTTTGTAATTTTTTTTGTGATTTTCGAAAATTAAGTGGGAAAAGGTATCAAAATTCTTAATGAGAATTCCAGGAATCAGTGCAATGCTAGTCTAAGACTCCGGTCCAGGCATTAGACATGGCTTCACAGCCAGCCAAGCTTTCAAGGAAAGCTTCGGTCCAAAACACTAGACATGACCAAAGGTCAGCCAAGCCTTAGCAGATCACTGCTCCAAAAGCAAGATTGATGAAAATCAACAAGCTCTTGTGGTGATAAGTTGAAACCTCGGTCCAATCAGATTAGACATGGCTTCTCAGCCAGCCAGATTTCAACAAATCATCATGAAACTCTAGAATTCATCTTCAAGAATTTCGAAAAAAAATAAATACCTAATCTAAGCAACAAGATGAACCGTCAGTTGTCCAAACTAGAACAATCCCCGGCAACGGCGCCAAAAACTTGGTGCGCGAAATTGTGAACAATACTTTTCACAACTCTCATAATCCCTGGTCATGAACTCCAAAAACTTGGTGGTTCAATTCCATGGCATTACACAACTTCGCACAACTAACCAGCAAGTGCACTGGGTCGTCCAAGTAATACCTTACGTGAGTAAGGGTCGATCCCACGGAGATTGTTAGCATTGAAGCAAGCTATGGTCATCTTGTAAATCTTAGTCAGGCAAACTCAATTGTATATGATGATGAACGAAAATAACATAAAGATAAAGATAGTGATACTTATGCATATCATTGGTGTAAGAGCTTCAGACAAGTGTATGAAGATGCCTTCCCTTCCGTCTCTCTGCTTTCCTAATGTCTTCATCCAATCCTTCTTACTCCTTTCCATGGCAAGCTCGTGTAGGGTTTCACTGTTGTCAGCAGCTACCTCCCATCCTCTCAGTGAAAGCGATTGCATATGTCCTGTCACGGCATAGCGGAATTCAGCTGTCGGTTCTCGGTCAGGCCGGAATAATATCCATTGATACTTTTGCGTCTGTCACTAACGCCCTAGCCTGCTAGGAGTTTGAAGCACGTCACAGTCACTCAGTCATTGAATCCTACTCAGAATACCACAGACAAGGTTAGACCTTCCGGATTCTCTTGAATGCTGCCATCAGTTCTTGCCTATACCACGAAGACTCTGATCTCACGCAATGGTTGGCTCGTTTGTCAGGCGAGCACTCGGTTGTTAGGCGATCAACCATGCATCGTGCAATCAGGAATCCAAGAGATATTCACTAAGCCTCAGATGCTTGTAGAACAAGAATGGTTGTCAGTCACCTTGTTCATGAGTGAGAATGGTGATGGGCGTCAATCATCACCTTCATCATGTTGAAGAACAAGTGATATCTTGGATAAAGAACAAGCGGAATTGAATGGAAGAACAATAGTAATTGCATTAATACTCGAGGTACAGCAGAGCTCCACACCTTAATCTATGGTGTGTAGAAACTCCACCGTTGAAAATACATAAGAACAAGGTCTAGGCATGGCCGAATGGCCAGCCTCCCAAAGGTCTAAGATAGCATAAAACAAAGATAGCTACCAAAGTCTCTCCAAATACAATAGTAAAAGGTCCTACTTATAGAAAACTAGTACATAGATGAGTAAATGACATAAAAATCCACTTCCGGGCCCACTTGGTGTGTGCTTGGGCTGAGCAATGAAGCTTTTTCGTGTAGAGACTCTCCTTGGAGTTAAACGCCAGCTTTAGTGCCAGTTTGGGCGTTTAACTCCCAATTAGGTGCCAGTTCCGGCGTTTAACGCTGGAATTTCTTGAGGTGACTTTGAACGCCGGTTTGGGCCATCAAATCTTGGGCAAAGTATGGACTATTATATATTGCTGGAAAGCCCAGGATGTCTACTTTCCAACGCCGTTGAGAGCGCGCCAATTGGGCTTCTGTAGCTCCAGAAAATCCACTTCGAGTGCAGGGAGGTCAGAATCCAACAGCATCTGCAGTCCTTTTGAGTCTCTGGATCAGATTTTTGCTCAGGTCCCTCAATTTCAGCCAGAAAATACCTGAAATCACAGAAAAACACACAAACTCATAGTGAAGTCCAGAAAAGTGAATTTTAATTAAAAACTAATAAAAATATACTAAAAACTAACTAGATCATACTAAAAACATACTAAAAACAATGCCAAAAAGCATACAAATTATCCGCTCATCAAAAAATTAAAGCAAAAATGTTTAATCTAAGCAATCAAACAATGGGTAGTTATCAATCATAGTCAATCCCCGGCAACGACGCCAAAAACTTGATGCAAAATTTAAAGTCCACAAACTAATCGACAAGTGCACTGGATTGTACCAAGTAATACCGAGTGAAGGTCGATCCCACAAGGATTGATGGACCAAGCAACAATGGTTGAGTGATTTACTTAGTCAGACAGGCAGAAAAGTGTGTTTTGGGGTTCAAATGCATTAACCGTAAAGTAGAAGAACTAAGAAAGCAAGTAGTAAACAGATTGTGAAGATTGTATGAGAGAACAGTTAAGGTTTTAGAGTTGTTTAGTTTCCGGATTTCTATTTCTTAACAACTATTTTAATCATGCAAGATTCAATTCATGGCAAACTGTAATTGACTAAACCCTAATTCCTTAGTAATTTAGTCTTCTCTAACCTAGTCAATCGCCAATTCCTTGGTCACTTAATTTTGATTAGAGGTTAGAGTCTAATTCTAGTTTATTAGCCACAAAAATCCTATTACTCAAATATAAGAGAATTATATGTCATGTATTCCGTTAAGTCTAAGCAATTAGTGTTTAGGAGGAAATACTTTCAAGTTTTTGTCCAAGTAAATTACTTTTCCAAGATTTAATAAGAACTCAAGTAGAAAAAGGGTTATCTTCCAATACACCATAATTCCTAAGATGAAGAACGAAAGCAAATCCTTGAATTTAAAATCAATACATTAATTAAAATAGAATGGCAATAATATTAATCCATAGAATAAACAGAGCTCCTAACCTTAACTGGGAAGCTTTAGTTGCTCATGACTCGGAGAAAAACTAGGGTTTCAAAATCTGTGAAAACTAGAATGAGGTAGAGAAAGAAAAGTCTAGCCTGAAGGGCTAAATCTTTTTCCTTTTATATCTAACCTAATTTGATTTGAAAATAAAATAGAATAATAAATTCTAAACCTAAAAGATTGTGTTTTGAAATAATAATAATCATAAGTAAAATAAAATAATTATTGACTAAATCTTCAGCCATGAAGTCCTTTATGATCCAGATCCACGCTACTGGCGCTAAATGCCAGTTTCGGTTTTTAGCACCCCTGAGACAGAGAGGTTTCTGTCTTCCTGGCGCTAAACGCCAGGCTCGGTGTTAAGTGCTGACAGCTTCTGATTCTTGGCACAAATTATGACGTCTGCCATACTAAATGTCAGCTGTGGTGTTAAGAATCAGCCCATCCGAAAGCTTGCACGCGGTACGTGGCATCTGGCGCTAAACGCCTGGAGGTGGCGTTTATCGCCAGCATGATAGGAACGAATTTCTTCATTTTTCTTCTGCACGAACTCTCCCAAACTTGCCCAGATTTTTTCTGAAATAAATAAAATCACAACACGCCTCAAAGTAGCATTCAAATGGGCTTCAAACACTAAAAGTCAACAAAATTCAATAAATTCATAGCTAAAATAACAAGAAAATAAAGAAAAGATGCTCACGCATCAGCTTTGTTATTGTCGGTTATGTATTATTTGTTATTGGTGTTGATTGTTGATTTGAAATTAGGGCTTTCAATTGCTATTTGATCTTGATTTTTCATGTTTAACGTTTGTGCATGCCAAGTATTTGTCAATATGCCTCAGAGCTTTTAATGAAATTTTTGGTCTAATTTTTGAAAAGGGTTAAGTACTTTTTTCGTCCTTAAGGTCTTGGACCAAAATCAAAATCGTCCCCGACCTTTTTTTCTTATTAAAATCATCCTCAACATTACAAAATATTAAAAAATCGTCCTTTTGTCCAGAAACAACATTTTTAGACAATTTTACCCTTACATAAAAAAAAGCTTCAAAAGAAGGGTTCCTCCAGTCACCAGATTCATCCCGTTTTCCACGTAATACTCTATCACTTCCTTTAGAAGCCACAAACCTCTCCTTTAGCTACAGCACCTCACGCTCCGGTTACCTTCCACACCACGACGACGACGTAGGTTCCAGCTCCGCCGCAACTTAGACAGGGAGAACCAGCCAGAGCAGAAAACGGAGAAGCTCGCGAATATGCAGAATGAGGTGGAGGCGAAGAAGAAAGAGGTGCTGGTGGAGCTGAACCGAGTGGTGAAGGACCTGCAGCAAGGAGAGGACTTGGCGATTTATAATTTTCTGGGTATTTTCGTACTCTCATAATGGTGGAAAACGGCATCAGCAACCCTCCACTCCCTCTATCCTCCTCCTCTAACCACATAATTCTTAACCTCTTCGAATCCTAATTCCCCAACCCGTTTTAGTTCATCGAATGCTTTGAACCCCCAATCATTCCTCCTGCTTCAATTGTTTCATCTTCGTTCCTCCTCTTTTCGTTCTTCCTTTTTTTTAAGAACATAAATATCATTTTTTAATTCTTTTTAATTTCTATGGTTGCTAATTTTTTAGGATAAGGGGTTTTGAGAATCAGTATACCAATGCACTTGTTAAGAAGAGTTTGTGAAAGTAGGGAAGGTTGGATGAAGCTGAAGGGTTCTTGTTTGGCTTGGTGGATAGTGGCAAAGAGCTTCATGTTGTTAGGTTGGTTAGGAAGTTTGGGGATTCAGGCTGCTAGGTTGGGATTATGCTTATGGGGTTTGGATAAGGAGCCTTGTGCAAGGTGGTAGGTTGGATGAGGCCTTGGAGTTTTTAAGACAGAAGAAGAAAGAAGAAAGATACCATCCTAGTTTGCTGTTTTATAATAAAGGGATGTTTTTTTTTAATTTTTTTAAGGGTAAAATTGTCCTCAAAATATTGTTCATGGACAAAAGGACAATTTTTTAACATTTTATAACATTGGGGATGATTTTAATAAGAAAAAAGGTCGTGGACGATTTTTATTTTGGCCTAAGACCTTAGGGACGAAAAAAGTACTTAACCCTTTTGAAAATCAATGCTCATTTGCATGTTATGATTGTTATTATGCCTTGATAATAGAATTTGATTTATTTTTAACCAAACCTTTTGAATTTTTGAATGATTGAGGCATTTATTCAATAGTACAAGGTTAATTAAGTTGCTCTTTTTTAACCCGATTAGGTCAACTTTACATGTTTGATTGGTTTTGGGTTATATTAGGAATGAATTTCAAATGTTGAAATTAATTGGTTTTGATTTCTGTTCCTTATTTAGTTATGAACTTAGGGTACTAAACTTTTTTTGGACTTAGGATTTTCTAAAATTCCGAACTTAGGTTACTAAACATATTTAGTTTTAATTTTAATTAGAACATGTTCTGATTTATGTTCCATATTTAGTTTTGATTTATTCTAATCCTAATTAAAACATGTTTTTATTATTGTTGATTTGTTCTGAACTAGTTATTATAATTTATAAAGTTATTTTGTTGTTCTGAATTTTTTATTATTATTGATCATCGTGTTGATTATTGTTGATTGAGTTCTCTTTGTTGGATTTCTGAACTAAGTTTAACGTAGTTAATTGGTATGGCATTTGCAAACATGATGACAGGTGGAGGTTCAGCGGATCAGGCTATTGGTCATGGACGTGGTCGTGGTCATTGTCGTGGTAGAGGGAGGGTTTTTTCTAGAAATTCTGGATCCTCTCCCTCTACTTTGACTACCCCGGTAATGTCACAGGTTACGTGTTTAGCAAACCAGATGTTCATCATGGTACCTAATCCCAGTTATGTCCCTCTATTTACGGCAACGACGCTGCCTCCAACAACTTAGCAGCCTGCTGCCACAGCGATGTAGACTCCATCGACGGAAGCCGCGACCCCAGAGTTCTCAGAAAAGTGAGGTAGCTGATGCCCCTCCACCACCTCCCATCATATGATTGACTATTTGGCCTGATGACATCACGAGGTAAGTATCACTTTAAGTTTTCTATGTTCCCTGATTATTGAATTGCGAAAAGTGTCTGATTAATGATTCTAGTTTAGTGAATTTAGGGTTGTAGGTTTGAATGGCTGAAAGTGTGTCATGTTTTCTGATTATTTAATTGCTGAAAGTGTCTAATTATTGATTCTAGTTTAGTGAATTTAGGACTATAGGTTTGAATGGATGAAAGTGTCTGATTATTGATTCTAGTTTGGTAGATTTAGGGCTATAGGTTTGAATTACTGAAAATGTTTCATATTTTTTTATTATTGAATTGTTGAAAGTGTCTGTTGTTTATTGATTGTTGACATTTGGTGTTGTTTAAGTTAATTGTTGATGGAAAGAGTTTGTGGTGCATTTCAATTATAGATTAAACTTTATCGAAATTTCTTTAAAAATCTCTATATGTTATGGTTATTTGCTTCTGAAGTCTTAATTTATATTGCCATATTGGTTTGTTTGTGGATTGATGATAGGTTCGCACCAAACAACAATGCATGTACTCAGGAGATAACCAACGTCATCAAGCTTATGTACGACCATCCTTGGCCCAGCTACAAGAAAATCCCCTCTAAGACTAGAGAGTGATGGTTTCAGAAATGGATGGTAATTAATTTTTTTAGTTTCAAACCCCTTTAAGCAAGTTTATATCTTGTATTTTGATTAACTAATTTTAAAGTTTCTTTGTGCAGCTACACTTTATATGGATGCCTCTCACGATGCCTTCATTAGAAAGATCGACAACCATCGAATGGGTCAACGACTGTAGTAGATGCTGGAGGATGTTCGTAAGGGGTGGGACCACCTGACGACCTAGCTCTGACCAAAAATAAAGAAGGCTCTGTTAGTTCACTAGGAGACCGATGAGGGGTTCAGGAATTGGCATCTCACCAACAGAGCTAACAGGGCATCGTCCAGGTCGTCCAAGTATGCTGGTGGCTCAGCGACCTACTTGAAGGCTAAGGCCAGGCTAGTATGTAGTGTCTTTAATTTTGTTATTAACTTAGTTATATTCTTTTACATGACATTATTAGGTATCCTAATCATATTGTTTCAATGCAACATGTGTAGTGATGAGCGGATAATTTGTACGCTTTTTGGCATTGTTTTTAGTATGTTTTTAGTATGATCTAGTTAGTTTTTAGTATATTTTTATTAGTTTTTAGTTAAAATTCACTTTTCTGGACTTTACTATGCGTTTGTGTGTTTTTCTGTGATTTCAGGTATTTTCTGGCTGAAATTGAGGATCCTGAGCAAAAATCTGATTCAGAGACTGAAAAGGACTGCAGATGCTGTTGGATTCTGACCTCCCTGCACTCGAAGTAGATTTTTTGGAGCTATAGAAGCCCAATTGGCGCGCTCTCAACGGCATTGGAAAGTAGACATCCTGGGCTTTCCAGCAATGTATAATAGTCCATACTTTGCCCGAGATTTGATGGCCCAAACCGGCGTGGCAAATCAGCCTCAGAATTTCCAGCGTTTAACGCTGGAACTGGCATAAAACTTGGAGTTAAACGCCCAAACTGGCATAAAAGCTGGCGTTTAACTCCAGAAAAGGTCTCTACACATGAAAGCTTCAATGCTCAGTCCAAGCACACACCAAGTGGGCCCGGAAGTGGATTTTTCTGTCATTTACTCATTTCTGTAAAACCTTAGGTTACTAGTTTACTATTAATAGGATCTTTTGACATTGTATCCGTACCTCATGACACTTTACACGTTTCTTTGTGTACCTTCCACGGCATGAGTCTCTAAACCCCATGGTTGGGGGTGAGGAGCTCTGCTGTGTCTTGATGGATTAATGCAATTACTACTGTTTCTCATTCAATCATGCTTGCTTCCATTCTAAGATATTACTTGTTCTTAAACCGGATGAATGTGATGATCCGTGACACTCATCATCATTCTCAACTATGAACGTGTGCCTGACAACCACCTCCGTTCTACTAAGTAGATATCTCTTGGATTCTTTAACCGGAATCTTCGTGGTATAAGCTAGAACTGATGGCGGCATTCAAGAGAATCCGGAAGGTCTAAACCTTGTCTGTGGTATTCTGAGTAGGATTCAATGATTGAATGACTGTGACGAGCTTCAAACTCCTGAAGGCGGGGCGTTAGTGACAGACGCAAAAGAATCACTGGATTCTATTCCGGCCTGATCGAGAACCGACAGATGGATAGCCGTGCCGTGACAGGGTGCGTTGAACATTTCCACTGAGAGGATGGGAGGTAGCCACTGACAACGGTGAAACCCTACATACAGCTTGCCATGGAAGGAGCCTTGCGTGTTTGATGAAGAAGACAGTAGGAAAGCAGAGATTCAGAAGATGGGGCATCTCCAAAACCTCAACCTTATCTCCATTACTGCATAACAAGTACTTATTTCATGTTCTTTTGCTTTTCACAATCAATCCTGATAATTTCTGATATCCTGACTAAGATTTACAAGATAACCATAGCTTGCTTCAAGCCGACAATCTCCGTGGGATCGACCCTTACTCACGTAAGGTATTACTTGGACGACCCAGTGCACTTGCTGGTTAGTTGTGCGGGGTTGCAAAAGTGTGATTGCAATTTCGTGCACCAAGTTTTTGGCGCCGTTGCCGGGGATTGTTCGAGTTTGGACAACTGACGGCTTATCTTGTTGCTTAGATTAGGACTGTTTTGTTTTTATTGGTTTAGAGTCTTTTAGTTGAGTCTAGTTTCATATTTTAAGTTTGGTGTCAATTGCATGCTTGTACTTTTCCTTTAATTTTCGATTTTGCATGACCTTAGTCCCTTTTTGATCCGTAAAAATTCTAAGTTTGGTGTCCTCTTTGTGTTTTTCTCTTAAAAATTTTCGAAAAATTGTGTTTGATTTTCTAAAAATTTTAAGTTTGGTGTCATTTTGTTGTTTTTCTCTTTCCTCTTTTCAAAAAAATCAAATCTTTTTCATAAATATTTTTCAATCATATCTTTCTAATTGCTAATCTCAAAATCTTTTTAATCAACTAATTGATTCAGTTTTCAATTTGCTTTGATCTTATTTTCTTTTAATTTTCAAATTTTTATTTTACTTTATTTTATTTTATTTTATTTTTTTCGGATAATTCAAAAAGAAAAAAAAAACAAAAATTATTTACTTGCAATCCATATCATTTCCCTTTATCCATTATGGACCTAAGTGGGATTGATCAGTCCAGAAGGACTCTGGGGTCATATGCTAACCCCATTACAGCTGCATATGGGAGTAGCATTTGTGCACCTCCCATCAAAGCAAGCAGCTTTGAGCTAAATCCTCAACTCATTATCATAGTGCAGCAAAATTGCCAGTATTCCGGTCTTCCACAGGAAGAACCTACTGAGTTTCTGGCACAGTTCTTACAAATTGCTGACACAGTACATGATAAAGAGGTGGATCAGGATGTCTACAGACTATTACTGTTTCCATTTGCTGTAAGAGATCAAGCTAAAAGGTGGTTGAATAACCAACCTACAGCAAGCATAAAGACATGGAAACAGTTATCAGACAAATTCCTGAATCATTTTTACCCTCCAAAGAGGATGACACAGCTAAGGCTGGACATCCAAGGCTTTAAACAAGAGGATAATGAATCCCTTTATAATGCCTGGGAGAGGTATAGAGGTATGCTAAGAAAATGCCCCTCTGAAATGTTTTCAGAGTGGGTACAGTTAGACATCTTCTACTATGGGCTTACAGAAAAAGCTCAGATGTCTTTAGACCACTCAGCTGGTGGATCTATACACATGAGGAAGACAATTGAAGAGGCTCAAGAGCTTATAGACACTGTTGCTAGAAACCAATATTTGTACTCTAGCAATGAGTTCTCTCCAGAAGAGGAAGTCATGACAGTAGTCACTGACCCTAATCCTCAAGAACAGATGATTGAGCTTAATCAACAATTGCTCCTGATGACAGAACAGTTAGCAGAATTCAAAGAGATGCTCCATGAAACTAAAGTTGCTAACAAGAACATAGAACTGCAGTTGAATCAAGCAAAACAGCAAATATCTAAACAGATAACAGAGGAATGTCAAGCAGTTCAACTGAGGAGTGGGAAGACACTAGATAACACTGCACAAAAGAGCAAAAGACCAAATAAGGAACAATTGACAGAGGATAACCAACCCACTGTTCAAAATCCCTCTGAAGACAGTAAGAGTCCAGAGAGGAATGCTAGTGGCGTTCAAACGCCAGAAAGGGAGGGAAAGCTGGCGTTAAACGCCCATTCCCTGCCCAGTTCTGGCGTTCAAACGCCAGAAAAGGGGGAAAAGTTGGCGTTAAACGCCCATTTTCCACCCAATCCTGGCGTTCAGACGCCAAGGGGAGATCAGACACCTGAGAGTGCTGACAGTAATCCCTCTAACAAGGCTTCTTCAACCACTTCTGTAAGGAATAAACCTGCAGCATCTAAGGTTGAAGACTATAAAGCCAAGATGCCTTATCCTCAAAAACTCCGCCAAGCGAAACAGGATAAGTAATTTGCCTGCTTTGCAGACTATCTAAGGACTCTTGAAATAAAGATTCCGTTTGCAGAGGCACTTGAGCAAATACCTTCTTATGCTAAGTTCATGAAAGAGATCTTAAGTCATAAGAAGGATTGGAGAGAAACTGAAAAAGTGTTTCTCACTGAAGAATGCAGTGCAGTCATTCTGAAAAGCTTACCAGAAAAGCTTCAAGATCCTGGAAGCTTTATGATACCATGCACATTAGAAGGCGCTTGCACCAAGACAGCCCTATGTGATCTTGGAGCAAGCATCAATCTAATACCTGCATCCACTATCAGAAAGCTTGGGTTGACTGGAGAAGTCAAACCAACCAGGATATGCCTCCAACTTGCTGATGGCTCCATTAAACATCCATCAGGCATAATAGAGGATATGATTGTCAAGGTTGGGCCATTTGCCTTTCCTACTGACTTTGTGGTGCTGGAAATGGAGGAACACATGAGTGCAACTTTCATTCTAGGAAGACCTTTCCTAGCAACTGGACGGACTCTCATTGATGTACAAAAAGGGGAAGTAACCCTGAGAGTCAATGAGGATGAGTTCAAGTTAAATGCTGTGAAAGCTATGCAGCATCCAGACACACCAAATGACTGCATGGGCGCTGACATTATTGACTCTTTGGTGGAAGAGATCAATATGACTGAAAGCCTAGAATCAGAGCTTGAGGACATCTTCAAGGATGCTCAACCTGATCAAGAAGAACCACAGGAAACAAAGGAATTTTCGAAAATTCCTCAGGAGGAGGATAAGCCTCCCAAACCTGAACTCAAACCACTACCACCATCCCTGAAATATGCATTTCTGGGAGAGGGTGACACTTTTCCAGTGATTATAAGCTCTGCTTTGAATCCACAGGAAGAGGAAGCACTGATTCAAGTGCTAAGGACACACAAGACAGCTCTTGGGTGGTCCATAAGTGATCTTAAGGGCATTAGCCCAGCTAGATGCATGCACAAGATCCTGTTGGAGGTAGGGATGGCAGCAGTACCCGTACCCGCGGGTACCCGCCCCGCCCCTACCCGGTCGGGGCGGGTTTGAACCCGACCCGAAGCGGGGCGGGTCTAAAATCGTGGCGGGTTGATGAGCGGGGCGGGGCGGGGTCGGGTTCAGGCTAAACCCGCCCCTACCCGCCCCGGAGTGCATATATATATATATATATATATATATATATATATATATATATATATAATTTTTAGTGATTAGCTTTTCAGCCTTCAGTTCTCAGATTTAGGGTTAGCAACCCCTTCTTCCTCAGCTCTTCTCTTCTCCTCTCCAAGACCATAGCGTCGCCGCCTTGGTTCAGATCAACCAGTGCTTGCCGTCGAACCTCCGCCAGTTCCGCGAATCGTTCAAGCCGCCTGTGCCTGTCGCTCCTCCTCCGCTCAGCTCGTCTAGTCGTCTCTGCCATCTTCGCAAGTCGCAACTCGTGGAATCATCTAATTCGTCTCAGCACCGCTCCTCCCTCTGCCACCTCCGCTACCTCCGGTCGACCCTCTCCTCCCGTGTTCGTCCTATCTTTGCTCCCTCCAGTCCTTGCATTCACAACCTTCGCCGCCGCTATCGCCGCCTACAACTCCGCCGTCTCCGCACACTTCCTGCTCCCGGAGTATTTCCCGGTTCTCAGGGCTTCTTCTCTGCGTTACGAGCTCACCGCACCCGCCCTGGCCCTCCTTCTTGTTTTCCGAACCGAGGCTTCATACGCAAGGTTGTTAGGTTGGTACTCAGATTTCAGATAAAAAGTTATACTTTCCTGCTTTGTAATAGAATTGTTCACTCAAGTGAAAATTACTTGATTTATGGTATTGTATCGTTGGATTCTGTAGCTAATTTCATCAAGTGGGATAAGTTTTTAGTTGTTGAATTTCAGAGGAGAAAAATTATCTTTACTGTTATAATTCTTGCCTTTAGTTTGGAATGGTTCTCCACTTGATTTGGGAGAAGTGAAAAACTTTTCACTTTCTATCAGAATTTCTTTCTATAGGAACTACCTAAGGTAAATCACTTTACATTAACATAAAATTGTAATTATATCAGTTCTGCCATAATTAATATCACCTAGAAAAAACATTTACAAAAAATGGTACCAAACACACACAGTGATCTTGCTTGAGCTAAGATTTTTGGGACTTACATCAGTGAGCAGATATTTGTGGTGTTGATTATCAATTTGCGGAGGTTGAGAATGGTGTGAGTATGTGGAGTAGTGGTTTCCCTCTGTATGGAAATCCACCTTAACCTACTATTTTGTCCCCTCTTTGTTGCTATTGGATTTGTATAACTTTATTGAAACTTATTGTCAGACGAGGTGTTTTGTGAGAGTCATTTAAGCTGATGTATTGCTTTTCCAAACAACTTAGGTGGAAGCTATATTGAGATTTATCATCCAATTACTTGGCATCACTGTTCTGAAGTTTTTTAATTGCTATAAATTGCTTATTGGTTTTGTGAATAAGATGAACTTATAGCATATTTGCCAAAGCAAGTTTTATGTTTCAAATGTTTTTTTACTTCTATTATCTGTCTATAATCAATGTGATTGTATTTCATGGCCATGTAGATATAAGCAAGTTTTATGTTTCAAATGTTTTTTTACTTCCTTTTTGGTGCTAAAGTTTGTAGCTTTTATCTTGGTTCTTCTTTATCATGAAGTTTTATATGATTATGGTACACCTTAAGTAAAATGTTAATATCATGAACTTTTATATGATTATGGTCCACCTTAAGTTAAATGCTTCTAAATTATTTTATGTCCTTAACCTGAATGGTGTATCTGCATGAACTTTGATGGTAAGATATTAATATGAGCAGCAGGGATATTCCTTCTAGCACTCTGATCTCTCTTAGTATAATCAAAGCTGTTAAATTTTTAAATGTCAATCTGATCATGGAAGCACTTGATTTTGGGTTATTCAAGAATTATTATCAGCTTAAACTAAACTATAAGGTGATAGCTTTTCCTTGATTTAACCGAACTAGTTGGTTGTCAACCACCACTATTTCTCCTGGCAGAAAACGAAAAGAAAAAACCACGCTTACCTAATTAATGAACCTTTTTAAAGTTACTATTCTATTAAAGGAAGTGAATGCATACATTTGGCTCGACTACTTTAATTGTGCATTCTGATTTGGTTTATTCTAATTTTGTAATTATGCATTTATGATATGATTTATGTTAATTTTATACCCTCATGTATTTTAATTTTATTGATATAGGTGTTTTCAAATTACTTCATGGCTAGTAATGCTAGAGAAGACACACAAAGCAACAGTGTTGCTCCAAATGATAATGAAGTTGAAGTTCAAAGTAATGCTAATCCAACTTCAGAAACTCCACAAGCAACGGATAATGTCTCAACTCCAGAAGGATCAACTCCTAATGAAGGTGACAATAAGACTCATGTTAAGAGTGCTTACTGGGAGTATTTTGATCGTTTGAAAGTTGAAGGAGAATGGAAGGCGAAATGCAAGTTTTGCAAGACTGTGCTTAGTGCAAATCCGAGGAATGGTACCAAGTCATTGCGGAACCATGTGGATCGATATTGCAAGAGAATAAAGGTGGCAAACTCTAGGCAATCATCAATTGTTGAATCATTGTCAAAACAATCACAAAAGCAAAAATTGAGTGAAGATGGTTTTGTGTTTGATCCTTCATTTACAAGAAAATGTGTTGCTGAAATGATTATTTTGCATGAGTATCCTATGAGTTGTGTGGACCACCATGGATTGAGGCGAGCTTTTGCTTCAATGCAACCAACTTTTAAAATGCCTAGTCAAAACACTATCAGAAAAGACATCTTGAAGATGTATGGGGACGAGAAGCAGAAGTTAACACTTCAACTAGATGAAAATGATAGTAGAGTTGCAATAACTACTGATATGTGGACTTCCAACCAAGAAAAAGGATACATGGTTGTCACAGCTCACTATATTGATACTTCGTGGAAGTTGCATATGCGCATATTGAGGTACTTTAAATATTTTATAAACTTTTATACATTGTGTTGTTTTCATATGTTGAGCTAGGTTAATCTAAAAATGCATGCATGTTTGTTAATCTTTTCAGCTTTTGTTATGTTCCTTGTCCCCATACAAGTGAAGTTCTCACTGAAACGTTGATGAAAATATTGTTAGAATGGAACATTGATAGAAAATTGTCCACTATTACATTGGATAACTGTTCTACTAATGATGCTATGATAGATGGACTGTTGGGGCGTTTGGATTCTTCATTCTTGATGTTAGGGGGTAAATTATTACATATGCGTTGCTGTGCTCATATTTTGAATTTGATTGTGAAGGATGGCTTAAGTATTGTTAAGGAAAGTATAGAAAAGATTCGTAGTAGTGTATTGTATTGGACTGCAACACAGAAAAGGACCGAAACTTTTGTGAGTTGGTGTGCTAAAACAGCGATCTCATTTACTAGGAAATTAGTTCTTGATTGCCCAACTAGATGGAACTCAACTTATTTGATGTTAGAAACTGCTTTGTTGTATAAAGCTGTCTTTCCTAGGTTAAGGCAGAAGGAACCCCAATATAAAACTGTGCCAAGTAATGAGGAATGGGAACTTGCGAAGGAAATATGTGACAGATTGAAATTGTTTTATGATGTAACTCAACTGTTTTCTGGGTCTAAATTTCCGACTGCTAATCTTTATTTTACTTTGGTTTGTAAAATAAAAGTGTCATTGGATGAATGGGAAATTTCTACTAATCCGTTAATTGCTAATATGGCATCTAACATGAAGAAGAAATTTGAAAAGTATTGGGATGAAATTCATGGCATTATGGGTGTTGCTGCTGTTTTAGACCCTAGGTACAAGATGGTTGGGGTTGAGTTTCAATTTGAAAAAATGTATCCAGATCCAACAGAATGCTCCAAGCAAGTTGATAGAATTCATCAGTTGTGTAATGAGTTGGTTAATGAATACACTCAAAAAATGAGTTCGGATGTGTCACATGTCAGTGTTGGTGTTGGTACAAAAGAACTTAATGAAAGTGGAAATGCAAGTTCATTTGGGGGTGATGATTACATGGTGTATCTTAAAAGAAGAAAAATGACAAGGAGTTCATATGTGAATGTTGAGCTTGATCATTATCTTGAGGAGGAAATTCATCCTCCAAATGATCCTAACTTTAATGTTTTGAAATGGTGGAAGAACAATCAGATGAAATTTAAGGTTCTTGCAAAAATAGCTAAGGATATACGCTATTCCGGTGTCTACTGTTGCCTCTGAATCTGCTTTTAGTACAAGTGGTCGTGTGATTTCTCCTCATCGTGCAAAGCTCAAACAAGACATAATTGAAGCTTTGATGTGTGGCCAAAGTTGGTTGTGGGCACCTTTGGGAAGTAAAGGTGATATATTGATTAATCTTCATTTATGTTAGTTTTTTTCATAGTACCAATTAATTTGTTAATTGTTATCTCTTTTAAATTTCAGGTTTAAATCTTGATTTGCAAACTTTTAATGATGATGAAGATGTTGAAAGTGATCAAGAATAAGGATTGAAGATCATTTTATATCTAATCTTGTAATTTCTTTGTTATGGTGTTAAATTTGTAGTGATCTAACAATATCTTTTTTTTAATTTCAAGTTATTTTAGCTAATGGACATTGTATGAATTTTATGTTTGTATTTTAATTTATCTATGAATTTTAAATTTTTGTCTTAATTTATGTATGAATAGGTATATTTAATTTTTACAGGGGCGGGTCGGGGTGGGGCGGGTACCCGCAGGGACGGGTGCGGGTTCTGCTGTTTACTACCCGCGGGTAGTTATGGGGCGGGTAGTATATGCCTGTCAGGACGGCGGGGCGGGGTCGGGTAGGGTAAAAACCCGCCCCTACCCGCCCCACTGCCACCCCTAGTTGGAGGATAATGCCAAACCAGTGGTTCAACCACAGAGGAGGCTAAATCCAGCCATGAAGGAGGTGGTGCAGAAAGAGGTCACTAAATTACTAGAGGCTGGGATTATTTATCCTATTTCTGATAGCCCCTGGGTGAGCCCTGTCCAAGTTGTCCCCAAAAAGAGAGGCATGACAGTGGTCCATAATGAAAAAAATGAACTGGTTCCTACAAGAACAGTCACAGGGTGGCGTATGTGTATTGACTACAGAAGGCTCAATACAGCCACCAGAAAGGATCATTTTCCTTTACCATTCATAGACCAATGCTAGAAAGACTAGTTGGTCATGATTATTACTGCTTTTTGGATGGCTATTCAGGCTACAACCAAATTGCAGTAGATCCTCAGGACCAAGAGAAAACAGCATTTACTTGCCCTTCTGGCATGTTTGCCTACAGAAGGATGCCTTTTGGTCTGTGCAATGCACCTGCAACCTTTCAGAGGTGCATGCTCTCTATCTTCTCAGATATGGTAGAGAAATTTCTGGAAGTCTTCATGGATGACTTCTCAGTATATGGAGACTCATTCAGCTCCTGTCTTAGTCACCTAGCACTTGTCCTGAAAAGGTGCCAAGAGACTAACCTGGTTTTAAACTGGAAGAAATGTCACTTTATGGTGACTAAGGGAATTGTCCTTGGGCACAAAATTTCAAGCAGGGGAATAGAGGTGGATAAGACAAAGGTAGAGGTAATTGAAAAATTACCACCACCTGCCAATGTTAAGGCAATCAGAAGCTTTCTGGGGCATGCAGGATTCTACAGAAGGTTCATAAAGGATTTTTCGAAAATTGCAAAACCTCTGAGTAATCTGCTAGCTGCTGACACACCATTTGTGTTTGACACACAGTGTCTGCAGGCATTTGAGACCCTGAAAGCTAAACTGGTCACAGCACCAGTCATCTCTGCACCAGATTGGGCATTGCCATTTGAATTAATGTGTGATGCCAGTGACCATGCCATTGGTGCAGTGTTGGGACAGAGGCATAACAAGCTTCTGCACGTCATTTATTATGCTAGCCGTGTTCTAAATGATGCACAGAAGAACTACACAACCACAGAAAAAGAGTTACTTGCAGTGGTCTATGCCATTGACAAGTTTAGATCCTATCTAGTGGGATCCAAAGTGGTTGTGTACACTGACCATGCTGCTCTTAAATACTTACTCACAAAGCAGGATTCGAAACCCAGGCTAATAAGATGGGTGTTGCTTCTGCAAGAGTTTGATATAGAAATAAGAGACAGAAAAGGGACAGAGAATCAAGTAGCTGATCATCTATCCCGAATAGAACCAGTAGCTGGGACGTCCCTCCCTTCTACTGAGATCTCTGAGACTTTCCCAGATGAGCAACTCTTTGCCATTCAGGAAGCTCCATGGTTTGCAGACATTGCAAACTATAAAGCTGTGAGGTTCATACCCCAGGAGTACAGCAGAGTGCAAAGAAAGAAATTAATTTCAGATGCCAAGTACTACCTATGGGATGAGCCATATCTCTTTAAGAGATGTGCGGACGGAATGATCCGCAGATGTGTACCCAGAGAAGAAGCATAAAGGATCCTATGGCATTGCCATGGATCACAGTATGGAGGACATTTTGGAAGTGAGCGAACAGCCACTAAAGTCCTCCAATGTGGCTTCTACTGGCCTACTCTCTATAAAAATTCCCGAGAGTTTGTGCGTAACTGTGACAGCTGCCAAAGAGCTGGTAACTTTCCTCACGGATATGCCATGCCTCAACAAGGGATATTAGAGATAAAATTGTTTGATGTATGGGGAATTGACTTCATAGGTCCATTCCCACCATCATACTCAAACACTTACATTCTGGTGGCAGTGGACTATGTATCTAAGTGGGTAGAAGCAATTGCTACACCCACTAATGATACCAAGACCGTGCTGAAATTCCTCCAGAAACACATCTTCAGCAGGTTTGGTGTTCCCAGAGTACTAATCAGTGACGGGGGCACTCATTTCTACAATAGACTGCTATACTCTGCTATGGTCAGATATGGAATTAGCCACAAAGTGGCAACTCCGTATCATCCAGAGACAAATGGGCAAGCTGAAGTCTCTAACAGAGAGCTAAAAAGAATCCTAGAACGGACTGTGATAGCCCAAAGAAAGGATTGGGCAAGGAGCTTGGATGATGCTCTGTGGGCATACAGAACAGCATTCAAGACTCCTATAGGAACCTCTCCATACCAACTGGTGTATGGGAAGGCCTGTCATCTGCCCGAGGAACTGGAACATAAAGCCTACTGGGCAACCAGATTCCTAAACATGGATGCTCAGTTAGCGGGTGAAAAAAGATTGCTCCAGTTAAATGAGCTAGAGGAGTTCAGACTCAATGCCTTTGAAAATGCAAAAATTTATAAGGAAAAGGCAAAGAAGTGGCATGACAAGAAGTTGTCAACCAGAGTCTTTGAGCCAGGACAAAAAGTTCTGCTCTTCAACTCTAGGCTCAAATTGTTTCCAGGAAAACTTAAATCCCGGTGGAGGGGTCCGTATGTGATTACAGGAGTGTCACCATATGGATATGTTGAACTTCAGGATATTGATTCTGACAAAAAGTTCATTGTTAATGGACAGAGAATCAAGCACTATCTTGAAAGTAATTTTGAGCAGGAATGCTCAAAACTGAGACTTGAGTGATTCTCAGTAAAAGTCCAGCTAAAGACAGTAAAGAAGCGCTTGCTGGGAGGCAACCCAGTCATTAGGAGGTTATATGATTTGTTTTTACAGAGGCAAGTACCAAAAATGAAGGAATTCACAGAGTTACAGAAGGATTCAGCTCAAAAAGCAGAGAAAAAGAGCTTACTGGCGAAAAAACGCCAGTAAGGGACATTTTGGGCGTTAAACGCCAGAATGGGTACCATTCTGGGCGTTTAACGCCAGGAATGGTGCCATTTTGGGCGTTAAACGCCAGAATGGGCACCATTCTGGGCGTTTAACGCCAGGTGTGCAGCATCCTGGGCGTTTAGCAAAACGCCCAGTGACAAAGGGGATTCTGGCGTTTAACGCCAGCCAGGGCACCTGGCTGGGCGTTAAACGCCCACAATGGGCATCAAATGGGCGTTAAACGCCAGAATGGATGCCATTCTGGGCGTTTAACGCCAGAAAGGTGGGGGGACCAAGATTTCGTTTTTCAATCAAATTTTTTTTAAATTTTCCTTTTCTTACCCATACTCTTCTACATAAATACACTTCAACCTTTCATCATTCACTTTCAAATCTTCAAAAAAATCAAAACCATTCTTCAAATCTATCTCAAATCAATCCCAAATCTTATTCAAAAACTCACCCTTCTCTCAATTCCTCTCCATATCTTCTCAAATCTCTTTTCAATTTTTTCGAAATCTCCTTCCCCCCCCCTTATAAATACAAGTTCGGCCTCCTCATTCCCCCACACCATTCGAATTTGCTCTTCTCCTCTCTCTCTTCCTTCCTTTCTTTTGCTTGAGGACAAGCAAACCTCTAAGTTTGGTGTGCTTTTCCGTGATCATTAAGCCGAGATTCATCAAGGTCATGGCCCCTAAGGGAAAACAAACCAATTTAAGAGGAAAGAAAGAGAATAATCCAAAGAATCTTTGGAATCAAGAGAAGTTCTTAACCAAAGAACATGAAGACCATTATCACAAAATAATGGGTCTGAGGTCAGTGATCCCGGAAGTGAAGTTTGATCTGAAAGAAGATGAATATCCGGGGATCCAAGAGCAAATTCGAAACAGAGGATGGGAAGTTCTAACCAATCCTGAAACAAAGGTTGGAAGGAATATGGTTCAGGAATTCTACTCAAATCTGTGGCTAACAGATAAGCAGAGAATGACTGGAACTGCTTACCATACCTACAGAACCATGGTCAGAGGGAAAGTTATGTACTTCCATCTCGACAAAATAAGAGAAATCTTCAAATTACCTCAACTGCAAGATGATCCTGAATCCTTTAATAGGAGAATGGTGAGAGCAGATAAAGGGTTGGATCAAGTTCTAGAGGACATATGCCTCCCTGGAACTAAGTGGATAACCAATTCTAAGGGTGTCCCAAACCAACTCAAGAGAGGAGACCTCAAACCAATTGCAAGAGGTTGGCTAGACTTTATTGGGCGTTCCATACTGCCCACTAGCAACCGTTCTGAGGTCACTATCAAGAGAGCAGTGATGATTCATTGCATTATGCTTGGAAAAGAAGTGGAGGTTCATCATGTAATTGCTTGTGAGATCTACACAATTGCAAATAAGAATTCCACTGAAGCCAAACTGGCTTACCCAAGCTTGATCTCCTTACTCTGTAAAGAGGCTGGGGTAAAGATGGGAGTAGATGAATTCATACCCATTGAACACCCAATCACCAAGAAGTCAATGGAAGGACAAATGCAAGACAACTCTATCAAAAGGAGGGCGCAGGAGTTCCTCCCTGAATTTCCTGAAATTGGCTACTGGGCCAGCCTAGAAGCATCTATCACCAAGTTGCAAGAGACTATGGAGCAACTTAAGGAAGAACAGCAGAATCAGAACTGCATGCTCTGCAAATTACTGAAGGAACAAGAGAAGCAGGGACGTGAACTCCAAGAGTTGAAACGCCAAAAGCTCTCCTCTCAAGCTGAGGGAGCATCCACTTCTCAAAATCAAGGTTGTTGAGTCCTAACTCTGTGAAAACCTCTATCATTAGGAGCCTAGTTTAAATTTTTGTTTTCTAATTTTTTTTAGTCTCATCTTATATCTATTTTTGAGTCTTGTTCTTAATTCATAATTAATAAAATTTAGAATTTATGTCTTAAAGCTATGAATGTCCTATGAATCCATCACCTCTCTTAAATGAAAAATGCTTTAATCATAAAAGAACAAGAAGTACAGGATTTCGAAATTTATCCTTGAAACTAGTTGAATTAGTTTGATGTGGTGACAATACTTTTTGTTTTCTGAATGAATGCTTGAACAGTGCATATGTCTCTTGAATTTGTTGTTTTGAGAATGTTAAAAATTGTTGGCTCTTGAAAGAATGAGGAAAAAGAGAACTGTTATTGAGGATCTAAAAAAATCATCTAATTGATTCTTGAAGCAAGAAAAAGCAGTGAACACAAAAAAAAAATTCGAAAAAAAGAGAAAAAGAAAAGAAAAAAATTAAAGTTGTGAACCAAGGCAAAAAGAGTGTGCTTAAGAACCCTGGACACCTCTAATTGGGGACTCTAGCAAAGCTGAGTCACAATCTAAAAAGGTTCACCCAATTATGTGTCTGTGGCATGTATGTATCCGGTGGTAATACTGGAAGACAGAGTGCTTTGGGCCACAGCCAAGACTCATACACTAGCTATGTTCAAGAATCATTATACTTAACTAGGAGAATCAATAACACTATCTGAGTTCTGAGTTCTTATAGATGCCAATCATTCTGAACTTCAAAGGATAGAGTGAGATGCCAAAACTGTTCGGAGGCAAAAAGCTACTAGTCCCGCTCATCTAATTGGAGCTAAGTTTCCTTGATATTTTTGAGTCTATAGTATATTCTCTTCTTTTTATCCTATTTTGATTTTCAGTTGCTTGGGGACAAGCAACAATTTAAGTTTGGTGTTGTGATGAGCGGATAATTTGTACGCTTTTTGGCATTGTTTTTAGTATGTTTTTAGTATGATCTAGTTAGTTTTTAGTATATTTTTATTAGTTTTTAGTTAAAATTCACTTTTCTGGACTTTACTATGAGTTTGTGTGTTTTTCTGTGATTTCAGGTATTTTCTGGCTGAAATTGAGGATCCTGAGCAAAAATCTGATTCAGAGACTGAAAAGGACTGCAGATGCTGTTGGATTCTGACCTCCCCGCACTCGAAGTGGATTTTCTGGAGCTATAGAAGCCCAATTGGCGCGTTCTCAACGGCATTGGAAAGTAGACATCCTGGGCTTTCCAGCAATGTATAATAGTCCATACTTTGCCCGAGATTTGATGGCCCAAACCGGCGTGGCAAACCAGCCTCAGAATTTCCAGCGTTTAACGCTGGAACTGGCATAAAACTTGGAGTTAAACGCCCAAACTGGCATAAAAGCTGGCGTTTAACTCCAGAAAAGGTCTCTACACATGAAAGCTTCAATGCTCAGCCCAAGCACACACCAAGTGGGCCCGGAAGTGGATTTTTCTGTCATTTACTCATTTCTGTAAAACCTTAGGTTACTAGTTTACTATTAATCGGATCTTTTGACATTGTATTCGTACCTCATGACACTTTACACGTTTCTTTGTGTACCTTCCACGGCATGAGTCTCTAAACCCTATGGTTGGGGGTGAGGAGCTCTGCTGTGTCTTGATGAATTAATGCAATTACTACTGTTTCTCATTCAATCATGCTTGCTTCCATTCTAAGATATTACTTGTTCTTAAACCGGATGAATGTGATGATCCGTGACACTCATCATCATTCTCAACTATGAACGTGTGCCTGACAACCACCTCCGTTCTACCTTAGATTAAGTAGATATCTCTTGGATTCTTTAACCGGAATCTTCGTGGTATAAGCTAAAACTGATGGCGGCATTCAAGAGAATCCAGAAGGTCTAAACCTTGTCTGTGGTATTCTGAGTAGGATTCAATGATTGAATGACTGTGATGAGCTTCAAACTCCTGAAGGCGGGGCGTTAGTGACAGACGCAAAAGAATCACTGGATTCTATTCCGGCCTGATCGAGAACCGACAGATGGATAGCCGTGCCGTGACAGGGTGCGTTGAACATTTCCACTGAGAGGATGGGAGGTAGCCACTGACAACGGTGAAACCCTACATACAGCTTGCCATGGAAGGAGCCTTGCGTGTTTGATGAAGAAGACAGTAGGAAAGCAGAGATTCAGAAGATGGGGCATCTCCAAAACCTCAACCTATTCTCTATTACTGCATAACAAGTACTTATTTCATGTTCTTTTGCTTTTCACAATCAATCCTGATAATTTCTGATATCCTGACTAAGATTTACAAGATAACCATAGCTTGCTTCAAGCCGACAATCTCCGTGGGATCGACCCTTACTCACGTAAGGTATTACTTGGACGACCCAGTGCACTTGCTGGTTAGTTGTGCGGGGTTGCAAAAGTGTGATTGCAATTTCGTGCACCATGTAGTCAAAGTCGTTCGATCGCAAGGCGACATTGGCAGAGATGTTCAAGTAGACCCACACGTTAAAGGAGAACAAAGCGAGATTTGCTGATCGGTAGTCTTAGAATCATTATGTGAGTAAACTTACATCTGATCTTCAGACATGAAATTAGAGATTAACGGTATAGCTGTCGTAGTAATCACAATAAGATGTGTTACATAGGAGTCCTACACACAGAAATTAGAGCCCGCGATTCAGGAATCTCAGCGAAGTGCGAAAGATGCCGTCGATGGATCTGTTGCTTCAATCATTGATCCCAATGCAGTTTGGCATGAGACCGCCTCAGCACTGTACAAGAATCGTGTATACGGGATGGGGTCGTTCTTCGCCAGCAGCCTCCACACCTCCTTGTTGAGGCCATCGTCCTTCTCTGCCACCAGTCGAGCCGTCGAGTCTGAGGAAGGCGTGGATTTGAGGCTACAGATGCAGGAGGTTAACAATTATCGAAAGAGGTATCAGGAGATCCTCAAGCGAGTGATGGACACTGATGACCTCAGGCTGGAGTGGATGGAGCAACTAGAGCGGCTTTAGTGGATGGAGGCTTAGATAAAGGTGTACCAGGCTCAAATGCGCACTGCTGGCATCATCCCTGTTGGTGGCAGCACCGCTGCTGGTGGCACTCAAACATTACTGCCTTCTGTGCCGCCTTATCAGGGCCACGGGAACGACGACAACGACGAGGACAACCTAGATCTTTAGTGATTAGTGTTTTGTTTTATTATTTCATTGTATTTACTTGACTTTTAATTTATATGAACATTTTATTATTTATTTTAATAATAGGTTTTTATTATTTATAAATTGATCATTAATTGTGTGAAAAATAAATTTAAATAAAAATCAAAATTGATCATTTATTTCACATTTTTTATAAAAAAATTGACATTATCATCGGATTTAACGAAGGAATAATCCAACGGTAATAGTCCAGGAAAGAACATATTGTGGCACTAATATTACCGTCGGGAAAATTTGCCGGTAACCAAATAGTTTTTCAAGCAAGTAATCCATCGCAGAATCTGATGGTAATTACTGTCAGACGAAAAAAATTCCGACGGTAAACATTTTTCAGCGAGGTATATACCGTATGATTCCTTCCAATGGTAACTTAATTACCATTTGATTTTGCTCATTTTTCTGACGGAAAGTTCGATGGTACTCAACGCTTTTCTTGTAGTGAAATTTCTGTCAGAACATCGTCTCCTAATACGATCGAATCCTTGGCCATGTTCAGCCAGCAAATCGAGGATAGACATCATAATTTAGTTAATATGCTTACTCAACAGATGACTACAGTGCTAAATCCTATGATAGAAAATAATAATGCTAGAATAGAGCAAGTCGCTTGTCGAGTCAATGATATTGTAGGAGCAATCATCGAACTTTTGCACCACCCATATGTGGGATGCATGCTAATAACCCTCCTCTAATACTAAATTGGGGAGATGACCCAAACCGGAAATTAAATGAGGCTAGAGAAAATAATGCTGCTCAAGTTGTCGAGCAAGTCTTGAATAGAGCAGGGTTAAACATAGGGGTGACAAATCAACCCTACTCCAATCTTCTTTTGCTGATTATGTTTTACAAACTAAACTCACTAGAGGAGTCAAAGCACCAAGGTCCCTCACCAAATTTGTAGGTGAGACTTCGGAATCAACGGTCGAGCATGTAGCTCGATATATAGTCAAAATAGATGATCTAGCTAATAATGAGTATTTGATGATGAGATACTTTCTTTCTTCGCTCACAAAAAATGATTTTACTTGGTTTTCAAATTTACATCCTATATCAATCCATAGTTGGGTTCAATTAAAAAGGAGTTTTCATGAACAGTTCTTTAGAGGAGAGACAAAAGTAACAATTGAGTTAATCAATGACTATCTCATATGAATCAAGAATATGAGAAATAAGTACTTCACTCCTATTCCTAAACCTGAAGTAGTCAAAATGGCCATCAACGGTGATGATTTTAATATTAGAAAGAAATTAGTAAAGCAACAATTTTTAGACTTGACTCAGTTAGTTGATAAAATACAACAAATTGAGAAATTAAATAAAAAAAAAGAAGAACTTGAGCCTAGCAAAAGAAAATATTTCTTTAATAACAAGGTGAATTATGTCAGCTGTATGAGCGAATAAGAGTCGAGTAATGAATCTGCTTTTGCTACAGAACTAAAAAATGGACCCTTTTACATGTGTCGATCTCTTAATCCAACAAAAGATAAGACTTCCATATTAGGAGGAAAGAGTTACTCTTTCGATCTAACAAAAGCTGAACAAATTTTCGACATGTTAAAAGATAAGTAACTGGTACTCCCTGAAGGAAAAAAGATGCCATCTATTTCTGAAACTAGAAATAAAATGTTTTGTAAGTTTTATCAAGCTTTCGAGCATTATACTAATAATTGTGTATGTTTCAGGGTTTTGATACAAAAGCCTATTGAAGATGGTTGACTGAAGTTCGCGGACAAACCTGATATGAAAGTAGATTTTAATCCTTTTCAGGTCACGTTGAATATTGCTGAAATAGAGAAAATAATTTTCTCGATTAACATGGCTTCTGTCGAGCCTATGGAAAAGGATAACCAGTTCGAACTTGACATGTTCAAAGCAAAAAGTCCTATCTACTCAGGAGAAGATTTGCTGGATTTTTTCCTGAGGCAAAGAGAAAAAGAAGGGAATGTTAACATATGCCCTCGATGCAATGCTCTACTCGACGCATTAGCTGCTAAGGCTTTCAATTCTTATAAAAAGAGTAGAGAGTGAGTCTATCAAGAAAAATTGAGGCAATCCCAATTAAAGTAGGGAGGTAAGAGTCAAGACTCTTCTAGCATGCCTGTCAAATAACAGATGCGCACTATTATCACATTCGATCAGAAACCCTCAAGAAGTGTCGAATCAAACTAGAGTTCCTTCTTATTATGTATAGAATAATAGATGGGTATAGAACAATGCTCCGAACTACTCAAGAAATTATAATTTAATGTTCTGAGATGAGGTTTTAAAAATTGGGCTGAAAACCAAAAACTGGGTGTGTCCTGATGGAGGCAAATAGAAAATGTTGTGATCGAGCTAGATCTTAATGTAATGTTCAGGATTCCAAGAGCTGTAGCTCAAGCACAAAATGCTTATGTCAATACAAAGGGGTCGTATCCATAGCTGAGCAAAGAAAGCAAGTCACCTCAGAAACAAGAACAAAGGGAGGATATAATATCGTCAATTAAAGTCCAAGAGTTGAAAGAAATCTCATTGATTAAGCTGATTCCCAAGGAGAAAGAAGAAGAGGAAGCATTGATAGAAAATTTCTATTCTGGGTTCGATGATGACTTGGATGTGATGTTTGGAGAAACTGGTTTTGGGTATGTCGCCACAGTATCGGTTTTCCCTTTCAACTTCTAGGATAACCTTAAAGGGCCTTGGAATTGTCTCAAAGGAGATTGTGATGGTGTCATTCCGAGAGATGAGTGCAGGTTTGTCGAAAATAGATTGATTAAAGAAGGATTGTTTGAAAGATCAAATGAGATAACTGTAAGACTCAGAACTTTTGAAAATTTTATTATAAACTAAATTCAAATTCAATTATTTATTTATAACTTTAATTTTAGAAATTTCTTTATTAAAGATAATTAAAGGAAGTTTTGATTAATTGAATTTGAAATAAATTAATATTCTTATCCAATTTTATAATTATTGAGTTATTTTCTGTAATTAAATTATAACATTAGTAGTTATGAAATAATGAAAATTTTATATGACTTAATTTAAATAATTAATATTTTTACAATTTAATACTTTAAGTTTTAGGGATAAAGAAAATTATTTATATTACATTATAATTTCAATTAGAGTATTTGATTTCAAATAAATTACTATTTTGATACAACAAATAATATTCTTAAGTAATTTTAAGCATTAAATTAGATTTCAAAATTTATATTCTATGTCCCAATTTTATTAAAATTATCATACTCTAATTAAACCCAAAAAATTCCCAAATCAAACTCTATTTTTCATCTAAACCTAATCCTAATTTGACCTAATCCTAACCCTAGCTACCCAACCCCCACTCACCCATGGCTCAGACACACGCACACCAACAACACACACAGAGAAGTAGCTGAAACAGAAAAGAAAAGAAAGAGAAGAGAGGAGAAGGGTGCCATGGGAAGAATAAAGGAAGAGGAAAGGGAAAAGGAGATCTGAGAGGGAGAGCTTCGCCGCCAGTGGAAGGAGGAAGAAGAGAGGGGATTGCGCAGCTGCCGTTGCCCAGCTGCGTTGCCACCGTCCCGTGGAGCTGTCGCAAAATTGCCGCGCGTGAGGAGCCCATGCCGTCACTGCCATTCCCGTCATGAAGAAGGGAGTCTAGAGGAGAGAGAGAGAGATTGCACAATGCTGAGGGAGAGGATACAGGCTAGTGACGCGAGGAGGAGCGTGACCCGCTACGTGAAGCTGTGCTACTGTGTCCTGTCGCTGTTGCCTCAAGCTGTTGTCGCCATCGAGCTTTGAGGAGAGAGAAGGAGCTTGCGGAGAGGGTGAGATGCGATCGTGGTGGGTTGTTCCGCCACCCCTACTTCCGTCGCCATCAGAAGCTGCCATCTGTAGAACCTATGCACAATTACTCAAAAGGGGGGGTGAATTGAGTAATGCAACAACAATGAATCTTTTTGATGAATTTAAAAACAATATGCAAAAGCGTTATTGTACTAGTATTTTTCCAAGAGCTTAACTCAATTGCTAAGCATTTATAAGGAGCTTTTACTTTCCAATAGACACCAACTCAAATAAATTGATCAAGCTTTTCACCAATCGGACTTAAGCCACTCCTTAAGTACTTACGAAGCTACTTTACGATCACAATTTATTTGCTTAAAGGTAAAAGACAATAATATTGAAGAGATGAGTTTGGAGAGATGCAAACGCTATTTAGAGTGGTTCGGCACAATCCTTGTCCTACGTCCACTTTCTTTCTCAATCGCAATTGAGAAGTTCCACTATTGCCAAGCTTCAAGGTGCTCGCGCAAAACCTTTTACAATCCGAGTCCTTAGTTTCTAACACCTCACGGTATATGATCACCACTCGTATACTAACCCACTCCACTTAGAGATACCTTCTCTAAGATTTGCCTTGAGTACTTAGTATACCTCTTTGGTATCCTCACCGACTATAGTGTTTATAACTCTTGACTCAACCTTGGAGATCACACTCCAATTTACAAGGTGTACAAGAAAACAATTCTCAGAGAATTGTTGAGATGAAATGAGTACTCTCTAGAAGAGTGTATGATTACAAGTTTAGCACTATTGAACCAATTGATATTGCTCTCTCAAATTGTGTATTATATTACTTTAAAAATGTGTAGAATGAAAGAATATGAACAAGATAGTTTCCAAATACTCAAGATTGTGAAATAAGGCTTCAATCCATCCATTTATAGATTCCCCAAACCTTAGAAACGTTGGGGAATTAATGGGATGGAGCATTTATGTCAAAACTAGCCGTTTTTTATGTTTTGAATTATTTGCATCGATGCATAACACTTTGCATCGATGCAAATGTGTCTTTGATGCTGAAATTTGAATTTTCAGCTAGGTTGCATCGATGCAAACATCTTTGCATCGATGCAACAAGTCGTTGCATGCTTTGCATCGATGCAAGATGAGTGTGCATCGATGCAAACCTTAAAGAATGGCTTAAAATCACTTCAAAATACTTAGGATTGATCTCAAACTTGTTGGAGTCAATTCCTATGCTTTTGTACCTTTGAAAACAAGTTTTTAAACCATTTGGCTAGCATCGAATTGCAAGATGTGCATCAAAACATTTTGTGAGTGTGTGTTGAGAGATTTAGCAATTGGTTCTTAACAAGAAGTTACCTAAGTCCTAAGACACTATACTTGTCTTCAAATGTTGTGGACTTGAGTTTCTTGTTGTTGTTGTGTTGCTTTCAACTCTTCATTCCTCAACGTTGAATGTTGGTTGATCTTTCAATCATGCTTGTTCATTCAAGTTGTTTGTTGGTTTGTCTTTCATGTCGTTTGTTTGGTTTGTCATTCATCAAAACCTACGAATACAAACTTCGCATACAAGCAACATGATTTACAATTTCCCCCTTTTTGATAATGACAAACCAATTTTGAGGATATGTATTTATAAATGATTTTGAAAGTAACAATAATGCACTTTGTTTTATAGAAAGCTTTGGAGAAGACTTCACAAAAAAAATTTTGCAGGAGTTCCCCCTAAATATGTGCATTTGTTCTTTTAAAGGGCGTTTATCAAAGAAAACGATTTAGATATCAAAGTTTTTGCTTAGCGGAAGTCTTTTTGAAATCATTGTTTTGCAAACTTATTTCTTTTTTTTTTTTTAAATCCTCAAACTTCTCTTCCTTTTTCAAAAGTTCAAAACTTCAAATATCCTCAAACTTTTCTTCCCCCTTTTGACATTATCAAAAAGAAGGGAGTTTAAAATGTGTCATAGAAGCATGCATAAAACAATGAATTTTTTTTTAAGTTTAATTTCTCTATTAATCTCAAGGATGAGATATTCCCCCTTTCAAAAAGAATTTGATTTCCTCTTTTTATATATAATAAGCATGCATAATTCCCCCTAAAATATATCAAGACATGCATATTAACTTAAAATAGGGGTACCAAGCCTATTTTGAGTTATTCACCAAACAAGCATACAAGCATTAATCATTAAACAAAATTATGAAGGAAATATCAAAGTATTTAAACCATAATAGAAATCCTTAACTTACTAGGAGTTAGTTTAACAATTCATATAATCAAATAAGCATAAAGTAATGAAAAGTGACTTTGCTCAAAAATGGGGTTTTGTTGCTCAAAAATGCCAAATTCACTTGTTTTTGTGTAATTTGGTCGTGTTTGCATCGATGCAATGGTCTTTGCATCGATGCACATAGCACGTCGTGTGCTTTGCATCGATGCAAAGCTTGGTTGCATCGATGCAGCATGCATCATTTTGCCCAAAATCACCAAATTTTCATCCTTTGGTGGTTCTTTCTTCAATCCTTTGAGTTCCAACATGTATATACTCACTTAAACCATTATAAGCTTCAATTTGTTGATCCTCCATTGTTTATAATCTTCAAATTCTTCAATCTACCTCAAGATTAATCACTCATTCATCAACTCATAAACTTTTCCAACGCCGATTACTTTGCCGGTGTTGTTGTCTCCATAGATCACGTTTTCTCCGTTTGTAGGCTCTATTGCGGTGAACTTTGATTCATCGCCGGTCATGTGTTTGGAGCATCCACTATCAACATACCAATTTGTATCCTTAGCTCCAACACGTACCTACAAAATAATTAAAATTTGGTTTTAGGTACCCAAGTGAATTTGGGTCCTTGATGGTTAGTATGAGCATAATGCCCATAAGGTGCCCATCTCGTATCTTGACTACGAAAGTTTATATGTTTAATTCTAGTAAAGCATACGGGTGCTATATGACCTACTTTATTACAATAATGACATATGACATTTGGATTATGCATCCTATGCATGTTTCTAAATGGTTGCCTAGGTTGTTTCCTAAATGCAACATCTTTTGATCTATATACATTGTGATTATAATTTCTAAATGAAGCATGTTGAGGAGGATGTTTAAAGGCTTCATTCCTTTTAGGCATGCTTACCTTTTGGGCTTGCGGTTGCCTAATAGGAGTTTTAGCATTTTTAAATTTTCCTTTTTCAAAACCCAAGCCTTCCTTATTATGAACATGCTTTTGGTTTTTCAACATTTTATCTAAGTTCTTTGAAGATTCATTGAACTTAGCTAAAGTGTTCTTAAGATTTGTAATTTCATTTTCATGCATTTTACAAGATTTGTATGGATCACTACTTGTGCTACACTTATCTTTTCCAAGATTGATATTCTCGTTTTTCAACATCTCATTTTGTTTTAAAAGTTCCATATTCTTTTTCTTTAGGAGAGAATAATCTTGGGTAAGTTTTGTGTACACCTCAAGTAAGGCATCATATTCATCTTGTAAATTAAAAGAAGTGGGGTTGTCATCACTAACCTTTTCTTCGCTTGCCATTAAGCAAAGATTTGCAACCTCGTTGTCATCGGAGTCGGATTCATCCTCGTTCTCCCATGATATGTATGCTTTCTCCTTCTTCTTAAATTTCTTGTTTTTGTCCTCCTTTTGAAGTTTTGGACAATTGGGTTTGATGTGTCCAACTTCTCCACACTCATAGCATTTTGGTACCTTTGTTTTGCTCTTGAAGTTTTTCTTCATTGCAAACTTATTGAATCTTTTTAATAAGAGTACAAATTCTTCATCTCCTTCTTCTTCATTATCATCACTTTCTTCTTGCAGTGATGTTGTTTTAAGGGCGAGACTTTTCTTCTTGCTTTCTTCACCTTTTTGTCTATTTAGCATAGTCATTTCATAGGTGAGAAGATTTCCTCGCAGTTGATCAAAAGTAAGTTGATCATAGAGCCTTCCTTCCACAATGGCGTTCACTTTGGAGTTCCATTTTGGTGTAAGGCTTGTAAGCACCTTGGTCACAATTTGTTTATCATTGTATTTTGTACCAAGCATGCTTAGATTGTTGAAGATCTTGGAGAGTCTTTCAAGGGCTTCTTCAATGCTCTCTTCATCTTTCATTTTGAAATTTTCCCATTCATGAACCAACATAAACACTTTTGATTCTTTAACATGGTCGGTTCCTTCGTAAGTGATTTGGAGTTTATCCCAAATCTCTTTAGCGGTTTCACATGTAGAGATCTTCATATAATCATGCTCGTTAAGTGCACAATGAATGAAGTTGATGGCTTTATCTTTCATTGCCACTTTCTTCCAATCATCGTCACTATATTCATCTTCTCCTTTCGGTACTTGCTTTAAGACGGAGACTCCTTCTTCTTTAGCGCTTGTTGTCTTTGTTGGAATGTGATTTCCATTCTCAATTACTTTCCAAATTCTCACATCTTGAAAACGGATCCAAATTCTCATCTTATTTTTCCAATAAGAGTAATTTGTTCCGCTAAAAAGAGGAGGTCTAGCGGTTGAGTTACCTTCGCTAGTGTTGTTGTTGTTAAAGCCTGTGCTTGCCATGATCTTTTCCCTTAAACGGTTAAGTCTTTCAAAGGGTTAAGCTCTGATGCCACTTGTAGAACCTATGCACAATTACTCAAGAGGGGGGGTGAATTGAGTAATGCAACAACAATGAATCTTTTTGATGAATTTAAAAACAATATGCAAAAGCGTTATTGTACTAGTATTTTTCCAAGAGCTTAACTCAATTGCTAAGCATTTATAAGGAGCTTTTACTTTCCAATAGACACCAACTCAAATAAATTGATCAAGCTTTTCACCAATCGGACTTAAGCCACTCCTTAAGTACTTACGAAGCTACTTTACGATCACAATTTATTTGCTTAAAGGTAAAGACAATAATATTGAAGAGATGAGTTTGGAGAGATGCAAACGCTATTTAGAGTGGTTCGGCACAATCCTTGTCCTACGTCCACTTTCTTTCTCAATCGCAATTGAGAAGTTCCACTATTGCCAAGCTTCAAGGTGCTCGCGCAAAACCTTTTACAATCCGAGTCCTTAGTTTCTAACACCTCACGGTATATGATCACCACTCGTATACTAACCCACTCCACTTAGAGATACCTTCTCTAAGATTTGCCTTGAGTACTTAGTATACCTCTTTGGTATCCTCACCGACTATAGTGTTTATAACTCTTGACTCAACCTTGGAGATCACACTCCAATTTACAAGGTGTACAAGAAACAATTCTCAGAGAATTGTTGAGATGAAATGAGTACTCTCTAGAAGAGTGTATGATTACAAGTTTAGCACTATTGAACCAATTGATATTGCTCTCTCAAATTGTGTATTATATTACTTTAAAAATGTGTAGAATGAAAGAATATGAACAAGATAGTTTCCAAATACTCAAGATTGTGAAATAAGGCTTCAATCCATCCATTTATAGATTCCCCAAACCTTAGAAACGTTGGGGAATTAATGGGATGGAGCCTTTATGTCAAAACTAGCCGTTTTTTATGTTTTTGAATTATTTGCATCGATGCATAACACTTTGCATCGATGCAAATGTGTCTTTGATGCTGAAATTTGAATTTTCAGCTAGGTTGCATCGATGCAAACATCTTTGCATCGATGCAACAAGTCGTTGCATGCTTTGCATCGATGCAAGATGAGTGTGCATCGATGCAAACCTTAAAGAATGGCTTAAAATCACTTCAAAATGCTTAGGATTGATCTCAAACTTGTTGGAGTCAATTCCTATGCTTTTGTACCTTTGAAAACAAGTTTTTAAACCATTTGGCTAGCATCGAATTACAAGATATGCATCAAAACATTTTGTGAGTGTGTGTTGAGAGATTTAGCAATTGGTTCTTAACAAGAAGTTACCTAAGTCCTAAGACACTATACTTGTCTTCAAATGTTGTGGACTTGAGTTTCTTGTTGTTGTTGTGTTGCTTTCAACTCTTCATTCCTCAACGTTGAATGTTGGTTGATCTTTCAATCATGCTTGTTCATTCAAGTTGTTTGTTGGTTTGTCTTTCATGTCGTTTGTTTGGTTTGTCATTCATCAAAACCTACGAATACAAACTTCGCATACAAGCAACATGATTTACACCATCATGGCTGCCGCCCTCCTAGCTGCTGCAGTGGTTGTGGTTTGCCGTGTATGGTCACTGGGGAAGTCACTGTGGTCGCTGAAACCACCGCCAAAGCTTCTGTCATTTGGTTTAGTAAGTATTCCTTAGTTATAGTAAGTATCTCTGTCTCGGAACGTTCCCCGTTCATACCCCGTTATGCATTTTAAGATTTTTGCAATATTAATGTTTTTAGGATTAAGTTATCAGGTCCACATGTTGCGAGTAAGGGTTGTTTCTGCTGCTGCGGAAGTGAGCGAAGTTGTAGTTGAAGCTGCCGGTGATTTTGGGTTGAGAGAAAAGGTTCCTGTGACGTGTTTGGTTTATGCGTTTGACCAATCGAGTTAGGGACTTTTTCTAAAAACTCAATTTTATAATTTAGAATTGTTATAAATAGATATCGATGTGAGAAATACACTTTTTAGTGATTGTATAAGTCTTATATATTGTCTGGCTATTTTGGATGAATATGATTATATGTTTGATTGGATTATTGTTTGGTTTTGATAAATAGACGGTTGTTGAATTATTTCTTTAAAGGTTTGGAAATGAGTTTGATTAGTTGATAACAATTTGATTTTGAATCAGTTTCCTTGAGATTTGAAAATGATATGAATGGTTGGATTTAGCTTGCTTTTGAATCGATTTGGTTTTGGGACCCATTAAAAAGGGTTGCGGAATGGTTTGGTTGGGACCCGAAAAGGGTAGCAAAGTCCAAGTTTTAAGAGAGGTGCTACCGAAATTTCTATAAAAATATGAGACTTTGTTTGAAAGTTTATTTAGAAAGGTTTGGATTTGAGAAATTGTATCATTTGATTTATTAATAAAATAGTCATATTTTCGAGTTTAATTTATTTAAGAAAACTATATGTCTTGAGTTTGATTTATTTTGAAAATAATTACTTTCCGATTTTAAATCACTGAAGAAAAGTATTATGTTCTAATGTCGATTTTAAATATAAAAGGGCTTATGTTTTTAGTTGGATTTAAGGGGTTTCGTTTAGAGGAGCTTTTAGTGATTTTAAAAGAAATTGGACTTTGATTGAATAATTGTGTTTGTGACGTTTTAGAAGAAGTCAAAAAATTGGTTTTTGAGAGTGAACCTGAAAGTGATTTTGATTTAAATGGATTGGTTTCCTTTGAAGTGAATTAGTTTTGAATTGGGTTTGGGACTTGTGACTTATATGATTCGGTATTATAATAAATTCTGTTTTTATTTACTCAAACCAAGAAGCTATGATTTTAAGAGTTTTCAATAAATTTTTAAGGAATTTAGATTGGTTGTTCTCTCCTAAAGTTTTGAGACTTTGCTACGAAATTTTATTACTAAATCCTGATTTAAGATGAATGATTTTGATGACTTTTGGAAAAGATTTACAATTGATACAACTTTGAAGTTGTTTGGAGTTTCGAAAAATGTTACCAAGGAAAATGGGTTTTTGGTTTTAAAGAAAATTGATTTGAGAAATTGGAAATTGATGATGAGTTTGAGTATGTGGTTGTGAAATGCATTGTTCACCATCGTAGGGGATGTGGCAGTCTCCCGCTCACGTGATATGCATTGATTTTGGAAAGTTGCTATGCGTCTTTGGTAAGGGATGTGGCAGTTTTCCGCTTGTCGAGGTAGCAGTGCCGATGTAGGAGCCGAGGCAATCTCCCGCCTACGTTGAGATGTGAGGGTTGTGGCAGTCTCCCACTCACATAACCTTTCTTCTGCCAGAGTGAACTCGGGCACTATAACCCGAAATAGTGTGCTGGACACTATAACTCGTAGGGTGCGAGATAAAGAAAGAGTGAGTAGGGCACTATATCCCTAGTCGTGACAGAAAGGCAACATCCCGGGGATGTGTCGGATTGGCATTTTGAACCGACAAGTGATATCACGAGCCAATAGGATAGACATTCATCATATGCATCTATGTGACATTGTTTGTGTGTGCATATTGTAATTGGTTTGCCTTTGTGAACAATTATATTTAACTGCTAATTGCTATACTTGATATAACTGCTTTGTTTGTGTTTGAACCTCTCTACTTGTGTTTGTAACTGAAATTGGTTAGATTGTGGTGAATTAGATGTTGAATGAGTTGTTTGGGCATGAGATCGTGATTGATTAATTCTGTGATAGGCCGGAGGCCGTGATTGGTTTGAGTTCCTAGTTTAGTAAAGTATGAAAAATCAATCTGGTTCAGTATAGACTTAATGAACCTATACTTGGAACAGCTTGGTCATTCATCCTGTCTAGAAAAACTTTTACTATTTGATACAAAAGGTTTTGGATTTTGAAGAATAAACGGGTTTTTCTTTGAAAAAAGATTTCAGATTTTTTTTAATGTAAACCTTTGGTTTTTGAAACGGTACATAAGGCGAACAACGATCACTGTACCCTGAAAACAGTTTTATTTTACGTATCTTATTATAATAATTTTGTAACCTTATAGTGAGAACTAGCGAGGACGATGTTCTCACTCCCCTACAGGTATTTCCTTTCCAGGATATGGACAAAGAAGTCACGAAGAGCTTATTTTGGTTCTGTTTATATGATGTATTGTATTGTTTTAGATATTATGTTTTTCTTCGCCTTTATCTTTACACATTTTGTAAGAGGGATAGGATTTGTATTATGTAATACTTGTAAGTCAATATTATATATATATATATATATATATATATATATATATATATATATATATTCTTATTAAGTGCTGTATATGGTTTGAGTATGTATTTATGTTTTCAACTAAAATTCTTTTGACGTGTTATATGGTTTTAAGTTTTAGCCAAGCTCCTATCCTAGTATTAAATATATTTAGAGTCGTCGTAATATTCAAACTATTAGAGTGACACAGCCGGAAGCGTGACATTCTGATAGTGAGGGTGTTACAGTAACCAAGGGTCATCTTCGACCTTTGTATATTAAAGCTAATGTCAAAGGATTGGTAATTAGTCACATCTTGGTCGATGGAGGAGAGGCAATTAAATTGTCACCTGAAAGCATGCTACCTTTGTTCCAGAAAACAATTGACGATTTGATTAAAACAAACTTGATTGTCATTGGATTTAATGGTAAGTCAACAACAGCTCTGGGAATGATCCCACTCAGGGTTAAAATAGGAAGTGTCAAACGCCCCGCGGTATTTATAGTGGTGCCTACCAAGACAACTTTCAACATGTTGTTTGGGAGAGACTGGATCCATGGAGTATTGGCAATCCTCTCGACTCTGCATTAAAAACTGGTACTCTGGGACAAGAATGGAAGAATTGAGGAAGTCGAATTTGACGATAGCCCCTGCTATGTCGAACAAATGAATGTCAGCTTTAAAGAATGTAATACTAGTGTTCGACCACTGGATATTGATATGAGCACCTTTGATCCCACTCTCATCAAAGACTGCTATGTAGGAGCCCATGGCATGAACCTAGTCTCTAAGGCCAAGGAGAACATGGCTACAGAGTCCACTTAATGGATATATCGAGCCACTGAACTCGACTCTCAGCCTACGTGACTGAGAAAAAGGAGTGTAGAGGAAAACATGCACTAGATTGTATATATGATTTCGACCCCTTATGATTTGAAAAGTCTTATTTATTTTCAAAAGGTTTGCACAATGAAGAGGTTGAAGTACAAGATCCTCTCAAGGAAGTCAAGATTGGCAAAAAAGGTCGAGTTACTTATGTAAGTAAGAACTTGGATCCTATTTTTAGAGAAGAGTTAAGCAAGGTGTTGAATAAATAACAAGATTGTTTTGCTTGGCAATATGAGGAGATGCCTAGATTGGATAGATCTTTGGTCGAGTATAAGCTTCCCCTTATTGAGAACGCTTGACCTATTAAACAAGTGCCTAGACATTTTGCACCTGAAATCATGGTTAAAATAAAAAAGGAGGTCGAACGTTTGTTGAGAGCTGGGTTCATCCAACAGCCCAGTATGTCGAATGGATTGCTAATATTGTTCTTGTCATTAAGAAAAATGGAAAGCTAAGAGTGTGTATTGATTTCAGGAATTTGAATAAAGCTACACCCAAAGATGAGTATCACATGCCAATCGCAAAGATACTGATCGACTCTGCAATAGGAAGCAAACTTCTGAGCTTCATGGATGGGTATTCAGGATATAATCAAATATTCATATCCCATAAAGATTTGTCGAAGAAGTCTTTTCGATGCCTTGGAGCCATTGTTATTTATGAATGGCTAGTCATGCCATTTGAACTAAAGAATGCCGATGCTACTTACCAGAGAGTTATGAATTCAATTTTCCATGATTTTATTGGTAATTTTATAAAAATTAACATTGACAACGTTGTAGTTAAGTCAGAGTCGAGACAATCTCATTTGGGTAATCTGGAAATGACTTTTAAATGAATGAGGCATCATCAACTCAAGATGAATCCATTGAAATGCGCTTTTGGCGTATCTACAGGGAACTTCTTGGGTTTCGTTGTGCAGAAAACAGGAGTAGCTATCGACACTAATAAGTGCCAAGCTATTTTCGATTCATCACCTCCCAAGAATAAGAAAGAACTTCAATCTTTCTTAGGTAAAGTAAACTTTCTTTGATATTTTATTTCAAATTTGTCTGAAAAAATAAAAGATTTACCCCTTTATTGAAATTAAAACAGGGAGAGGAGTTTAGATGGGAGAAGGGGCACCAAGAAGCTTTCGATCAAATAAAGCAATATTTGACTTCACCACCAATCTTGGCACCTGTCAAGTAAGGTCGACCACTAAAATTATATATTGCTACATCAGATACAACTTTAGGGAGCATATTGGCCCAAGAAGATGAAGATGAAAACGAAAGAGTAGCTTACTATCTGAGTTGAGTGTTGACTGATGTAGAAACTAGATATAGTGTAGCCAAAAAACTTTGCTTAGCCCTTTATTTCTCTTGTACTTAACTTAAAATTTACTTAATTGGAAGGAATGTTTATGTTGTGTTGAAATTCAATATTATTAAATACATGCTTTCTTATCCAATGTTAAGGGGACGAATTGGCAAGTGGATGTTAGGATTAATTGAGTATTCTTTATTTTATGTCTCTGCTAAGGCTGTCAAAGGACAAGTGATTGCTGAATTTTTAGCAGATCACCCTTGCATTGATATTAATGATCGACCCATAGTTGAATATTTAGATCTCACATCTTGGAAGTTATTTTTTGACGGGTCGAAACATCAAAATGGGGTAGGAGTAGGAATGATTATCATCACTTCTGACAAGATTTTGTCAAGATTCATGTTTCGATTGGAACAAGGTTTATCAAATAACGAAGCAGAGTATGAGGATTTAATTATTGGCTTAGAACTCTTAATTGAAAGAGGAGCTTGAACAGTCAAGTTCCTGGGAGATTCATAATTAGTAGTACAACAATTGGCTGGGAAATATCGAGTCATTAGTAAAAATTTAGCCAAATATTTTGTGGTGGTTGTTCGACTCTTAGTTGAGTTTGACCCGGTTTTAATCAAGCATATATTTAAGGAGTCGAATTAGGAAGCTAATGAACTTGCTCAAATGGCTTCTAGTTATAAGATATCTCCCAAATTAATGAAAGAATTTAGCTAAATTGAGACTAGTCTGACTCCTTTAGAATTAAGAGGGGTTTGTCATGTGAATAATGTCAATCCAAATTCTAAATATCTGGTTTTAAGCTTTGTGTTAGTTGGTGGGGATTTGTTCAAAAGGAGTATCGATGGATCTTTACTCCAATGTGTAAGTGAGCAAGGTGCTTATTTGGCAATGACAAAGGTGCATGAAGGTATTTGTGGAGCCCCTCCCCCCCATCAATCGGGGCAAAAGATGCATTGGATATTGCATCGACAAGGATTGTATTGACCTTCAATGATGAAGGATTGCATTGAGTTTGTTCGACTTTGTGATCAATGCCAGAGGCATGCACCAATCTAGAGAGTCCCTACCTCAGATTTACATGCTATAATTAAACATTGGCCATTTAGAGGATGGGCTCTCAACTTAATAGGAATGATTCATCCCTCTTTGACTAAGTAGGGGCACAAATTTATTTTGGTAGCGGTGGATTATTTTACTAAATGGGTGAAAGCTGTGCCCATTAAAGAAGTTACGCAAGCCAAAATAATTGACTTCATTGAGGATTCGTTTATTCATAGATTCGGAATTCCCCAACCTTTGACCATGGACCAGGGAACCATGTTTACTGGCCGACAAATAAAAGGATTTGTCGAATCGAGAAGAATTAAAATTAGACATTCGACTCCTTATTATATGTAAGCTAATGGCCAAGTAGAGGCCATTAACAAATTTCTAATACGTTTGATAAAGAAACATATAGGGAGACAGTCTTAAAACTGGCATAATATTTGAAGACAAGTGTTATGGGCATATAGGTGTTCTCCGAAAGAAACTACAGGTTCGACACCTTATGACCTGATATATATGGTCATAAAGCAGTTTTACCACTTGAAATAAATTTACAAACAGTTAGAGTGGCAAAACAAAATGACTTACCTTTTGAACAATATTGGTCGAGTATGATGGATGAATTAGATGGATTAGATCAATCTCGATTTCAGCTATAGATTGAATGATTTGATAGAAAGAATCTATAACCAAGTCATACAACAAGAAAGTAAAGAGTAAAGGTTTGCAGTTGATGACTGATAAACCGCTATTTTATAGTTTATCTTGTACTCAATTGAGTAGATTTTATCAATCTTTCATACACGTGTTCATACAAAATGCATGGCTTTACATTCTCCTTCCTGATTTTGTGCTATGATTGAAAACATGCTTCTTTGGCCTTATATTTGCTAACATTAATCCTCTCTTATTACCATTAGATGCCGTGATATGTGTGTTAAGTGATTATAGGGCAGGAATGGCTTAGAGGATGGAAATGAAGCATGCAAAAGTGGAAGGAATACAAGAAATTGAAGGAATTGCTGAGCTATCTAGCCTGACCCTCTCGCACTAAATTGATAATAACTTGAGCTACAGATGTCCAAATGATGCAGTTCAAGTTGCGTTGGAAAGCTAACATCCGAGGCTTCGCAACAATATATAATTTGCCAAAGATGCCCCGAAGATAGGCGACTCGCACGCGTGGATCACGCGGACGCGTGACCTGGAAAAAATGCAATCCACGCGTACGCGTGACTTTGCCGCTTGCTGGACGTATCCGAAATTGCTGAGGGCGATTTCTAGGCTGTTTTTGACCCAGTTTTTGGCCTAGAAAACACAGATTAGAGGCTATAAAGTAGGAGAATGCATCCATTCAAGAGATACAACATTCATTATTCATAATTTTAGATTTTAGATGTAGTTTTCTAGAGAGAGAGGCTCTCTCCTCTCTCTCAGGATTTAGGATTAGGATTTCTTCGTCTTTTCAATTCCAGGTTCAATGTTCCTTTACTTTAATTTCTCTTCTACCTTTATTTGTTCTATTACTTTAGTTTTTTTATTTTTCCAATTTGGTTTATGGATTCCTGTGTTTAATTTTATTTTCTATTTAATATAATTTGAGATATTTCAGATTTATGATTGCTTTCTTTTATTTATTATATAAATAATTTGGATTTTTCTCCCCCCTTTGCTTTGGTTGAGTAATTGGTGACACATGAGTTATCAAACTCAGCTGTTGATTGAAAATTAGAATTTGCTGATTGATTTGGATCCCTCTAAAGTTAATCTTTCCATAGGAGTTGACTAGGACTTGAGGAATCAAATTGATTAGTCCACTTGACTTTCCTTTATTTAGTAAGGGTTAACTAAGTGGGAGCAATAAATAATTCTCATCACACCTGATAAGGATAACTAGGATGGAATTTCCAGTTCTTATACCTTGCAAGGGTGTTCATGATCATTAATTTACTTTATTGTTAATTTATTTCCTTGTTTCCTATTTCAAAAACCCAAAAAATATACCTTTTATTGTGTTTGCTTTAGTGACAAACAAGTTTTTTGTACAAAAGGATTTCTGTTGGTTTAGAAACTATACTTACAATGCGATTATTTTTGTGAATTCTTTACCATCAATTAATCCGTTCGTCAAAAATGGCGCCGTTGCCGGGGAATTGCAAACGTGTGCCTTATTATTGGTTATTGTAAATATTTGCTTTTTTGTTTCTTTGTTAGTGTTTCTAGTTTTAGGAGTTTATTTTCATTAATTTTTATTAGTTTTTATTTTCTTTAGCTACTATGAATTCTCACCCCTCTGGTTTCAAGTTTGGTTCCAATGCTATTGTAAGGAATGGAAGCTATAATGAGAATAGGCATCAAGGTTGGAAAAATCAAAGATGGGAGGAGCCACAAGGATTTAATCAACCCTCTTGGCAACAACCCCCTCCAATGCGCTATAACCAACAACCATTCCATGATGTATACCAAAACAATGGTTATGGTGGACCTTTACGTGACACTCAATACCCACCATAACATGTCTATGAACCCCCTCCTCGACATAGCTTTGAACCACCAAACTCACAAGCCCCTTTTTACTATTCACCTTCATATGACCCTAACCCTTATCCACCACACTAACCACAATACGAACCATATAAACCATACATAGAACCACCACCTCAATACACACCATCTCCATATACTTACCAAGAAGAACCACCTTCCTACCATGCACCCTTTCTCTAAAATAATGAACCCTCTTATCCACCCCAACCTCCACTGAATGACAACACCCTTGGTGTTATTCACCAAGGGCAAACAGAGCTTCATACCACACTTGCCTTTATCACTAGTCTAACCTCTACATTTCAAAATCTTATATCCCGCATGGACCAACCCTCTACCCCCAATACTCAAACCTCAAGCTCTAGTACACCACCACCCTCTATGGAAGAACACCCACATCCATCAACCCAAGAGCAACACGATCCCAATTATGCTAGTGACATGGAACAAGAGAGAAAGGATTGTCTTAGGGACGCGATGGATCGGTTACACGTGGCCCTATTTCTAGAGGAGCAAGAGAAAGCCCAAAATGTGGAGGTAGGAGAGATCCTTGAAGATGAAGGAGTAGTTGAAGGGAGTTGTCATAGAAAGGAAATCATCATTGAGGAGTACCATTTTATGCTAAAACAACTGGAGGAAGCCGTAATTATTGAAGAGGAAGAAGTAGTTGAAGACTTAGGAGATGCTGAACCTCCATGGAAAAGTCAAGTTATAGAGCTTCCTGCAAAGACGTTTGAAATTGATGTTGAGGAGGGTGTACAACCTCCAAGGCATAGCCTGGTTGAAGACTTTGAAGAGGTTGATCAAGAGATGGACTCAATCATTGATGAATCCTTATCTACAATTGAATCCTCTCCCATTGGACTTGACATGGAGATTAAAGAAGAAGAAGCACAACCTTCCATGCCCTTGGAAAGCAGTGAAGAGGAGATTGAATTGGAAGAAAGCTACCAAGAGGAAGAGGTTAAAATTGAAGAAGCTTACAAGGAGGTGGAAGAATTCAAAGAAGAGCACAGGGGAGTGGAGCTTGCAAGATCATTAGAAACACCTCTCCCAAGGCCATTACCGTCCAACACAATGTTCAAGTGGGTAAAATTCTTACCCTTGACCTTTACTTTCCTACTTGAATATGGGCTACTGGAGACGGATGGTCAACTTAGAGCTCTCTGTAGCTTTAAGAGTAAGAGGGAGATGGTTAGTGGGAAGAGTTTTCCTACAAGGTTCAATATGGTTGCATGCTCCAAATTGAAGTGTAAGGATTGGTGTAGAGCTCAACTGAATGAGTCTAGAAGGTTGTTTGGATGTTTCTGTGAGAATTCAAATTGTAAGCCACCCGAATGGAACAATGGTGACCCACAAGAAGACGGGTACAAAAACAAGGTTTGGGACCCTGGAATTCAGTCTAGCAATCAACACTCTTGGGACCTTGTCACTTGCTTTAACTTGCATGAAGGCTTGGTGCAACTAGTTTGGGATCTCGGAGGCCATTGGAATTACAAACTGATGAGCGGATATTTTATACGCTTTTTGGGGGTAATTTCATGTAGATTTTAGTATGTTTTAATTAGTTTTTAATAGAATTTTATTAGTTTTTAAGCAAAAATCATATTTCTGGACTTTACTATGAGTGTGTGTATTTTTCTATGATTTCAGGTATTTTCTGGCTGAAATTGAGGAAGCTGAGCAAAAATTTGATTTAGGCTGAAAAAGGACTGCTGATGCTGTTGGATCCTGACCTCCCTGCACTCGAAATGGATTTTCTGGAGCTACAGGAGTCCAATTGGCGCGCTCTCAACGGCGTTGGAAAGTAGACATCCAGGGCTTTCCAGCAATATATAATAGTCCATACTTTTCGCGAAGATAGACGACGTAACTTGGCGTTGAACGCCAAGTACATGCTGCTGTCTGGAGTTAAACGCCAGAAAAACGTCATGATCCGGAGTTGAACGCCCAAAACACGTCATAACTTGGAGTTTAACTCCAAGAAAAGCCTCTACTCGTGGATAGCTTTAGTCTCAGCCCCAGCAAACACCAAGTGGGCCCCAGAAGTGGATTTCTGCACCAATTATCTTAGTTTATTCATATTCTGTAAACCTAGGTTACTAGTTTACTATTTAAACAACTTTTAGAGAATTATTCTGTACCTCATGACATTTTCAGATCTGAATTACATACTTTTTGACGGCATGAGTCTCTAAACTCCATTGTTGGGGGTGAGGAGCTCTGCAGCGTCTCGATGAATTAATACAATTCCTTTGTTTTCCATTCAAACACGCTTGTTCTTATCTAAGATGTTCATTCGCGCTTAATTATGGAGAAGGTGATGATCCGTGACACTCATCACCTTCCCCAATCCATGAACGTGTGCCTGACAACCACCTCCGTTCTACATCAGATTGAATGAGTATCTCTTAGATTCATTACGCAGAATCTTCGTGGTATAAGCCGGATTGATGGCGGCATTCATGAGAATCCGGAAAGTCTAAACCTTGTCTATGGTATTCCGAGTAGGATTCTGGGATTGAATGACTGTGACGAGCTTCAAACTCCTGAAGGCTGGGCGTTAGTGACAGACGCAAAAGAATCAATGGATTCTACTCCAACCTGATTGAGAACCGACAGATGATTAGCCGTGCTGTGACAGAGCATAGGAACGTTTTCACTGAGAGGATGGGAGGTAGCCATTGACAACGGTGACACCCTACATAGAGCTTGCCATGGAAGGGACCCTGCGTGTGGGAAGAGGACTTCAAGGAAAAGTAGAAATTCAAAGGACAAAGCATCTCCAAAACTCCAACATATTTCTCATTACTGCACACCAAGTAACGATTTGATTCTCTTTTATTTTTCTAATAATTCTAAACACTTTGACTTCTTACAATTAAATCCAAATAATTTTATTAGCCTCCTGACTAAGATTAATAAAATAAATATAGCTTGCTTCAAACCAATAATCTCCGTGGGATCGACCCTTACTCACGTAAGGTATTACTTGGACGACCCAGTGCACTTGCTGGTTAGTTGTGCGAATTGCCAAAGAGTTAGATTGCATTTCGTGCACCAAGTTTTTGGCGCCGTTGCCGGGGATTATTTGAGTTTGAACAACTAAAGGTTTATTTTATTTCTTAGATTAGGAATAATTAATTTTTGTCTTTATTGTTATAGAGTCATCAAATTCTGATAGGATAGTTTCTTTTCAAAAATTTCTTTTCAAAAATATTATTTTTCTTTATTAATTGTTAACTTTTCGTGAGTTTAGTGTCTTGTTCTAAGTTTGGTGTTAATTGCATATTTTATATTCTCTTAAAAAAAAAATTCGTGTTAGTGTTCTAGGTTCTTCCTTGATCTTCAAGTTGTTCTTGTTTATTTTTCTTGTTTGATCTCAAGTTTTTCTTGTTTTGTGTCTTTTCTTGTTTTTCTTGTGCTTTTTCAAAACCTTAGTTTTCAAAAATTTATTTTATCCATAAAAATAATACATCTTTAAAATACATTACATTTTTAACTTAGTTGGTTATAGCGTTGGCTTATGTTCTTGGCAATTGGGCACCTTCTTTTTAGATCCTTTTTCAAAAATAATTTTTCTTGATTTAATCTTGTGCCAAACTTTAAGTTTGGTGTTTTCTTGTTAATCTTTTCATAATTTTCGAAAATTTTATTAAAGTTTTCTAAAAATTTTAAAGTTTGGTGTTCTTCCTTTTGTTCTTGGTGTTCTTGTGAATCTTCAAGGTGTTCTTGAGTTTTTCTTGTGCCTTGATCTTAAAATTTTTAAGTTTGGTGTTCCTTGGTGTTTTCCCTCCAAAAATTTTCGAAAATAAGGAGCATTAGATCTAAAAATTTTAAGTCTTGTGTCTTTTATGTGTTTTTCTCTTTCATCATAAAATTCAAAATTCAAAAAAAAATATCTTTTCAAACTAATTTTAAGACTACATTTTCGAAATTTTTATATAAAATTCAGATTTCAATTTCAAATTTTTTCGAAAAGAATTTTTCAAAATATTTTCAATTTTTTTTATATATTCCATTTTTATTTATTCCACATCTATAAAATAAAAAAAATCAACATATAAATTATCCCTTGTATTCCATCATGGAAGCAAGTAGGAATGAACAGTCCAAGAGGACTCTGGGGTCATATGCTAACCCCACTACTGCTTCATATGGGAGTAGTATCTGTATACCCTCCATTGGAGTTAGTAGCTTTGAGTTGAATCCTCAGCTCATTATCATGGTGCAGCAAAATTGTCAGTATTCTGGTCTTCCACATGAAGAACCTACAGAGTTTCTGGCACAATTTTTGCAAATCGCTGACACAGTACATGATAAGGAAGTGGATCAGGATGTCTACAGATTATTACTGTTTCCATTTGCTGTAAAAGATCAAGCTAAGAGGTGGTTAAATAACCAGCCTAAGAACAGCATAAAAACATGGAAGCAGCTGTCAGAAAAATTCCTGAATCACTATTTCCCTCCAAAACGGATGACACAGCTAAGGCTAAGCATCCAAGGCTTCAAACAAGGAGATAATAAATCTCTTTATGATGCCTGGGAGAGATACAGAGAGATGCTAAGAAAATGTCCCTCTGAAATGTTCTCAGAATGGGTGCAATTAGACATCTTCTACTATGGGCTTACAGAAAAAGCTCAGATTTCTCTAGACCACTCAGCTGGTGGATCTATACATATGAGAAAAACGATTGAAGAAGCTCAAGAGCTTATTGATACAGTTGCCAGAAATCAACATATGTACCTAAGCAGTGAATCTTCCATGAAAGAAGAAGCTAAAACAATAACTGCAGAACTCAGTCCAGTGGATCAGGCTAATGAATTCAATCAGCAATTAGACTTTCTAACTCAGCAGCTAGCCGAATTCAAGGAAATATTACAGGAAACAAGAATGGCTAACAGGAATATGGAAGAACAATTAAAGCAGACAGAAAAGCAACTGTCAAAACAAATAGCAGAAGAATGTCAAGCAGTTCAATTAAGAAGTGAGAAAACATTAAATACCTCACTTCAAAGCAGCAGGAAACCAAGAAATGAACAAATGGCTAATCAAAATCCCTCTGAGGACAGTCAGAGCCCAGAGAGGAATAAAGCTGGCGCTGAACGCCCAGACCATGCTCATTCCTGGCGTTCAACGCCAGAAACAAGCATGAATCCGGCGTTGAACGCCCAAAGGGAGCATGGTTCTGGCGTTCAAACGCCAGTACAACAAGGAAGTGGCGTCTAACGCCACTCCAGCTTCCACCTCTGGCATTCAAATGCCAGTGGGGGATCAGTCACATACAAGTGCTGATAACAATCCTTCTAAAAAGGCTTCCCAACCCACTTCTGTAGGTAATAAACCTGCAGCAACTAAGGTTGAGGAATACAAAGCCAAAATGCCTTATCCTCAAAAACTCCGCCAAGCGGAACAGGATAAGCAATTTGCCCGCTTTGCAGACTATCTCAGGGCTCTTGAAATAAAGATTCCGTTTGCAGAAGCACTAGAGCAAATACCCTCTTATGCTAAGTTCATGAAAGAGATCTTAAGTCATAAGAAGGATTGGAGGGAAACTGAAAAAGTTTACCTCACTGAGGAATGCAGTGCAGTCATTCTGAAAAGCTTACCTGAGAAGCTTAAAGATCCTGGGAGCTTTATGATACCATGCACATTAGAGGGTACTTGTACCAAGCAAGCTTTATGTGATCTTGGGGCAAGTATCAACCTAATACCTGCATCTACTATCAGAAAGCTTGGTTTAACTGAAGAAATCAAACCAACCAGGATATGTCTTCAACTTGCTGATGGGTCCATTAAATACCCATCAGGCGTGATTGAGGACATGATTGTCAAGGTTGGGCCATTTGCCTTTCCTACTGACTTTGTGGTGCTGGAAATGGAGGAGCACAAGAGTGCAACTCTCATTCTAGGAAGACCTTTCCTAGCAACTGGCCGAACCCTCATTGACGTCCAAAAAGGGGAAGTAACCTTGAGAGTCAATGAGGAGGAGTTCAAGTTGAATGTTGTCAAAGCCATGCAACATCTAGACACCCCAAATGACTGCATGAGTATTGATATTATTGACTCTCTGGTAAGAGAGGTCAATATGGCTGAGAGTCTCGAATCAAAGCTAGAAGACATCTTTAAAGACGTTCAGCCTGATCTGGAGGAGTCAGAGAGAATAGTAGAACCTCTGAAAATCCCTCAGGAAGAGAAGAAACCTCCTAAACCCGAGCTCAAACCATTACCACCTTCCCTAAAATATGCATTCCTGGGAGAAGGTGATACCTTTCCTGTAATCATAAGCTCTACCTTAGAGCCACAGGAAGAGGAAGCACTAATTCAAGTGCTAAGGACACACAAGACAGCTCTTGGGTGGTCCATCAGTGACCTTAAGGGCATTAGCCCAGCTAGATGCATGCACAAAATCTTACTGGAGGGTGACGCCAAGCCAGTGGTTCAACCACAAAGACGGCTGAACCCAGCCATGAAGGAAGTAGTGCAGAAAGAGGTCACTAAGTTACTAGAGGCTGGGATTATTTATCCTATTTCTGACAGCCCCTGGGTGAGCCCTGTCCAAGTCGTTCCTAAGAAAGGTGGCATGACAGTGGTTCATAATGAAAAAAATGAACTGGTTCCTACAAGAACAGTTACTGGGTGGCGTATGTGTATTGATTACAGAAGGCTCAATACAGCCACCAGAAAAGATCATTTTCCTTTACCATTCATAGACCAGATGCTAGAAAGACTAGCAGGTCATGAATACTACTGCTTCCTGCATGGATATTCAGGTTATAATCAAATTGCAGTAGATCCCCAGGATCAGGGGAAAACGGCATTCACATGCCCATCTGGAGTATTTGCATACAGAAGGATGCCATTTGGCCTGTGCAATGCACCTGCAACCTTTCAGAAGTGCATGCTCTCAATTTTCTCTGATATGGTGGAAAAATTTCTGGAAGTCTTCATGGATGACTTTTCAGTGTTTGGAGACTTATTCAGCTCCTGCCTTAACCATTTAGCACTTGTTCTAAAGAGATGCCAAGAGACTAACCTGGTTTTAAACTGGGAGAAGTGTCACTTTATGGTGACTGAAGGAATTGTCCTTGGGCACAAAATCTCGAACAAGGGGATAGAGGTGGATCAAGCTAAGGTAGAGGTAATTGAAAAACTACCACCACCTGCCAATGTTAAGGCAATCAGAAGCTTTCTGGGGCATGCAGGATTCTACAGGAGGTTTATAAAGGATTTTTCAAAAATTGCCAAACCTCTGAGCAACCTGCTAGCTGCTGACACGCCATTTATCTTTGATAAAGAGTGTCTGCAAGCATTTGAGACTCTGAAAGCTAGATTGGTTACAGCACCAATCATCTCTGCACCAGACTGGACATTACCATTCGAATTAATGTGTGATGCCAGTGACCATGCCATCGGTGCAGTATTGGGACAAAGACATGACAAGCTTCTGCACGTCATTTACTATGCCAGCCATGTTTTAAATGACGCACAGAAGAATTACACAACCACAGAAAAAGAGCTACTTGCAGTGGTTTACGCCATTGACAAATTCAGATCCTATTTAGTAGGATCAAAAGTGATTGTATACACAGATCATGCTGCTCTTAAATATCTACTCACAAAGCAGGATTCAAAACCTAGACTTATAAGATGGGTGTTGCTTCTGCAAGAGTTTGATATAGAAATAAGAGACAAAAAAGGAACAGAGAATCAAGTAGCAGATCACCTGTCCCGAATAGAACCAGTGGAAGGGGCGTCCCTCCCTCTTACTGAGATCTCTGAAACCTTTCCGGATGAGCAACTCTTTGCCATCCAGGAAGTGCCATGGTTTGCAGACATTGCAAACTACAAGGCAGTGAGATTTATACCGAAAGAGTACAGTAGACAGCAAATAAAGAAGCTGATCACGGATGCAAAGTATTATCTTTGGGATGAGCCGTATCTCTTTAAGAGATGTGCAGACGGAGTAATCCGTAGATGTGTGCCTAAGGAAGAAACACAGAAGATCCTATGGCACTACCATGGATCACAGTATGGAGGACATTTTGGAAGTGAGCGAACAGCCACAAGAGTCCTCCAATGTGGCTTCTACTGGCCTACTCTCTATAAAGACTCCCGAGTGTATGTGCTTAATTGTGACAGTTGCCAAAGATCTGGCAATCTACCTCACAGTTACGCCATGCCTCAGCAAGGGATCTTGGAGATTGAGTTGTTTGATGTATGGGGCATTGACTTCATGGGACCCTTCCCACCATCATACTCAAACACTTATATTCTGGTGGCAGTGGATTATGTATCCAAATGGGTGGAGGCTATTGCAACACCCACCAATGACACTAAAACAGTGTTAAAATTCCTCCAGAAACACATCTTCAGCAGATTCGGTATCCCTAGAGTGTTAATCAGTGATGGGGGCACTCATTTCTGCAATAAACAGCTTTACACTGCTCTGGTGCGTTATGGAGTTAGCCACAGGGTAGCTACTCCATATCACCCACAAACTAATGGACAAGCTGAAGTCTCAAATAGAGAACTCAAAAGAATCCTGGAACGGACTGTAATTAACCGTAGAAGGGATTGGGCAAGAAGCTTGGATGATGCCCTGTGGGCATACAGAACAGCATTCAAGACCCCTATAGGGACCTCTCCATACCAGCTTGTGTATGGAAAGGCATGTCACTTGCCAGTGGAACTGGAACACAAGGCCTATTGGGCAACCAGATTCCTAAACCTTGATGCCAAGTTAGCTGGAGAAAAACGATTGCTCCAGTTAAATAAGCTAGAGGAATTTAGACTCAATACTTTCGAGAATGCAAAGATTTACAAAGAGAAAGCGAAAAGATGGCATGATAAGAAATTGTCATCCAGAGTCTTTGAGCCGGGGCAGAAAGTTCTGCTATTTAACTCTAGGCTCAAATTATTCCCCAGGAAATTAAAATCCCGGTGGAGAGGTCCATATGTCATTACAAACATATCACCATATGGATACATAGAGCTTCAGGATAATGACTCTAACAAAAATTTCATTGTTAATAGACAAAGAGTTAAACATTATCTTGAAGGAAATTTTGAGCAAGAATGCTCAAAACTGAGACTTAATTAAAACTCAGTAATAGTCCAGCTAATGACATTAAAGAAGCGCTTGTTGGGAGGCAACCCAACCAATCACAAAATTTAATTTTATTTGTTTCTGTTGATTTTTACAGGCATAGGTCAAAATATCTTCAAGGTAAAAAAGCAATTGATTGGATTCACAGAGTTACAGGGGAATTTGGAAGCTCACTGGCGAAAAAAGGGCAGTAAGAAACATTTTGGGTGTTGAACGCCCAAAAGAAGCACCCACTGGGCGCTCAACGCCAGTGAGGGTAGCCATCTGGGCGTTAAACGCCAGAAAGGAGCATCTTCTGGGCGTTAAACGCCAGAAAGAAGCACCTTCTGGGCGTTTAATGCCAGAGTGACAGCATCCTGGGCGTTCAGAAAAACGCCCAGTGACAAAGGACTTCCTGGCGTTCAACGCTAGAAAGATGCATCAGCTGGGCGTTGAACGCCCAGGAGAAGCAACATTTGGGCGTTAAACGCCCAAACCATGCAGCAGTTGGGCGTTTAACGCCAGGATGGTGGGGAGGAGGTAAAATTCGTTTCTCTTTACAAATTTTCTAATTTTTTATGTTTCAATTCATGATTTCTTGCATAAACATGTTTCAAATTATCATCCCTCAAATCAAATTAGTTTTCTAAAAATCCTAATTTCTAAAATCCCTTTTTTAAAAATATCAAATGTATCTTAATCCATAAAGACAAATTATTTTTCAATCCAATCCAACTCTTTTAAAGTTTGTTTTCAAAACTCAATTATCTCTTTAAAAATCTTTTTCAAAATTAAAAATTCAAATCTATCTTTTTAATTATTATTCATATCTTTCTCTTTTTAAACTATATCTTTTTCTCATCATATCTATCTTTTCTAAATCATATCTTCTAGCTTATCCTTTTCTTATTTTCGAAATTTCCCACCCCCCCTCCCTATATATTGAGTTCGGCGCCCCACTCATCATCACCTTGCAACACTTGCTCTCCTCCTATCCCTCTCCTTTCTTCTCTTTTGCTTGAGGACAAGCAAAGCTCTAAGTTTGGTGTGGTTATCCGTGATCACAAAAACATACTCATTAAGATCATGGCCCCTAAAGGAAAACAACCCACCCAAGGGGCAAGAAAGAGAGTGCTCCAAAGCCACTTTGGAATCAAGGGAAGTTCTTAACTAAAGAACATTCAGACCATTACTACAAAATAATGAGTCACAGATCAGTGATCCCGGAAGTCAAATTTGATCTGAAAGAAGATGAATATCAAGAGATTCAAGAGCAAATTCGAATCAGGAATTGGGAAATTCTGGCCAATCCTGAAACGAAAGTGGGAAGAAACATGGTTCAGGAGTTCTATGCTAATCTATGGCAGACAAACAGGCAAAGAATAATTGGAGCTGCTCTCTATGACCATCGGACCTTAGTCAGAGGAAAGATTGTTCATACTCATCCTGACAAGATCAGTGAGATATTTAAGATTCCTCAACTGAAAGATGACCCAGACTCCTTTAACAGGAGAATGATGAGGGTAAATAAAGGTCTAGACAAGATTCTAGAGGATATATGCATCCCTGAAGCCAGGTGGACCACCAGCACCACTGGCACCCCAATTCAACTCAAAAGAGAAGATCTAAAACCAGTAGCCAGAGGCTGGCTGGATTTTATTGGGCGTTCCATATTGCCCACCAGCAACCGTTCTGAAGTTACCATTAAAAGAGCAGTAATGATTCACTGCATCATGTTGGGAAAAGAGGTAGAAGTCCATCAACTGATCTCATGTGAGCTATACAAAATAGCAAACAGGAATTCCAAGGACGCCAAATTGGCCTATCCAAGCTTAATTTCTATGCTCTGCAAAGATGCCGGAGTGAAGATGGGAATAACAGAGTATATTCCAGTTGAGAGGCCAATCACTGGAATATCAATGGTCAGACAACAGCAACAAGATGATTCAGCTAAGAGGAGAGCACAGGAAGCCCTCCCAAAACTGCCTCAATTCGAATATTGGGAACATCTTGAGGCTTCTATTTCCAAATTGCAAGAAGCTGTGGACCAAATAAAGGAAGAACAGAACAATCAAAGTAGCATGCTTTGCAAACTGCTTAAGGAACAGGAAGAGCAAGGGCGTGATCTAAGGGAGCTAAAACGCCAAAAATTAATCCTTGAAAAGCACCCCACAGATTAGAGGAACATCTACTCCTCAAAACAACAGGTTGCTGAGTTCCAATTTTTCTGCTTTAACTTAGTGATAGTATTATTATAGAAATTCACCTTAGGAGATATTTAGTAGTAGTAATTAGTATGTCTATTTTGATTTTATTTCCAATTAAGCTATAATTTATTTCTCTCATCATCATCAGGCATGAATAAAGTAGTAGATTTTTTTTTTAGAATAAAGAAGTAATCTATATTTTTCGAGTTCTTAATAATAAAAATTATAATTAATTATGTGTGGTGGCAATACTTTTTGTTCTCTGAATGAATGCTTGAACAGTGCATAACTTGTACTTTGAATTTGATGAATATTGGCTCCTGAAAGAATGAGGAACACGAAAAATATTATTGATGATCTGAAAAATCATGAAAGTGATTCTTGAAGCAAGAAAAAGCAGTCCATTCAAAAAAAAAAAAAGAAGGAGCAGTAGAAAAAGCCAATAGCCCTTAAAACCAAAAGGCAAGGGTGAAAAGGATCCAAGGCTTTGAGCATCAGTGGATAGGAGGGTCTAAGGAAATAGTTCCAGGCCTAAGCGGCTAAACCAAGCTGTCCCTAACCATGTGCTTGTGGCATGCAGGTCCAAGTTACAAACTTGAGACTGAGTGGTTAAAGTCGTGATCCAAGGCAAACAGAGTGTGCTCAAGAACTCTGGACACCTCTGACTGGGGACTCTAGCAAAGCTAAGTCACAATCTGAAAAAGGTTCACCTAGTCATGTGTCTGTGGCATTTATGTATCTAGTGGTAATACTGGAAAACAAAGTGCTTAGGGCCACGGCCAAGACTCATAAATAACTGTGTTCAAGAATCAACATACTACACTAAGAAAATCAATAATACTATCTGAATTCTGAGTTCCTATGGATGCCAATCATTCTGAAATTCAAAAGATAAAGGGAGATGCCAAAACTGTTCAGAAACAAAAAGCTGCAAGCCCCGCTCATCTAAAAAGAATCTGAGCTCCATTTAAAACTCTTAGATATTATTACTTCTTAAATTCTCTCATCCTATTTTATTTATCTAGTTGCTTGAGGATAAGCAACAGTTTAAGTTTGGTGTTGTGATGAGCGGATATTTTATACGCTTTTTGGGGGTAATTTCATGTAGATTTTAGTATGTTTTAATTAGTTTTTAATAGAATTTTATTAGTTTTTAAGCAAAAATTATATTTCTGGACTTTACTATGAGTGTGTGTATTTTTCTATGATTTCAGGTATTTTCTGGCTGAAATTGAGGAAGCTGAGCAAAAATTTGATTTAGGCTGAAAAAGGACTGCTGATGCTGTTGGATCCTGACCTCCCTGCACTCGAAATGAATTTTCTGGAGCTACAGGAGTCCAATTGGCGCGCTCTCAACGGCGTTGGAAAGTAGACATCCAGGGCTTTCCAGCAATATATAATAGTCCATACTTTGCGCGAAGATAGATGACGTAACTTGGCGTTGAACGCCAAGTACATGCTGCTGTCTGGAGTTAAACGCCAGAAAAACGTCATGATCCGGAGTTGAACGCCCAAAACACGTCATAACTTGGAGTTTAACTCCAAGAAAAGCCTCTACTCGTGGATAGCTTTAGTCTCAGCCCCAGCACACACCAAGTGGGCCCCAGAAGTGGATTTCTGCACCAATTATCTTAGTTTATTCATATTCTGTAAACATAGGTTACTAGTTTACTATTTAAACAACTTTTAGAGAATTATTCTGTACCTCATGACATTTTCAGATCTGAATTACATACTTTTTGACGGCATGAGTCTCTAAACTCCATTGTTGGGGGTGAGGAGCTCTGCAGCGTCTCGATGAATTAATACAATTCCTTTGTTTTCCATTCAAACACGCTTGTTCTTATCTAAGATGTTCATTCGCGCTTAATTATGGAGAAGGTGATGATCCGTGACACTCATCACCTTCCCCAATCCATGAACGTGTGCCTGACAACCACTTCCGTTCTACATCAGATTGAATGAGTATCTCTTAGATTCATTACGCAGAATCTTCGTGGTATAAGCCGGATTGATGGCGGCATTCATGAGAATCCGGAAAGTCTAAACCTTGTCTGTGGTATTCCGAGTAGGATTCTGGGATTGAATGACTGTGATGAGCTTCAAACTCCTGAAGGCTGGGTGTTAGTGACAGACGCAAAAGAATCAATGGATTCTACTCCAACCTGATTGAGAACCGACAGATGATTAGCCGTGCTGTGACAGAGCATAGGAACGTTTTCACTGAGAGGATGGGAGGTAGCCATTGACAACGGTGACACCCTACATAGAGCTTGCCATGGAAGGGACCCTGCGTGTGGGAAGAGGACTTCAAGGAAAAGTAGAAATTCAAAGGACAAAGCATCTCCAAAACTCCAACATATTTCTCATTACTGCACACCAAGTAACGATTTGATTCTCTTTTATTTTTCTAATAATTCTAAACACTTTGACTTCTTACAATTAAATCCAAATAATCTTATTGGCCTCCTGACTAAGATTAATAAAATAAATATAGCTTGCTTCAAACCAATAATCTCCGTGGGATCGACCCTTACTCACGTAAGGTATTACTTGGACGACCCAATGCACTTGCTGGTTAGTTGTGCGAATTGCCAAAGAGTTAGATTGCATTTCGTGCACCACAAACATTGGTGGGATTCAAGGATCAGTACAAGCATAAGCCGCCATGACAAGGAGCTCATCAAATGTCCAACTTAAAGACTTTAACTAAAAGTGCTAGGTGGGAGACAACCCACCATGGTATGATCGTCTCTTTTTATTCTTAGTTTTATTTTATTTTAATTTTATCAGTGTTAATTCGTAAATTCTGCATCATCATCTGCATTTGCATTTGCATTCTGCATATATATAAAAAAAGAGAAGCATGCGACGAGCAAGTGTCGCTGACGCATCCGCGTCATAGGTGCATGTGCGAAAAAAGGGAATTGAACAGAAAGTCATGCGAGAGCGTGGTAGGAGGTGTGCCTTAGGCACCAACGCGTCCCTGACGCATCTGCGTCATTTGCGAAACCAGCCTTCCACGTGTGCGCGTCAACCACACGCATGCGTGACCCCGTGAAATCGACGTAAATGGGTGCATGGCAGAGAGTTAGGATGGAGTGGGGTTGAAATTGTGCTAAAAGCACAAAGCCCTATCATGTGAACGCATCCCCTACGCGTCCACGTCATTTTTAAAGTAAGGCCAATCACACGTGCGCGTCACCCACGCACACGCGTCACCCTAAATTTTGGCAATATGCGTTTGAGACAGAGAGTTGCGCGCACGCGAGGCTGCTCTCGCGCCAATGGCACAAATCAACTCATGCAAACACGTGCCCCACGCGTACGTGTCATCAGAAAATTACGCAACTCACGTGAACGCGTGAACCACGCATCCACGTCACATGCGACGCACAGTTTTACCAGATCAGCGCCAGATATCTTATCTTTTCCCCAATCCTATTTTCTCTCTTCTCCTTTCTTATTTCTTTCTTTTTCCTTCTTTCTTCTTTATTCCTTCTCACTTTTTACTTCATCCCCCCTTCTTTCTTTTTCACATTCATCACCAAGGTTCTTTTCTTTTCTTCTTCTCTCTTTACTTTTCCATTATTATTTTTTTATTCTTATTTATGCTTTCTTCTTCTTTTTCTTTATCTTTCATTATATATGTTTTCTTTTTCTTTTTTCTTTTTAAACCCTTTTAATTGGTGTTGGAAATTTATTTGGGTAATTATTTTCTATATTTTGCTTGTGGATTATTAAGGAATTATTGACAATTATCACAAATTATTTTTGGGGTTGTTTGCATGTTCAACTTTACTACTTTCAATCACATATTTACCATGCATGCTAAGTGTTTGTGAAAAAGTCCGTATGGCATTGTGAATTCTTAATTATTCTATCCTTATACTCTAATGTCTATTTTTCACAAAACCCTTTAAATATTTTATTAATTAAATATAATTATCAATACAAACGTTATTGTTAGTTTGTTACGAGTAATACTACATTTTGGCTTTTAATGTTTGATCTACGCTACTCATGTCTTTGCCAGCATGCTAATAAACATCTTGCATTTAATTGCCTCAATTTATCATGCTATATTTCCATTGATGTCCTAATTGCATGGAGTCGCGACCATGTGTTAACAACATTCTTCTTTACTTTGGCATGATTATCACTCATACTACCCTCTTCCTTGCTCTATCCCTTTGAATTCATGTCCCTTTCTCTTCTCCCTTTTCAGGATGGCCACCAGGAAGGATAAAGAGAAAGCCTCTACAAAGAGCACCGGCTGAGGAACCACAACCCCCGCCCACCTGCACAACTTTGCATACACCGAGGACGGTGCAATCTTTAAGTGTGGGGAGGTCGATACCGACTTCCGTGGATTAGTTATTTTCTTCTCAACACCAATATTCAATTTTCTAATGTTAATTTAGTTGTTGCATTTGCATGTTTGATTGCATATTTGTTTGATTTTGTGCATATTCTACCACTACTTGGTTGAAGTGATAAGTTTCTTTTCAAGACCCTATTTTATAGTATTTCACTAATTTAAATTGAAAATTTGTGATAAACTTGTTGGAAGTTGTATTTGGAACATGGTTTTAGAGCTCGAACACACAAAACCAGTGAGATTTTGAGCCTACTTGATTAGTTGCATCTTATCAACCAATATTTTATTTTTTTGGTGTGTGTTTTTCTCTCTAAAATTATGATTTTTTTCTTGCTTGATTCTATATTTCTATTGTTTAATGTATGCATATACTTATATGATTGAGGCCTTATTTCACTCAGCTTACATACCCATATGGCCTTACCCTTTCATTATCCTTTGCAAACCAATTTGAGCCTATTTTATCTCATTTGTTCCTTATTTTACCACATCACTAACTCTAAGCGGAAAATAATAATGTCCCTAATTTGAATCCTTGGTTAGCTTAGACTAGTGAGAGTGCTCATGAATTAAGTGTGGAAAAAGTGGGTTTGAAAACGTTTGGTTTGAAAATTGAGTATATTACATTTTCTGTGAAAATGTGAAAAATGTTGAGAACATGTTTATGCATTCAATACCTTAATCATATGCATTGGAAAAAACAAAAGAAAAGAAAAAATAATAATACAAGAAAATAAAAGAAAATAAAAGAAAAAAATAATAATACAAGAAAATCAAGGAAAAAGAAAAGAAAAAGAGCAAATAAATAAAAAGGGGACAAAATGCCCCAAGTTAAAGTAATAACATCAATGCATATGAGTTGTACTTAAATTTGAGATGCATGAATATGTGGTAAACATAGTTAATGGGCAGTTAGATCTTGCATTGTATTTACATGGATTGTCTTAAGTTAGGTAGGAAGTTTAGGTTAATTAAGGATTCAGATTTTAGTCCACTTGACCAAATACAATCCTACCTTGACCCTAACCCCATTACAACCCTTAAAAGACCTCTTGATATGTGTATCTGTGCATTAAATTTTTGTTGATTGTTAGATGAAGAGCAAGTCTTAGAAAGCAAGGTTAGTAGAGAATTGAGAGAATCGAACCTTAAACACTTGAGCGATTAGAGTGTATACACTTCCAGTGAGGGTTCGATGCTCGATTCTTTGTTCCTGGCTTTCATGAGCTATTTTCTTATGCAAGTCCACTTGTACTTTATTTTGTGATTTGAATTAGTGAAATCCAGTTCATATTTGTTCTTGAAGGATTTGTGTACTTTTAACCAAGTAGGTAGAAACATTTTGCATGTAGTTGCATTCACATAGATAGGTTGCATTTCATACTCTCTACCATTCCTCTTCACTCTTTTAGTTCTCTTGAGCTTAGCATGAGGACATGCTAATATTTAAGTGTGGGGAGATTGATAAACCACTATTTTACGGTTTATCTTCTGCTCAATTGAGTGGATTTTATCAATCTTTCATACACTTGTTCATACAAAATGCATGGCTTTACATTCTCCTTCTTGATTTTGTGCTATGATTGAAACATGCTTCTTTGGCCTTATATTTGCTAATATTAATCTTCTCTTAGATGCCGTGATATGTGCGTTAAGTGATTACAGGGTAGGAATGGCTTAGAAGATGGAAAGAAAGCATGCAAAAGTGGAAGGAATACAAGAAATTGAAGGAATTGCTGAGCTGTCCAGCCTGACCCTCTCGCACTAAATCGATAATAACTTGAGCTACAGAGGTCTAAATGACGCGGTTTGAGTTGCATTCGAAAGCTAACATCCGGGACTTCGCAACAATATATAATTTGCCAAAGCTGCTCCGAAGATAGGCGACGCACACACGTGGATCACGCAGACGCGTGACTTGGAAAAAATGCAATCCCCGCGTACGCGTGACTTTGCCACGTGCTGGACGTATCAGAAATCGCTGGGGGCAATTTCTGGGCTCTTTTTAACCCATTTTTTGGCCTAGAAAACATAGATTAGAGTCTATAAAGTGGGGGAATGCATCCATTCAGGGGATACAACATTGATTATTCATAATTTTAGGTTTTAGATGTAGTTTTCTAGAGAAAGAGGCTCACTCCTCTCTCTTAGGATTTAGGATTAGGATTTCTTTGTCTTTTCAATTCTAGGTTCAATGTTCCTTTACTTTAATTTTTCTTCTACCTTTATTTGTTCTATTACTTTAGTTTGTTTATTTTCCCAATTTGGTTTATGGATTCCTATGTTTAATTTGATTTTCTATTTAATATAATTTGAGGTATTTCAGATTTATGATTGCTTTCTTTTATTTATTATATAAATAATTTGGATTTTTCTCCCCCCTTTGCCTTGGTTGAGTAATTGGTGATACTTGAGTTATCAAACTTAGCTGTTGATTGAAAATTGGAATTTGCTGATTGATTGGACCCTCTAAAGCTAGTCTTTCCATAGGAGTTGACTAGGACTTAAGGAATCAAATTGATTAGTCCACTTGACTTTCCTTTATTTAGTAAGGGTTAACTAAGTGGAAGCAATAAATAATTCTCATCACATCTGATAAGGATAACTAGGATGGAATTTCCAGTTCTTATACCTTGCAAGGGTGTTCATGATAATTAATTTACTTTATTGTTAATTTATTTCCTTGTTTCCTATTTCAAAAACCCAAAAATATACCTCTTTCCATAACCAATAATAAATCATACTTCCCTGCAATTTCTTGAGAGACGACCCGAGGTTTCAATACTTCGGTTATAAATTTTATTAGGTTTGCTTTAGTGACAAACAAGTTTTTTGTACGAAAGGATTTCTGTTGGTTTAGAAACTATACTTACACCGTGATTATTTTTGTGAAATTCTTTACCATCAATTAATCCGTTCGTCAATGACTTAGTGTTGAAATTAGTCCTTCCCACTAAGCAAGTTAAGGGAAAGTGGTCACTTTTACGGGAAGGTCCTTTTAGAGTTGGAAAAAAATTTTATGGCAATGCATATGAGTTAAGAGATATAACAACTACTAGGACATATAAATGGTAAATATATCAAGTTATATCATTGTCATTAATTGTTTTCATTAATAAAAAAATGTCAAAATTTATACAAAATGAGCGAAAAGTTCATATGGAGCTTCGATAGAATACAATGAACTAAAACAGGGTCCTAAATCTAAGCTTCAAGTCTTCTTGTTTTTGACCCAAAATAGCAGAGGCTTCAAAATTATCCTTTTTGACCTTAGCGGCTTGATTAACAGCTTCGACAAGTGTAGGGTGGTATTGTCACCAGTCGAAGTACCATGAGTGGAGGAGGTTGAGTCATCTCAGTCTCGATACCAGACGGATCAACTCCTAGTCCATAGTGACTTCCTGTTTCAACCCAAGATTTGAAGCTTTGTTTGGACTATTTGGATTAAATAAGAAAGATTAAACAGATTCCCCAAAACAAACGTCGACTATAAAACTTAGAGGTATTACAGGAATACCTTAGAATAAATGGTGGAATTTTTTTTTTGTGCTTTCTTGGGGTTAGCCCCAACAAGGATGTCGACAGCACCACGCTTCTTTGAGGAAAGAGTTATTTCTGTATCTCAAGCAACTGAAAAACAAAAAACATATAAGATAAATAAGGACTTAATAGATAAAGTTTTAAGAAAACACGGTACCTGGAGGATATCTAGCGATCCTCGTTTGACCATGAATCTTATCCCTGAATCCCCGATAATAGATAGCACCAGTCGTGTTTATACCTAAGGTTTGGGGATCTTTCTTTCGGAGTCGGTGATCCTCTGCTAAGGCTTCTTTAGGATGGTCAGGTAGTCGATTGGCAAGACCAAAAAGGGCATTGAAAAAAGAAGGGAATATGAATTTTCGCATAAAATTACTTTTTTGGGAATAAGGGTCTCGAACCAAAGCTTTGAAGTAACGGTCGAGACATCTATGAAAATGGGCTTCCTTTTTCTTTTCTCATACCTCTAAGGCTTCGATGAACACATTCTTTTCGTTCCTTAAATACCATTTTACTTTATAGTATTTTTCAAATGCAACAATTTCGTTGATATGCTCACCTTTAAATTTCTTTGATGGTGTAGCAGTCTATGCAAAAGGAAGAACCAAGTTAAAGAGCGTTTACTCAGACGAAGTATAATGGGAAGTAAAGTAAGTCGACCAACATTTGTGGAAAGCAAGAGTCGAAAGAAAGCAAAACTTGATGTCTTGCCTTTGGTATTGGGAAGTCACCCTTTGGTGATTAAGATCCAAAACTTGATCAAATTCTTCTAAACTCAACACCTCATATTGGGTCATTTGCACTGCAAGGTCGAGGGAAAGACAAGGCTTGTGCAAGACCAAACTGTCTCAACACATATTGGGGGGAGTAGGTGAACAATTTCTTTTTTAGAGCCACGGTCGACTCATAAGGCACACCCACAGGAAGAATTTGGGGAGTTAAGGTTTTCGACCATAGCTCATCAACAGTTTCTTGGTTCTCAGGTTTGAGGTTGGTTAAAGAATGGAGATATCTGACAATACTTTCTAACAAGTAAATGGATTAGGGTAATAAGAAGTGTCATCATCAGTTTTGATGTCGAGAAGAAGGTTGATGAAGTAATGAAAGGCATCGATGCTAGACATGGTTTTTGGCTTCGACCAGGAGAGTTGAGATAGTCGAATACCGTCAACTTGAGCTTTTGGGACAAGAATAGAAGAGGCAGTGAATCGAGGTTCAAGTACAGCCTTCAACCATAGGGTTACAACCCAAAGAGGACCAAAAGGATTGATCAATGATTCACCTCGACGTATTTCACTAACGACTAAGAAAAGTGTTTCATATAGTTGGCCCAGAATCAAGAGGGACAATTGATGTATTTTTTACAATAAAACATGATAGCTAGTGGCAAATAGCTACTTTTCTTGATCTGAATTGGCTTGGAACAAAATATATAAAAGCTTAGCCACAAGAGTAAGAAAGCCACATGTTCACTCTCAATCACAAGGTCACCCTCAGAACCCATGTTGTTTTGAATGAAATCCGACACAGAGGTGGAGTCAAAATTGATGTCGAAGACATCATCAAGGTATTTTGCGACCCAACATGCATCCTTTCTATCAGGAGCAATGCTGGTCAAAGCGAAAATTTCCATCAAGGTTGGATCCATCATTTCATAAGGAAAATGAAAGTTATTTGTTGTTGGGAACCAAAAATATAGGCTAGCTCCTAAGAGGGAGGCAGTATATGACAAGTTGAAAGTAGCTAACTATAGTGCACTAAAAATCTTTAAAGACTTTCATACTGGTTTGTAGTTCGAAGAGAGTCTCGACATCCAAATTGAAAATGAAGAACTAGACTTCTTAAAGGGTGCTGTTCTAAAGACTCGACTAGTAAAATAAGTAGTCATAACATTTTTGCAACAAATTAAAGGAAGGTGTTCAAAAAAAAAAAAAAAAGAAATCGACTCGACTTATTTTTTAATGGAGATTGGTCCCATGTATAAATACAAGATATTGGTAACCTGAAATAGAAGCAGTACTTGGCTTGCTATAGCGCAATGGTCTCTACATCAGGGTTAGAAGCTCTCAAAATACCATCATCATTATAGAATTATAACACATTGGCCACCAACAGAAGAGGGTCTACAACCCTAATATGGAGGGATATTTTAGTCAATTACCTACTTGCTAAACAACAAAAGAGAGATGGGAAACCTTATCGTACATGGTATACTAGTGTTCTAATAAAGTAAATGGAACATGTAAAATTATATAAAGATGCAAATTAAAGACCCTACAATATACTATTTATTGGTAGTGTTTATCGTTTTTGAAGCAAAATGGAATGAAACAAGTGGCTGGGATGCTACGTTTGATGATGAATTGCATTTCATGGTGGGTCTCAGTCGTCATTTCATATCTAATTTATCGTCAAACAGTTAAACAAAGCCTAACTATTACTGTTTCCTAATCTGAGGGAGAAGAAAAGTTTGATCTATACTTTTAATTTTAAGGGCCCGGGGCGGCTAAGTGCATGTCTATTTTTCATTTCTCTCAAATGGTTTATTTGATAGTGATACAGAAATAATGAGGTAGAAGAGTGTAGGTCTTGTTGGTTCAATGAATTGATTTTTCCATTTATATTTTATCATCACTTGGGGTTTGATTATTGGATTCTTTTAAGTAAAGTGAATCAAAGTTCACTGAATTTGAAAATATTTATGAGTTTACTAAATACACCTTTTTAATGTTTAAAAATGTATTATTAAAATATAATATTTCCAGTCCGTGAAATATACTTATTTTTTTTTAACTTAAAATCCTTGAGGTTTTTTCGCCTATAGTTTATAATATATATTGCGAGAATAATATTATGGTAATAATTTTTAAAATAGCTTAATTAGGTATCCTTTAAAAGTGATTATTTATTTAATTTTTTATTGTAATAATTTAAAAAAATTGAAACAAACACATTTAAATAAATTTAATATCTTTTTAAAATTAAATATATATTCAAAATACAAATTAAATAAAATTAAAATTTAAAATTTAAAATTATAAAATAAACTAATTAGCTAAAATATCAAACAATAAAATTAATAAAGACATTAAAATGAATAAATACTAATACTCAAATAAATAATAAAAATCTCAACTAATACTATGATAAAATATGTTAGATATATTTTTATTGAATAAGATCTTTTTTTGTGGAGAAGGAAGGGTCAGAACCCCAAACACCAAAAGAAAAAAAATAAGAGGAGACCTAGGCAGAGCTCCTTATCGTAATAACACCCATACAATTAGAAATAAGAGAATAAACTATAGCAAAAGGAGGAGTATCATATATATAAATCTCTAACGGTAGACTCTGACCTTGCTTAGCTAGACAATCAGCCACCAAATTTGCTTCCCGAAGATTGTAACACCAATAAATTTTCTGTATGCGGCGAGACAAAACAAGGATATCCTGAATAAGGGAGAAGTAGGCGTGATTAGACGAGCACCCCTTTTTAATCATGTTGATAGCCATTTGAGAATCCAATTCTATAATATTGTGATTCAATTTATTTGTCACAGCCAATTTTAGCCCTTTTATCATTGTCCATAATTCAGCATGCATTATGGAGCAACTTCCCAAGTTGCAGGAGAAACCTTTCACAAATCTTCCTAAGGAATCTCTAAGAACGCCACCGCAAGCCGCATTGTTGTTATGATTATAGAAGGACCCATCAACATTAATCTTGATAAACATCTCTTAAGGTGGTTTTCATCCAATCAAACGCTTTGTACTGGTGTTTAAGTTCCTCTACTTTAGTAACTTAGAAGAGGTACTCTCTATCTCCCTTGATCGAGCCTGGATAGAGTGAACCAACGCATACTGCGAGGTGTATTTTTCTTCAAAAATCAACAAATTTCTTGCGTACCATAGGGACGAAACAGCAATATCGAAGATCCTTTCCTTTACTATGTGATTTTCGAACAGATTAGAAGTCAACCAAGCTTAAAGATCAAGGGTAAAAAAAATTATTCATGTACTCCTATGGATTGAGACGACTCCAGATCCCTTTGACAAAAAAAACTGTCTCGAAGCACATGCAAAGTTGTCTTGTCTGCTGCATTATATCTCGGGCAAGAAGAGTACATATTCATATGCCTTCTTTTTCTATTATAATTTGTTAAAATAGCATCGTTTGCCACTAGCCAGAGAAAGTAACGTACTCTTTTCGGCGCTCCCACCTCCAAATACGATTGAACAGCAAATTAGGAGGGGGGAACTCTTCGCATAAGGAATTGTAAGCTAATTTTAGGCTAAAAGATCCATCTTACGACATTCCCCACGCAATCTGATTGTCTCTCCAAGGAGAAGGAGGAACCATGGCCATTATTCTCTTCACGATATCCTTTCCACCGGCAACCAGTCCCTGAGCTTCCTTTCATCTCACGCACCTGAAACCGAGAGAAAGTCATTAGTAGATAAATTGGAATTGAACTCACCACTTACCTGAACAACATGCTGTTTAAGACGCCCCGCAGTTGGAACCCTCTGGTGATTCCAAAAATCAATTTTTCAGCCATCCCCAATCTCCAGATCGTATTGCTTTTTACTTTATCCCAAGAAGAGCAAACCCCCTTCAATAAGTTTGAATTCTTACTCCTTCTTCAGACAATAGGGAGAATATCACTTCCACACTTGTACTTAGACCTAAGCACCTTGGCCCAAAGACTGTTGTTTTTCTCAACTAGATCTCACCCGATTTTTATCATGTATGCCTGATTCAACTTCCTAGCATGGCGTACTTCAATCTCTCCAGAGTTTTTTGGTTCTCTTAACTTCCTCCAGCTCACCAGATGAAGGTATTTATGGTGCTCAGTCTCTTTCCAGATAAAATTCCTACAATTTTGATCAATAATATTACAAGTAGATATCGGCAAGAGAGCAGTTTGCACAGTATAAAAAGGTAAAGATGAAAAATCAGATTTCACCAAGGTTGATCATCCGGCAAAAAGAGAGAAAATTTGCCTTCCAACTATTTAATATGGACTTCATTTTTGTAATAATATCACTATAGGTGTTCTTGTTAACCCTCTCATGAAGGATAGAAACACCCAAATATTTTTTGAGACCATTTATTCTAGTGAACTGGAGGGCTTCATTGATCTCTTTCCTGACACTGTTTTCCCATATTTTGAGAGAAAAGGACACGAATTTTTGCACTACTAATTTTCTGTCCAGAGTTAGCACATAATTCGTCCAACACTTGCTTGATAACTCGCGCATGGTCCATGTTGGCTCCCGCAAAAAGGATACGATCATCCGTGAAGCACAAATGGGAGAGCTTAGGCCCATCACGATTAAGACAAATAGGCTTCTACATGTCAAGGTCCACTGCCACACTAATAAGCTGCGAGAACCTTTCCATGCAGAGAACAAAAATATAGAGCGAAGGGGATCCCCCTGCCGAATACCTCTAGTAGGGAAGAATTCCTCTAAAGCCTCCCCGTTCCACAATAAGTAATGAAAAAATCCAACTAATAATAAAAAATTTAACTTAATTATTCATTTTAATAATTTTAAAAACATTAATGTTAAAATAAGTAATGAAAAAATTCAACTAATAACAAAAAATAAGAAATATTATATACGTTTTTATCGAATAAGATATAAAAATTTTATTTTTTAAACGTTTAAATTTAAATTTTAGATTTATAATTTTGGATGTGTTTTAAAAATATTTTGTGCATAACTTAATAATTTTAGATGTGTTATACTTGAAAAAAAATATTTTTTATGAACATACATTTTAATAATTTTGAAAACGTTAATGTTCAAATAAATAATAAAAAATCCAAGTAATAATAAAAACTAAGAAATATTAGATACGTTTTTATCGAATAAGGTATAAAAAATTAATTTTATTTTTAACGTTTAAATTTAAATTTTAGATTTATGATTTTGGATGTGTTTTACAAATATTTTGTACATAACTTAATAATTTTAGATGTGTTATAATTGAAAAAAATAAATTTTTATGAACATACATTTTAATAATTTTAAAAATGTTAATATTCAAATAAGTAATAAAAAAATCCAACTAATAATAAAAAATATTAGATGTGTTTTTATTGAATAAAATATAAAAAAATTAATTTTATTTTTAACATTAAATTTAAATTTTAGATGTATGATTTTAGATGTGTTTTAAAAATATTTTGTATATAATTTAATAATTTTAGATGTGTTATAATTAAAAAATAATTTTTATAAACATACCATCTATATCTTCTTATTTAAATCTTCGATTTTTTGTGCATCTTTACTCAAACAAATTAAAATATTAATTACTTTATTTGTAACAACTTTATTATTAAAATCACATAGGACCTAATTCCAATTAAATAAATAGATTATTAAGTTTATTTTAAACATAATTAAAGATGTTAATTTTTATATTCCTTAGCATACTAGGATAAAACAAAGAAAAATATAAAATAGATAATCACATAAATAATGGAACAAATAATAATAATAATAATAATAATAATAATAATAATAATAATAATAATAATAATAATAATTAAATTAAAAACTGAAAATTAAAGGATAACTAACATGTCTGTTTTTTCAAATATCTTTATCATATTTTTGAAAATTTTTAGCATACATTCTATTCAATTAATTTCTGGTTTTAAATAGTCACCAAAAAAAATTTTCTGATTTTAAATATAATAAAATCAAATCTTAATTTTAAATTGAGTTCAATTAGGGAATTAATATTTTCGTCGATATTAATTAATTTTTTAATCCTAAATTTAATTTTTTATTCTAAATCATAAATTATAACCGTAAATACTTTTTGATTGCTTAGATAAAGTCTTACAAGTTATGGATAAATTCATCATAGATTTAAATTCCATTTAGGATCTTAATCCTAAATCTTAAATCTTTCAAAAATAATAGTTAAATAAAATTATTTTGCAATAAAAAAATTGTTAAAATTAATTAAAAGATATTTTTTATACTTATTCTTTTAAGTTTTAATAAAGTAAAATTCATAATAAAGATCATGTGTGAGCATACAATAGGTCTAACAACTAAAATCAATGAGAAAAGGAGAAAATAAAAATTAAAACAAAAAAGTGATGCCTTTTTCTGTGATTTTGTTTTGGGAAAGTATAGTTTGGTAAGGATCAGTTGCATTCTGTATTAAAAACAACAGAAGCTAGGAGCCCACGCACCAAAGGATCCACATGGAAAACAACAATTTATGGTGGTCTTTGCAGAATTGAACTTTCGTTATTTGCAAATTCAAACTGATCATAGCCCCTCATTGTTGGCATCTGTGCTGTCAAAGACTCAAAGTGATCCCATCATGCCGAAAGTGACACTCTTAATTAGTTGTATATCTGCCCTTTTCTTATTCTAAATTTCGTTTATATTGCAACTTGTGCCCCTCATTCTTGACCGTTGTCTATGACACTAACTATTTTCCACATTTGCTTAATTAGAAATCTTAGTGAATGGGGGCACTTCTGTAGTTCAACTGACAAATCATGGGTCAATTTGGCACCACAAGAATAAAATGGTAGGTTGTGTGTGATACTAACTAATATAATAATGAATGAGTTTTATACAAAAAAATTAATTATTAAATTAAGTATTATATATTTGTGTATAAATATATGTATTATTTATTTGATTTTTAATGTGTATTTTATCCGCATAACAAAGTTGTAAATTTTTATGCTTGAAAAACCCTCAAAATGAAACAAATTAATTTTATTCTATTTTTAACTTAGTTTGAATATATGGTGTGAGACTCTGAGTGAATCAACAATGATAAGATTGCAACCAATTTATCAAATTATTTGAAATCGAAACCAATCAACTATATTTAAATTCAACTTAAAGCATGAGTAGATTTTTAGACTATAAGCAACATAAATTAAAAAAATTTCAAAATAAAACCAATTATTGTTTGGATAACCAATATTATTATTTAGACCAAAATAAATAATTATTGAAGACATTTTTTGGAGTTAGATAAGATTCCAAACATATTCTTTAGGGTACTTGGGAAGAAAGCAATTATATAAAAGTAGTGTGCATCAAATCAAAACTTCATCACAAGGAAGAACCATTTCCAACTCATTATATTTGCTTTTGTAAACAAAGCCTTAGTTCATTTCATTTCCTATCCAACCACTTCCCTTTCGAAAACTCTTTCTTTCATCAACCAACAGGAAAAGAAAGAAAGAAAAACTTTGTTGTTGTTGCAATTGTGATGTCAAGCTTGAAGATAGGGAAGAAGCTTCAACCTGCAAAGAAAGCATGGAGGAGCATCTCCAAAACTGTGCAATCAAGGGTCAACAAACACAACATACAAAAGAGTATCAAGAACACCCTTCATCGCCTCATCGCCATATTTCACCATCTTTGTCACCTCATAACACGTAGCCGTGGCCATCATCGTTCGCTCACTACTACAAGAACACCATATGCTGCTTCTTATTATGGTAGGAGCATACCTGCAATTCACATAGATGATCTCTTTGCCGAGTCTGCTTCTGCTTCTACTTCTGCTACGAACGTTCGTGTTCGTGCCAATAACAATAATATTGGTACATCGCCTGCACGAGGCGAAGCAAGCCGAGGCAAAAGGGTTGTCGTTGAGAAGAAGGAATTGCAAAGGGACATAGATACTATTGAGGATGCATGGAAGGTTGTGGTTGCTAAGTCACCAATGCTTCAGGTTGATGAGAAGGCTGAGGAGTTCATCTCTAAGTTTCATCTTGATATGAAGATTCAGAAAGAGAACTCTTTGCTGGAATTTCAAGAAATGCTAGCTAGAGGGGTCTAAAAAAATTGTTTTGTTATGAAGCATGATTACTTGGGATTGGTTTTATTGTTGTTCATTTTTTTAGATGACTTGAAGTTATTAGTAGTCACCCACACAGAGTGGTTTTGCCCAAAAAAACTTGTCAAATGTATAGATATATTATAAGAGATTGCAAGGGATAACTTCTTTTTCTTTTTTGTACTCTGTTAAGTGAAGTGTGTATACATTGCATTAAAATATGAATTTTTTGTTTGTATTTAGTTGTTTTTTCATGATGCATACCCTTCAACAGCAACTCATGCTCACTCTGAGGTTTCACCTGCCGGTTGCTAGAATAATTTTGTCCCTGATATTCAAGAATCAAACTTCTAATTATTATATCTGTTAAATAAAGATAAGCTAAAGTCTAAGGGCTTCACGGGAGAACTAAAAACTAGTGCTGTTGGCATTGTCATGAACTTAGAATGTTAAAAAACTTGCAATAATTTCATTCAGAAATTAAAGTTGTGAAGTTTGAATATTTAAAAATAACAAATTTATTTTTAATCATCATTATTGTAAATAATTAATAGGCTTAGTTAGGAGTTGGTGTGTATAAAGAAAGAATAAAATAAATTAGTTAGGAGGAGGTTGATCAGTTGTAACAAATAAATGGTATAAGATCTTTCAGTCTTCCTTAAATTAGTGTAATCCTTCTAGGGTTCCTAGCAAAATGCCATTGAAACTCTCCTCAAAGATTCCTTTTGTCTATGACATTTACAAAACACCAACCGATATTGGAACCAAAACAATCAACATTGGCTGTTAGTAATTTTGTTTTGTAATATTTCTTCCAAACTGATATAATGATAGCAACAACCACTTAAGGACAAGACAACCTAATGCAGAAAATCTTTCATTGGATCATCATGATGGACCCTTTTCATCCTATATGCCTCCATCTCCTCAGGAGTGACCTAGAAAAATCATTACAATGTCAAAACAGAAAAACAAATATCCAAAGATGCATAATGTAATATGGATTAACAGTTAAAACACAAACCATACGGAAAATTTACCTCATCATTCCATCTAACATTATACTTGCGCTTCCTCTCATCTTTTTCCTCCCTCTTTCTTTCATCCTCCTAACCAAACAAAAAGTTATTTATTTGACTTGTTAAGATAGTGAAGTTAATATCAAAAACCAACATATTTTCCAAAAGCCAAATCTCAATGCTTCTTTGCCACTGATATACAAACTCTCTTACAAGGAATCTAAATGGTTGCAATTAATGATAAAAGAATATTAAGAAAAAATGGAAAAAAAATATCAAGACTAACCTTTTTAAGGGCATCGGCAAGTTTTTTCTGATCCAGGACAAGGTCAGCAGGCACATCAGTTCCCCAAGCAGCAAGCTTTTTCTCCTCTGCTTGAGTAGGAGTATCTGCATTTATTTAATTTTTTTTTGAAACTCAGACATGAGATTACAGGGATTGCTATTTATTAGATTAGTTAGATTAGATCATATGATCATTTAAGAACTTGAAATAACAATATAATTCAAACAAATAAAAGGAATTTCTGTACACAGATCATGTAGAAGAAAAACATTGAGAGATAAATAAAAAGAATACAAGTTTCATTCTAATTAAGGGAACATTAGAAATAAGAATATGATAGCACATAAGAATGTTCTAAACAGCGGATAAATAGGAAGACTTGCCTTCAGATGCTGCTTTATGTTCAATGTTTGCCTTCATTAAATCTGCTGCTGTCTCGGCAGCTTCAATTCCTGCTGCCCCAGTGCAGTAGCTGTTTCGTATGGTTTGTTTACAACATTTGTAGCCCCATTGGTGATCCTTCCACCAGGAACCCCATACGCTAGTGTGATTATTAATATATACATCTTCTTCATACTTGCTTTTTGGCAGAGAGGTCTCCTACATATATGAAACGAAAAAATTCGAACAACATAAATCTTTTCCCATCACTTGGCAAATCAAAATGATTAAAAACACTATTTTCAGAAAGCATAATCCAAAAAGAATCTTACTGAACTTAAATTTTTTTAATGGATGATACCAAGGAAAAAAAAAAGTATATTAAATAGCGTAAGTAATAAACATGAAGAGAAGGGATAATTTCCATATCAAATCCTACCAGGCCTTTAATGACTCTTCCAGCACGATCATATTCAACTTGTCTCTCTGTTTGTCCTAAAAGAAGCTCTTTTGGAAGCTCTTCTTGAGTTGCTGCATTTCCATACTTCTCCATTATGGCAGCCTTTGTTTGTGACTTCAACTTCTCTTTGATTATCTTAAAATCCTTAAACAGCAATTCAGCTTGGGAAGGTGCAGCTTGCAAGTGGATATCTTGCCCTTTCTCAAATGCCTCCCAAGCATGAACATTAAGTTGCTTGAACTCTAAAGCTTGACCACTTATTCTATATTGGTTGTCTCCCTGTTTAAAAGGAGCAAACACAAAAAATTAGTTAAATGTTTCCAATGCTATATGGATCTCAGTATCTGACAACCAAATAAAATCTCTTGCGATACTCACACCATAGAATTTCTCGTTAGGATCTGCATCAGGAAGGGGGTCCTCTCGCATGGAACGGGTCTTTGGATCATAATAAGCTGAATTGACATCAAGATTTAAAAGGTATTTGGCAATGTCCTCCCGGATACGCAAATTTCTGAAGCAAGGGTAAGGTTCCATAATCAATAGCAATATCAACATAACAGTGAAACTATGAGAAAATAAACAAATAGGAATACAAACAAAAACCGTGATGTAAACTGTAAACACACCTTACAGTTCCTGTACTGCCACCTCCAGTAGTTCTAACTCGCTTTTCAACCTTGGCAAAGTCCATCTGTTTGCTCTCATCAACTTTAGCCTCATCATCCTTCAGGGTATCTTCATCCTCATCATCATCACTAACCTCATTTTCTCCTTTTTGTTTATTATTTTTCTCTTCCAATTTCCTTAACTGCTGTTCTTTCAAGTACTTCCTCCGAGCCTCATCCCTTTGTTCATATTTTTCAATAACACGAGCATAGGTTGCTGGATCGAAACCATTCCACCGATCCCGCTTGCCATCATAATCAAGTTCAAATGTTTCTATTTTCTCATCAGGAGCAATATGCATGTTGGTCCATTTTGCTCCAATCTTTCTAGGTCGCTCCATGCATGATTTCACATTATGAGTCATTGCTCCACAGCTTAAGAGTAAAAGTAACCAAAAAGTTAGTGGGTTTCTCTATTATTATTTTCTGTGTAGTCTTAAAAATAGAAATACTGTGTTTTTTCAACTAATCAGATCTATTAATATGAATAGGCTACTAAGCTGGCAAAGGTGAGCAATTCTGTTTGATCCAATGCAGACCATATTAGATATTAACATAGGCAACAAATGAAATAAAAAATGGCACCTAAAGTGAAGTTCACATGTGATGTATCTTTGTACAGAAGACCATATTTGAATAGCAAGAGATGAATTAATGAAAGGTTTAGTGGGCTTTGAATAAAGAAAGCTATACTCAAAGGCTACATAACAATCAGGATTTTAGCCCTCACTAGACAATGAAAGCAGCAAACTCTATTTAGATAAGAAAAGTAAGCTTTAATTCATTGTTGACACCTCAACGAAAATAATATTTGTTTACATAAATCAAATCCATAATAGAACAAATAATGCTAAGGGACCCGCGAAAAAGGGTCAGTTCTAGTTAGCATAACACGTCTAAACCATGCTCATCCTTTGCAACTCATTGAAGCTACAGAAAACAAACCTGTGTGCTGTATTCAATTAAAACTCTTCAAGTAGCAAAACGCCATTTCCAAAACAGAAAGCTGCAGAGACATGGAAGAATTAGAAAATCTAGATAGAAACAACTCAAACCACTTACTTTTCACAAGCTCCCTTCCTATACTTGTCAGCCTGAAATATTTTTGCACCTCGATCATACCAAGATTTTGTATAATTTGGATCTGATTTCCATTTCCTTTGATGTTTTAGACTCTAAATAGAAACAAAATAACAAATAAAGAAAGCTACTGAGAATGCAGAGCTTCATCATCATAACAGATTGGGGTGGAACAAAGTTATCGAAGACAGAAGGATGTAGGCATGTAGCTAGTTGTGATGCTTACAGGTTTCTCCGCATTCAAATACCATGGAGCAGAAGACATATACTGGGGTATATGAGGGTTAATCTCTTTCCCATCTTCATCAACCTCAGCTGGAGCAAGCCCTGCTTTACGCGCCTCCTCCAATTCGACTTGTTTCCTGTGGTCCTCTCTAGATTTGAAAGCCGCTGCAATAATAGAGCAGGTATTTAAAATATCATTTAGCTCCTTCACATCCAAGATATCTATAAATTACAGAGAATACCATGAAATAGTAATTACAACCATTGATATCATCTTTCTCACTTGAAAACATTTTTTTCCAGGCAAACAATGCTCTAGCATCATCTGGTTGATAGCTTGGGATACTATTGTCTTTTCACAATTCATCATCATTGAATTGACATTGAATTAAGTTATTGATATCCACAAACTTCCCTTTACGACTAAATTACATGCACATTTTAGTTACAAGCCTAGAAATAAGTTCACGCATTACAAGCTTCAAGACGTAGGTGCTTGGCACAAAGTGATTGAATTTACGACTTCATATTTTGTCCCTTTTCTCTTTCACGGTCTATTTCTGATGTCCCATTCAATTTGTGAAATTCAAATATAACTTGGATAACAGAACACTACTTGTTATCTATGAATGTTCCATTCAATTTTTGAAATTCAAAGTATTTTAAAACAGTTTTGAGAAATACAAGCTCATAATTGATGATGACGTGTTACGGAAGCATTCAAGATTACTCACACACAAATCAGAATGCTAAATCATTTCCCGTTACACCATTTCAAATTCATGACATGCAACAAAAAGACCATGAAATGGAGCTTTTGCAGAAGCGCGTACCTGATGCAGTTGCCATGTCAGATTTTTGAAGAACACGAGAATTTCAAGAACACACAAACGCACACAGCAAAATGATGATTTGATCACGATGGAGTAGTATAGAACCTTCTTCAATGTTCGATTGATTCGATAGGAATAACCGAATACGTAACAACTTTAAGTGGTTTATTGGGCTTGAAATGGACTTGGACCTTGAGCTTTCTATTGGGGAGCATATATGTACTCAAGTTTGTGGGCTACACCGAACTAGCCTTAACAAATATGACCGCAATTTCTAGTAGAAAAGATTAAAATAAAATAAAATTTTAAAAATTGAATTTATAATTAAATCGTTTTAATTATTAGTTTATTAGTTAAAGAGATTTAAATAAATTTACTGTAGTTCAATTTGAATAATTGAGTTATAATAAAATATTATATTAAATAATGTGTTTAATTTTTTTACATGCATATAATTTGTAATATTATAGTTTTTGTTATACAAAAATTAAAAGTAACAACTAAAAAATAATATTTATCAGTTTAATAAAATTTTAATTATTAATATTTTTTTCAAATATCTATATCTCTTTTAACATGCATATTTATTTAAGATTAAATATATTATACAAGTATAAAAATAAATATAATCTATCACAAGAATAGATAAATAAATATTACAAAAAAGCAAATCTTTGAAATAAAAATGTTTTTTATTTTCTATTTTTTTTCTCGATCCAATATTCCCTCATCTTTCTGGATATTTATTAACAAAAAGATAATTTGTAGCCTTAAAAGTAAATGACTAAATAGGCTAATTCTAATAACTCTTTTTCTTTCCGTGTGATATTGAGTTGAATTGAAAGAAGAAAAAAAAAACGAGAGGCTCATAAAATGAGAAGAGAAGGCTGGGCTTCGAAAATTAAATTAATGATAGACATATAGGCTTATTTGAAAGGAAAACTAAGACTCAAAACTAAATTTCAAGGTCACCTTGTAGGCATAGTTAATGCTGCTTATGAGAATCTGAAGAAGCAAGTTCGAATTCTTGCGCCGGAGCTTGACCTTTTCCTCTTTAGCCTGGACAACATTGTTAGGGATGGTAAGATTGTTCCTGATGACCTTGATGATGATAATGTCGATCGCCATTCACTGCCTGCCACCAAAACTTCTGTTGCGTCGACCTCTTTGACTCCCACTGCTGAGGTCGGTCGTCCTGAGTCAGAACTTGATTGTCACATCTTGAACCGGGATGATGGGACAGTGGATGCGGTGCCTCTTCAGACTTGTCCTCCTTCACCCCGTGTTGATGCTGTCGAGAAGTCTTTGGATCCCCGATGATTATTCAGGATGTTTGTGTAGACAGCCCGACTTGTAGGCTTTTGAACTTTTTATATTTGTAAATGGTGTTTCTGACTTGTTGCTACTTTCCTAGTTGCTTGTTTAGCAACTTTATTTTGAAAAACAAAGTAGCTTTCAGGCTCTTGGGGCTGACTTTGGTGGCCTCTTGAGTTTTGTTCTTCTTATGACTTGTGCTTTTTTACGACATGTTGGTCTGCATTTGTTTGGTACCTTATTGCCCGACTTCTTTGGATTACCTTTGTATTTTCATACTTGTGGCTTGATTTTTTGAGGTTGCGTATGTTTGGGTCCAACTTGTATGTTGACTTCCTTAGTTCAGTCACAAGTTTATTTTTAGTAATCCTCTTTTTTGGACCTTTGTCAGGTCTCTTTCAGGGATTTACTTTTTAAAACTTGTTCGTGGGAGGTCGACTTCATCATGCCGGTCCCTTCTAAGTTATTTTTAGTAATCCTCTTTCTTGGACCTTTGTCAGGTCTCTTTCAGGGATTACTTTAATAACTTGTGTTTCGGGCCGACTTTATCATGTCGGGCCCTTCTAAGTTATTTTTGTAATCCTCTTTCTTGGACCTCGTTCAGGTCTCTTTCAGGGATTACTTTTATAACTTTTGTGTTTCGGGCCGACTTTATCATGTCGGGCCCTTCTAAGTTATTTTTGTAATCCTCTTTCTTGGACCTCGTTCAGGTCTCTTTCAGGGATTACTTTTATAACTTTTGTGTTTCGGGCCGACTTTATCATGTCGGGCCCTTTAAAGTTATTTTTGTAATCCTCTTTATTGGACCTCGTTCAGGTCTCTTTCAGGGATTACTTTTATAACTTTTGTATTTCGGGCTGAGTTTATCATGTCGGGCCCTTCTAAGTTATAGTAATCCTCTTTTATAGGGCTGGCCATACCTCTTTCCAGGGATTTACTTATAACTTTGGTTACTGCGACTGGTCTGACTTCTTTACGTCGGCTAGTCTTTAAGTTATTTTTTAACAATCCATTTTATTAGGACCTTGTCAGGTCCTTTCTATGGATCACTTTCGATAACTTCTTGCATTATTTTGTTTTCAACTTTGCCGATTTTGTAGAAATTGGGTTTAATCCTCATTTGGTCGACCTTTTAATGAATTTGGTTTTCATCTCTGTTGGTTTTTATCGTGATCGTGTAGTGAATTTTGATTTTCACTTTCTGCCGATCTGTAGCTTTATAATCGGACGATGAATGTTTCAGATTAATGCGGCTTGAGAATTTGTAGAAGATCTAAACAGGTTTTATTCAAAAGAAAATGCAAATATATACATGCGGGAGTTTTATCCCTCTAAGTCGGGTGATTTGTAGGTCTTGGCTTGGCGCCTCATTAAAAAACCTTTTCAGGAAAAAGAGTGCGCCTTATCCTAAGATCCTTTATCATCCCTAACTATAGTACCTTCTTAGGTTGCAGGTGTGCCATGACCTAGGAAGCTCTACCAATTGAGTTCGGACAGTCTGTAATAGCCCTTTCCAAGTACTTCTATGACTCGGTAGGGTCCTTTCCAGTTTGCTGCTAGCTTTCCTTCTCCAGGTCGAGTTGTTCAGATATCATTTCGGATTAGGATGAGGTCGTTCTCAGCAAAAACTCGCTGTACTACCTTTTGATTGTATTTCGAAGCCATTTGACGTTTTAACGCTTCTTCCCTGATCCGAGCACTTTCTTAGATTTCTGGAAGTAGGTCGAGTTCTTCCCTTTGAAGTTGGGAGTTGGCTTCCTCATTATAGTGGATCACTCTGGGCGACCCTTCTTCAATCTCTATTGGGATCATTGCCTCCATTCCGTACGCTAATCGGAAGGGTGATTCCTTTGTGGTGGAATGTGGCATTGTTCGATATGCCCATAGGACTTGTGGGAGCTCCTCAGCCCAGGCTCCCCTTGCGTCCTGTAATCTCCGTTTCAGCCCAGCCAATATGACTTTGTTGGCAGCTTCGAGTTGTCCATTAGCTTGGGGATGTTCTACGAAAGTGAATTGTTGTTTTATATTCAAGTCGGCCACTAACTTTCTGAAGCCTGCATCTGTGAACTGGGTACCTGTTCCGAGGATTACCTGAAACTGTAGGTCGATCTCGGACGAGATCTTCTGTACCAGTTGGAGCTGTTGTGTCTGACTTGTTGAACGGAGTGATGGTGCTGATCCTTCGTCACCGGAGGGTGGTGGTACTTGCAAGGGACTCCGATGCTTAAGTTAGCAAGGGTATTAAGCAGGTTTTTAGTAGAATTAGAGTATGAGTTATACCTATGTGATCCAGCGTATTTATAATGGTGGGGAGTGACCTTTTTAGATAAGATAAGTTAGTTATCTTATCTTATCTTATCTTATCTTTGAGTGAGGTCCTCATACCTTCAAGGGAACCGCCCTTATCTTTTTAGGCTTAGGCTGCCTGTGGATTTGGGTCGTGTTCCTCTATTTGGGCCCTTTACTGGGCTTTCCTGGCAATTTGGTCGAGCTCTTTAAGAGGAGGTCGGGTCGTCCTGACCTGAAGTGGTCGGTAGCTTTGTCTGTAGAACATCCCGGGTCGGACAGCTCGACCTAGGGTATGAACAGTGCCCCTGCTCGAGCTCAGTCTTTATTTGGAGGTCGAGTCCTAGTTTTAGGATTTCGAACCTTCTTGGGTGAAGCCGAACTCGAGCATTTTGTCGATTTTCTGTTTGTAGACTTCTTTTTTGAATGCGGAACGTTTCGCTTCCTCTGAAAGCGCGCGCTTTTGTATTAGCGTCCTAGCCTTGGGAATGCGCAACGGTTTTAATGCCCTCATTAATTGGTTTTTAATGCCCCATTTTTTTTAATTTTGAACTTTACACATAGAAACGATTTTTCTTCTTTCTCTGTAACTTCCCCCTATTCTTCCTCACTTTTCTGTTTTCGCTTGTCACCTGCTTTTTTGCGTTTCTCTTTGCGACGTTGTTTGGTGATCGTTGGTGCTTTCTTTGCTTTTGACGGAATTCCTAATTTCTTCGTCTTTAACTTCCTTCTGCGCTTCTCTCCTTTTTCAGGTTGGTTCATCTTTTCTTCTTTGTTTGCATTGTTCTTTTTCTTGGTAAAGTAGGGATTTTACTTGAGTGTATGTTTGGAAAGCTCGAACCTTTTCACATTTCTATGCTTTTTGTCACTGTGATTTCTGGTTCTTCTTTTCTGGCATTTCCTTAATGGTTGAAGCTTCTAGGGTTTTGCATGTTGTTGCCTGTTTCTGTATAAGTGGCTTGTTTAATTTTGAAGAAAGATTGTGCCTTTGACAATTTTTCCGCTTGGCATGTTCTTGCTATTGGGTAGTTCTCTTTGTTGATAGACTGAAATTGTAATTTTGAGAGGCGGCTTATTTTGATGACTTTATTTGGTTTGTGGCCTTTTCGAGTGTCATTCTTGTTGAAATAAAGACTTTATCTTCCTGTTGGGATGTGTAGAGATGTAGGCTTGTAGGTTTTCCTGAGTCCTTATTCTGCCTCCAAAGGATGCCCCTGGAACTTTTTGGACTGGGTCCTGGGGTTTTCTTTTGCTGCTCTGCCTGGCTTCTTGACACCTATATGCTTTAGTTTTCGAGTTATTTCCATTTATGCCCGAGTTGTTTGATTAGTGTTCTGAGATGTTTTTGAGTAATCCAATCTTCTTTTCCTCTTGTAGGACTAGTTGACCATGTCTTCTCGCAAAAATATTGTTGAGACTTCTTCCCAGGTCCCTGAGGGCATGGCCGATTGGGTGGATTCTATGGTCCTCTTGTGCGTCTCGTTGGTTGATTCAGAGTTTTGTCAGCAACTTAGGCAGTTTCATAGGATTCGTGGCAACGGTAGTGATGAGAAGAATTATGAGCTCGTATCTCCAACTTCTGACGAAAGGGTTTGCTTTTCTACCCGAATTGCTGGAGAGCACCCCTTTTTCTATGCCTACGACTTCTTTTTTAGTCAAATGAATATTACTCTTCCTTTTACCCCCTTTGAGACTAACCTGTTATGGTCCTGTAATATAGCTCCATCTCAACTTCACCCCAATTCCTGGGGTTTTATAAAAATCTTTCAGCTGCTGTGTCGTGAGTTTGGTATCCCTACTTCACAATCTCTCTTCTTTTATCTTTTTGTTTTGACAAAGCCTGGTGTAGTGAAGAAGAAAGCCGCTTGGGTTTCTTTCCGATCTTCCCAGGGGAAAAAGGTTTTCTCCATGTTTGATGAGTCTTTTCGCGATTTCAAGAATTATTTTTTTAGGGTCCGAGCTGTTGAAGGAGCTCGACCCTTTTTTCTGGACGAAAATGATGAGCCCACCTTTCCTTTAGAATGGCAAAAGAATGTAGTGGTATCGAGATATTTGTGGGAGATGTTAGATGAGGCTGAACAAGCTTTTGTGACTGTGCTGGAAGAAAACTGGGGGTAGCCTCCTCATCTCGACACAAAGAAATTTTTAGCTAACCCCTCTCTCTTCCGAGCTGAACTGGGTAGTGGTTAATTTTTCTTTTGGTTTTGCTTATCGTTTTGTCGAGTTTGTCTCTTGTGAGATCTTTTTCTGACTCGTAGCTTGGTTTCCTGCTGTGATGTTTGTTTGCAGAGATGATTAAGAACAACAAATCCATGAAGGCTTTTAAAAGGGCGAGGAAGGCTACTGCAGCTCAGAATGCCTCGGCCAAGGCGGCCGGGGAGGGGACTTCTCAGGTTTCATTGAAGTCTTTGGTTACGAGTTTTCTTGGGCCGAGGAGAGTTATCCCTACTCCTCGGGTTCGTTTGGTTGATTCTTCACAAACTTCTGCTGGTACCTCTTCTCCTTCTGCAGCTCCTCCTCCAAAAAGACCTCGAACTGTCGAGCCTTTTAGTCTGGATGCTCCCGATTTTGATACTGTCGGGTTTATAGATCAATAGATTGCTCCCTATGGTGTCATGCCTACTGATGATGTATCCATTCTTCATCATTTGGATTTTATTACTCGGAGTGGCATTAAAATGGCACACATGGGAGCGGCTTTATACCGGACCGCTCAAGATTTTCCTATCCATGCTACAAATGCCTTTATGGAGGATGCAAAGTCGGAGTTTAACCGGATTAAGGGTTTGAAAGAAGAGCTTGAGGTGAAAGTGACCGAGCTAGAGAAGGAGCTGGAGGGGGAAAAGACTCGGGCTATTGGTCTGGCGGCTGCTGTGTAACTAGCTGAGGATACGGCGTTAAAATATAAGGATAGCTATGTTACCACCTACAAAGAGATAATGGATCTCAGGAATAGTTTAGAATCTGTCCGGGCCGATTATACCGAACTTTAAAGTCACCTTGTAGGCAGCGTTACTGCTGCTTATGAGAATCTGAAGGAGCAAGTTTGAGTTCTTGCGCCAGAGCTCGATCTTTCCCTTTTTAGCCTGGACAACATTGTTAGGGATGGTAAGATTGTTCCTGATGATCCTGATGATGATGATGATGATCGTCCTTCATTGCCTGCCACCAAAACCTCTGTTGCGCTGACCTCTTTGACTTCCACTGCTGAGATCGACCACCCTGAGTCAGAACCGGATTGCCAAATCTTGAACTGGGATGATGGGACGGTGGATGCAGTGCCTCTTCAGACTCGTCCTCCTTCACCCTGTGTTGATGCTGCCGAGAAGCCTTCGGATGTTAACTGAATTTTCTAACTGCTTGTGTAGATAGCTCGGCTTGTGGGCTTTTTTAAACTCTTTATTTTGTAAGTGATGTTTTGTTGACTGTAGATACCCTTTTAATTGCTTGTTTAGCAACTTTATCTGAAAAAAGTAGTTTTCGAGCTTTTGGGGCTAACTCTGGTGGCCTCTGGTGGCCTCTGGAGTTTGTTATTTATCATAACTAGTAGTTTTTATATCATGTCTGTCTGCGCTTGTCTTGGTACCTTCGTAGGCTTTGTGAGTGTTGGAACTTTGTCTGACTTGATTGGCTTGATTCCTTTGCCTGATGCTGTTTTCAGCAATTCGTTTTATTTGAACTTTGTTCAGGTCTTTGTTAGGAATTACTTTGCATAACGCCGAGGTTGCTGATTTCGTCAGGTCGATTTTTGTCCGAGTTGTTGTTTGTAACCCTCTTTTTTGGACCTCATCTAGGTCTCTTTCAGGGGTTACTTTTGTAGCTTTATGTTTTGAGCCGACTTCATCACGTCGGGTCCTTCTAAGTTATTTTTGTAATCCTCTTTCTTGGACCTTGTTCAGGTCTCTTTCAGGGATTACTTTTATAACTTTGTACTTTGGGTCGACTTCCTCATGTCGGGCTCTTCTAAGTTATTTTGTAATCCTCTTTCTTGAACCTTGTTCAGGTCTCTTTCAGGGATTACTTTTATAACTTGTTTGTGGGAGTCCGACTTCATCATGTCGGGCTCTTCTAAGTTATTTTTGTAATCCTCTTTCTTGGACCTTGTTCACATCTCTTTCAGGGATTACTTTTATAACTTGTTTGTGGGAGTCCGACTTCATCATGTCGGGCTCTTCTAAGTTATTTTGTAATCCTCTTTCTTGGACCTTGTTCAAGTCTCTTTCATGGATTACTTTTATAACTTGTTTTGTGGGAGTCCGACTTCATCATGTCGGGCTCTTCTAAGTTATAGTAATCCTCTTTTATAGGGGTTGCCAAGACCTCTTTCAAGGGCTTTACTTATAACTTCAGTTTTTGCGACTGGTCCGACTTCTTTATGTCGGTCAGCCTTTAAGTTATTTTATAGCAATCCATTTTATTAGGACCTCGTCAGGTCCTTTCTAAGGATCACTTTCTATAACTTCTTGCATTATTCTGTTTTCATCTTTGCCGATTTTGTAGAGATTTGGTTTTAACCCTCGTTTGGTCGACCTTTTAATGAATTTGGTTTTCATTTTTGGTCTTTATCGTGATCGCGTAGTGAATTTGAATTTCACTTTCTGTCGATCTGTAGCTTTATAATCGAACGATGAATGTTTCAAATTAATGCGGCTTGAGCATTTGTAGAAGCTCTGAACAGATTTTATTAAAAAAGAAAATACAAATATATAAATGCGGGAGGTTAATCCTCTAAGTTGGGTGATTCGTAGGTCTTAGCCTGGCGCCTCATTAAAAAACCTTTTCAGGAAAAAGAGTGCGCCTTATCCTAAGATCCTTTATCATCCCTAACTATAGTACCTTCTTAGGTTGCAGGCGTGCCATGACCTAGGAAGCTCTCGCCCATCGAGTTCGGACAGTCAGTAGCCCTTTCCAAGTACTTCTATGACTCGGTAGGGTCCTTTCCAGTTTGCTGCCAGCTTTCCTTCTCCAGGTCGAGTTGTTCCGATATCATTTCGGATTAGGATGAGGTCGTTTTCAGCAAAAACTCGATGTACTACCTTTTGATTGTATCTTGCAGCCATTCGTCGTTCTAATGCTTCCTCCCTAATCCTAGCTCTTTTCCAGACTTCCGAAAGTAGGTCGAGTTCTTCATTTTGAAGTTGGGGGTTGGCTTCTTGACTATAGTGGATCACTCTAGGCGACCTTTCTTCGTTCTCCACTAGGATCATTACCTCCATTCCGTACGCTAATCGGAAGGGCGATTCCTTTGTGGTGGAATGTGGCATTGTTCGATATGCCCATAAGATTTGTGGGAGCTCCTCGGCCCAGGCTCCCTTTACATCCTGTAATCTCCGTTTCAGCCCAGCCAGTATGACTTTGTTGGCAGTTTTGGCTTGTCCATTGGCTTGGGGATGTTCTAGGAAGTGAATTGCTATTTTATATTCAAGTCGGTCGCTAGCTTTCTGAAGCCTGCATATGTGAACTGGGTACCATTGTCTGTGGTGATGGAATATGGAATCCCAAACCTCGCGATAATGTTCCTATATAGGAATTTTCGACTTCTTTGAGCAGTGGCATTAGCTAGGGGTTCTGCCTCGATCCACTTTGTGAAATAGTCTATCCCTACTATGAGGAATTTGACTTGTCCCGATCCCTGAGGGAAGTGTCCGAGAAGGTCGAGTCCCCATTTTGCGAATAGCCAAGGTGAGGTTACGCTGATAAGCTCTTCTGGTGGGGCGATGTGAAAGTTGGCATGTTTCTGACATGATGGACACGTCTTTACGAACTCTGTGGCTTCCTTTTGTAGAGTTAGCCAGTAAAACCCTGCGCGAAGTACTTTTTTGGTAAGTGCCTGTGCTCCTAGGTGATTGCCACAAATGCCACTGTGTACTTCTTCTCGGACTTCCTTTGTGTTAGAAGTCGGTACGCATTTTAACAATGGTATTGAAATCCCTCTTTTGTATAGAGTATTATTTATGATAGTGTAGTATTGTGACTCCCGTTTCATCCTCTTTGCCTCTTTTTCTTCTGTGGGGAGTGCTTCTGTTTTGAGGTAGTTAATTATGGGAGTCATCCATCTTTGATCCTGACTTGTTATGGTCAGGACTTTTTCTTCTTCAGAGATTGATGGATTTTGTAGAATTTCTTGGATGAGGCTTCTATTGTTGCCCCCTGGTTTGGTGCTGGCTAGTTTTGAGAGTGTGTCAGCTCGGGCATTCTGTTCTCGGGGTATGTAACGGATCTCATATTCTCCGAGTTGTCCGAGCTGTTCCCTAGTTCTGTCTAAGTATTTTTTTTTCATAGTGGGGTCTTTGGCTTGATAGCTTCCTGCTATTTGCGAAGTGACTAGCTGTGAGTCGCTGAAGATGATAAGCTTTTGAGCTCTAACCTCCCTAGCAAGCTTCAAACCAGCTAGCAGTGCCTCATACTCCGCTCGGTTATTTGAGGCAGGGAACCCGAATTTGAGGGAGAGTTCGATTTGGGTTCCTTGGTCGCTTTCAATTATCACATCCGCGCCGCTTTCAGCATTATTTGAGGACCCGTCCACGTAGAGATTCCATTTTGTGGGAGGTTTTCGATGTATCTGTAAATTCTGTAACGAAGTCGGCCAGGTATTGTGATTTGATAGTTATCCGAGCTTCGTATTGAAGATCGAATTAGGACAACTTGACTACACATTGCAAGCTAAGATTCTGCCTGCCAGGTCTGTTTTCTGTAAGATCCCTTTTCTGGGCTAATTAGTTCGGACCCTGATGGTGTGGGCCTGGAAGTATGGACGAAGTCGTCGAGATATTAGTATGAGTGTGTAGGTAAACTTTTTTATTTTTTGGTAGTTCAGCTCGGCTTCCTGTAGCGCTTTACTAATGAAGTATACGGGTTGTTGCCCGTTGTCGTCTTCTCGGACTAGTGCTGAGGCTACTGTCCGACTTCCTACTGCGAGGTACAATATGAGTGGTTCTCCTTCCCGTGGCCGAGTTAGGATAGGTGGCTGTCCCAGGAACCTTTTGAAATCTTGGAAGGCCTGCTCGCACTCTGTTGTCCATTCAAACTTTTTTCCCTTAGCGTAGCGTAGAAGGGAAGAGATCTTATTGCCGATCTGGCTAGAAATCTGAACAAGGCTGCTAGCCTCCCATTGACTTGTTGTACCTCTTTGACACAGGTTGGACTCTTCATGTCGAGTATGGCCCAAAATTTATCCAGGTTTTCTTCGATTCCTCTCTGTGTGAGCATAAAACCTAAGAATTTGCCGGCTTCTACTGCGAATGTGCATTTTTGCGGGATTGAGTCGCATGCCATGCCGTCTTATAGTGTCGAACACCTGGGTCAGGTTGGACAATAGCGTCTCTTCATTTTGTGTCTTTATTAGCATGTCGTCTACGTAGACTTCCATGATTTTTCCGATGTGATCCGAAAAGACCTTATTCATTAATCTCTGATAAGTAGCTCCCGCATTTTTAAGATCGAAAGGCATGACGATGTAGCAGTAGTTTGCTTTTGGGGTTACGAAGGAAGTTTTTTCTTGGTCGGGTGGATACATTGGGATTTGATTGTATCCCGAATATGCATCCATGAATGAGAGGTATTTATATCCGGAGGAAGCATCGACTAGTGCGTCGATACTTGGGAGTGGATAAGGATCTTTTGGGCAGGCTTTGTTGAGATTAGTGTAGTCGGTGCACATTCGCCACTTCCCATTTGATTTTTTCACCAAGACAACGTTAGCTAGCCATAGTGGTATTTGACTTCTCTTATGAATCTTGCCTCCAATAGAGCTTGTACCTGCTCTTCCACAACATGAGAGTATTTTGGTCTGAGCTTACTGTGCCTCTGTTGCACTGGCCGAGATCCTGGGTAGACTGCTAGTTTGTGGCACATTAACTTGGGGTCTATACCTGCATATCTGCGGCCTTCCATGCAAAGAGGTCGACGTTATCTCGTAAGAACTGTATGAGCGATTCTTTTATGTCTCCTTTTAGGATTGTACCGATACTGGTCGTTTGGTCAGGGGTATCCCCAATCTGGACTTTCTCTATTCTGCCTTCAGGTTGTGGGCAGAGTTCTTCCCGCCTCTGAACTCTACCGAGTTCGATTGTGTGAAATTCTTCTCCTTTGCTTCTGAGGTCTAGGCTTTCGTTGTAACAGCGGCGTGCCGTCTTCTAATCTACTTTTATTGTAGCTATCCCTTCTGGAGTTGGGACTTTCATGCATAGATGTGGAGTCGAGACTATTGCACTGAGCTGATTCAATTTTGTCCGACCTATTAAGGCATTGTAGGCTGAACTTACGTCGACCACGATGTAATCTATCTTGAGTGTTCTCGATTGGTTTCCTTTTCCAAAGGTTGTGTGTAGTGAGGTGTACCCAAGCGGTTGAACCGGGGTGTCTCCCAGTCCGAACAGGCTGTTCGGATATGCTCTGAGTTCTTTTTCTTCCAGGCCGAGCTTGTCGAAGGCAGTTTTGAACAAGATGTCAGCGGAGCTCTCTTGGTCTATCAGTTTGCAGTGGAGATTTGCTTTTGCCAGTATAACAGTGATGACCATGGGATCGTCGTGTCTTGAGATTATACCGGATGCATCTTCTTTGGTGAAAGTAATTGCGGGGATGTTGGGCGCTTCCTCCTTCCCCTCGACATGATATACTTCTTTAAGATATCTTTTGCGAGATGATTTGGAGACTCCTCCTCCCGTAAATCCGCCGTGTATCATGTGGACGTGTCTTTCTGGTGTACGAGGTGACCTCTCGGTTCGTCCGACATCTTCTTCCCTTCTTCTTTTTCTTTGCTCATCGTCCCGGGTGGCCAGATACCGATCTAGCTTCCCCTCTCTTACTAGCTTTTCTATGACATTTTTTAAGTCAAAACATTCATTGGTGGAATGCCCGCGGATTCGATGATATTCGCAATATTCAGCCCGATTTCCTCCTCCTTTTTTGCCTTTGAGTGATCGAGCTGGGGGTATTTTTTTAGTGTTGTATACCTCTCTATAGACATCCACGAGAGACACCTGAAGGGGGTGTAATTGTGATATTTTTTATTTTTTCTCCGTGTCGATCTTCCTTCTTTTTGGATTCTTTGTCCTTATCCCAGGAGGTGAATCCAAATTTCGAGGTCTCTCCTAGTCAAGAGTTTTCCTCCATGTTGATGTACTTTTCTGCTCGTTCTTGTACTTCGTTTAGAGATGTGGGGTGTTTTTTCGATATAGATTGGCTAAAAGGTCCCTGTTCCGAGGGTTACCTGAAATTGTAGGTCGATCTCGGATGAGATCTTCTGTGCTGGTCGGAACGATTGTATCCGATTTATTGGACTTGATGGTGGTGCTGATTCCTTCATCTCCGGAGGGTGGGGGGTACATGCAAGGGACTCTGATGCTTAAGTTAACAAGGGTATTAAGCAGATATTGAGTAGAATCAGAGTATGAGTTATACATGGGTGCTCCAGTGTATTTATAATGGTGTAGAGAGACCTTCCTTAGATAAGATAAGTTAGTTATCTTATCTTATCTTTATCTTCGAGTGAGGCCATCTTATCTTTAAGGGAACCGCCTTTATCTCTGTAGGCTTGGGCTGTCCTAGGATTCGGGTCGTGTTCCTCTGTTTAGGCCCTTTATTGGGCTTTCCTGGTAGTTTGGCCGAGCTCTTTAAGAAGAGGTCGGATTGTCCTGACCTGAAGAGGTCGGTCGCTTTGTCGGTAGAACATCCTGGGTCGGACAGCTCAACCCAGGGTATGAACAGTGCCCCTGCTCGATCTCGGTCTTCCTTTTTGAGGTCAAGTCTTTAGTTTTAGGACTTCAATCCTTCTTGGGTGAAACCGAACTCGAGCATTTCGTGGATTTTATCTTTGTAGAATTTCTTTTTGAATGCGGAACGTTTCTGTTCTGTTTCCTCTGAAAGTGCGCGCTTTTGCATTAGTGTCCTGGCCTTGGAAATGCGCGAGGGTTTTTAATGCCCTCATTAATTGGTTTTTGATTCTCCATTTCTTTTGGCTTTTATTTTGAATTTCACTTCTCAAGGAACGTTTTTCTTTTTCTCTTGCTTTTTGCTGTAACTTCCCCTTTTTCTTCTCTCCTTCTGTTTTCATCTGAAAACTTACGTTTCTTGGCGTTTCTTCTTGCAACGTTGTTTGGCAATTGTAAGTGCTTTCGACGGTAATTTCTGGTCTCTTCATATTCAACCTTCTTCCGCATTCTTCTCTTTTTTCAGGTTGGTTTTGCTTTCTCTTTCGTCGTCTATTTTTGCTGCTTTGTATTTGATTTTAAAGTTTTGATTTTGACTGAGTGCATGTTGGAAAGCTTGTATCTTTGTATTTTATCACGCTCGGTTTATCACTATGATGCACGCTTTTTGGTTTTCCTTTTGGCCTTATGTATGCTTCTTGGGTGTATTTTCCTGGTTTGGTTCTTTAGGGCTTCGTATGCTTACTGCTGATTTCTGAACTGTTGTTTTTTGAGGAAGGTTGTTCCTTTTGATGGCTTTTGTTCTGTTGACTGCTTTTCTTTGATGGAGATTGCTCCGTAAAAGAATTTTTTCTATTGGCGGCTCGTTTGATCTTCTTTGCGTTTGTTTTTCTTTTTGGAATGTTGCTTTTTGGGAAAGGGTTTCTCTTTGTTCTTGCTGCGAGTTTTTGTTGGGTCGTTAGCCTTGTAGATTTTCCTGAATCTTTGTTCCCTGATTGCCTCCAAAGGATGCCCCTGGGCCTTCTTGGTGTGGGTCCTGGGGTTTCTTTTTGCTATTTGTGCCATGTTTGGACTGTGCTGCCTGAGATGTTTTGATTTCATCCGAGATGTTTTTAGTAATCCATTCTCCTTTTCTTGTTTGGTTGGCTATGTCTTCTCGCAAAAATATTGTAGAGACGTCTTCTAAGGTTCCTAAGGGTATGTCCGATTGGTTGGACTCCCTTGTTTTGATGTGTGTTTCTGTGGTCAATGCTGAATTCTGTGTGGAGCTTAGGAAACATCACCGTCTCTGTAAGAGTAGGGATCAAGAGAAGAATTATGAGTTGGTGGCACTTGACTCCGAGGAGAGGGTTTGCTTCCCTGTCCTGACCCAGGGGAAGCGCCTTTTCTTTTATGCTTATGACTATTTCTTCAGCCAGTTGGACATCACCTTTCCCTTTACCTCGTTTGAGACCGATTTGTTGTGGTCGTGTAATGTAGCTCCGTCCCAGCTTCATCCAAATTCCTGGGGCTTTATTAAGATTTTTCAACTTCTTTGTCAAGAACTGAATGTTATCCCTTCTCAAACTCTTTTCCTTTATTTGTTTGTTTTAACTAAGCCCGAAATTTCTTCAAAAAAGAACGTCTCATGGGTTTCTTTTAGATCTGTACAAGGACATAAGGTTTTTACCATGTATGACGAGTCTTTTAGGGACTTCAAGAATTATTTTTTCAAGGTTCGAGCTGTTGAGGGAGCTCGTCCCTTTTTTCTGGAAGCGAATAGGGAGCCATCCTTCCCTTTTCATTGGCAGCAGAATGTAGTAGTATCCCGTTATACGTGGGAGATGCTTGATGAGGTCAAACAGGCTTTTGTGAAAGTTTTGGAGGATCTTTGGGGGGAACCTCCTCATTTAGATACCAAAAAATGTTTGGGAGACCCCTCCCTCGTCTGAGATATATTGGGTATTACTTGATGTATACTATTTCTTATTTTTTGCTTTTCTCCTTTCTTTCCAGTATGTAAAACTATTATTTTTCATTTTTTAAAGATGGCTAATGCAGCAAAAATTGGTGAATTAAAAATTATTAAAATGTGTACGTTGCAAGTATAGTTCTTAACTCACCGGAAATCCACTTATCAATTTAGAAATATGTCACAGAAATTCAAATTTTAAATACTGGGAGTATGAATCCCAGGTCGTCTCCCAACGAGTTGCAGAAAGGTGTGCTATTTTATTAATCAGATGTTTTCAAAAAGGTTTGAGTTGAATAACAGGAAACTAAATTGATGAATTTGAATAATGTAAATAAAAGCCTTGACTGGGAGTTAATTAGTTGGAATCCCTATTATAGTTGGAATGCTCTCAAGATTAATTGATAATTAAAAGTTATTCCGTTTTGTTATCCTTTACTAGGCAAAGGAAAATCAAACAGGTTGGAATGCTACGTCTGTTCACAAATTGCAACCCACTTAATTAAAAGGGATTGGTGTTAGTGACTAGAAGGCAATCCAACAGTAAACCCATTTACAATCTTTCTTTCAAGCCTTCCAACTCAATTGGTTCCTTTCAATCAACTCCCCATCAAGTTAGGGAACTACTCGCTCATTGTGAATACAAAATTCATGACATATGAGAAGAAATTAAAGAAAGACATTGTAAATAGAAATAAAAAATAATCCAATTAAAATAAGAATAATCCTTATATTGAATAAATCCTAATAATATTCCAATGGTAAAATTAACAAAGCAAAGGACATGGAAGAGTAAAGCCAAGTAAAGAAGACGAACTAGAATGACGAAATCTTGATGAGGTAATGACTCTTCTCAATATCCCAATGCAAAAGTAGTAGAAAAATAATATCCTAAGAGTACCAATTGTGTAGAGAGAAAACCTAGAGGAGGAGTAAAACTAGATCTAAAAACTCAAAACTGTGTAGAATGAATGTTGTTTTTCATTTCTGCATGTTCTCTGGCTCTAGTCTGCTGTTCTAGGCCGAGAACTGGGTCAAAATAGGGCCCAAAATCGCCCCCAGCGAAATCTGCAGATTATGCAGATTGCGCATGTCACGCGATCGCGTCGTCTATGCAGACGCGTCATTCGCGTTTTTCCGTGCCACGCGTTCGCGTCGTCCACGCGAACGCGTCATTTGTGCTTTTCCTTTCCGCGCGGTCGCGTGAGCAATGCGGCCGCGTCACTTCTCGCTGGTTGTCTCCTCAATTTCTTGTGTTCCTTCCATTTTTGCTAGCTTCCCTTCCAATCTCCAACTCATCCATGCCCTATAAAGCCTGAAACACTTAGCACACAGATCACGGCATCGAATGGGGTAAAGGAGAACTAAAATGCATAATAAAAAGTCTCTAGGAAGTAGTTTTCAACCATGTAATAATTCCAGGAAGGAAATATAAATGCATGCTAAATTAATGAATAAGTGGGTAAAGATCATGATAAAACCACATAATTATACACAATATAAACCATAAAATAGTGGTTTATCAACCTCCCCACACTTAAACATTAGCATGTCCTCATGCTTAATTGAAGGAGATAAGATAAATGAGTATGAACATGTAGAAATTCATGCAATGCAATACAACCTATATATATACAAATGCAACTATATGATTCTTGCCCACTTGATCAAAAGTAAATAAGCTTTTCAAAACAATTACAAATCAAATTCCATTAATCCTATCACTACACAGTAAAATGGATAAAAGTGCAAGAAGATAACTCATGAAAGCAGGGGACATGAAAATTTAAGCATAGAATCCTCACTGATGATGTATATACGCTCTAATCCCTCTAGTGTATAGGGTAATCACTCTATCCTTATCTAATTATGCTCTCTAACTTTTGTTTTTCTCCTAACTAATCAACAACAGTTAATATGCCAATGCAAACATCATGAGGTCTTTTTAAGGTTGTAATGGGGCCAAGGTAAGGATAGGGATATATATATGGTTAAGTGAGCTTATAAATTGAATCTTTAATTAACCCAGCTTTGACCCAACCTATATATTTTATATAACTTTAGAATTCATACCTAGCTACCCAGAATTCCCTTTTACCTTCCATACTCATGTATCAAAATTTTTTTTTATCATATATGCATTGTTCTTTGAATTTTTAATTTAACATTGGGGTAATTTTGTCCCCTCATTCATTTTTTGATTTTTATATATAAAAAAATAAACATAGCTTATCAATGCACATAGAATTGTAATTCTTATAGCTTCACATGAGTAGGTACCCAAATTCCCATTAAATTATCATGACACATTCCCTTAATAATTTTTGTTCCCATAAATTCCCATACTTAACTAGCATACACAATTCTATCTTAAGCTAACCAAAGATTCAATTTGGGATATACAATTGTTTTTCCGCTTAAGGCTAGTAATGTGGTAAAATACAGAACAAATGGGATTTTAAGGCTCAAAGTGGTTAACAAAGATAATTAAAAAGGGTAGGCTTAATTTGGATAAGTGAGTTTAAACAAATAATGGCCTCAATCACATGCAAGCATATAAACATAATAACTATTGGACATATAGGATGAGATAAAATATAGATTACAATCATAGAGAAGTAAACACACAAGAATAAAATAATTATGGTTAAATAATGTAACCATGCATAAAGGCTCAAATTTTCACAGGTTGTGTGTTCTTTAGCTCAAAAATCATGTTCCAAATACAACTTCAAGCAGATTTATCCTAAAAATTAGGATCAGAATTAGTGAAATTTTGTTCTAAAGATATTTTTTTTAGAAGAAACTTATTGTCTTTTCAATCAAGTAGAACATGCATGCAACTAACCTATTCTAAGAAAAAGAAAATCTAACTAAAATATCCTAATTTATTGGTGCTAGGGAAGAGAATTTACCTCCGGAAGTCAGGTACTGACCGACCTCCCCACACTTAAGGCTTTGCACCGTCCTCGGTGCCATCTGTCAGGAACAATGGTGGGTTGGTGGCAGTGTCTCCACAGTCGGGGCCGTCATGGCTCCCTGTGCTAGTGAAGGACGTGGAGTCCGGGGTGTCTGAGTCTCTGCAATCTCCTCGAAGCAACTCCCTGAGGTGTTTAAATCGGTGTTATTTGCGGCGCTCACGGAGCTTTGCTTTCTTTTCATGTTGGTCCAACCGCTTCAGTATCTGATGTAGCAGTTGACTGGTAGATGGTGGAGGAGCTGCAGCATCCTCTGTGGACTGGCTGGTAGTAGCAAGTTGTGGCCTGAGATATTTCCCGTTAGGAACATATTGATCATTCCGTGGAAGAATGGCTTTGGTGTCCCCAGCTCTGTAGGATACTCCGGCTGCTGAGATGAGATCAGAGACCAATACGGGAAAAGGTAGGTTGCCCGCGATCTGCACATGTTCCATAGCATTCCGGATATGTCGCGGTAAATTGAGAGGCTGGTCTGTGAGGATGCACCATAGTAGAACGGCCATATCTGCGGTGAAGGAGGACTCATGAGTTCCCGGGAAGACGTAATGGGACATGATCTGTGCCCATACGTAAGCCTCTAAGGTAAGGGCGGAAGCCGAGATTCCCTTAGGACGGGAACGATGGTATCCGAAGATCCATTTGCTGCCAGGGCGAGCAATAACTCTGAGAACAGCGTCCCAGTCAAAAGTGTATGCCTGGCGCTTGGTTGCGGATTTCTGAAAAGCGTCCAATCCTTCTTGAGCAGGTGGGAGATCTAAGGCTTACTGTATGGCTTCTTCTGTAATGGGGACTTGCTTCTGGCGTAAATAGATGGACTGCAGAGTCAGCAGGTGGAAGTTGGAGTAGAACTCAACAACCCAAGAAAGATTAACCTGTCGTGGCTGTCTCAGTAAAAATCCCCAATGTTGATGTGCAATTTGTGGCTCAACAAATTCAGCGATATGAGGCGGAAGGATAAGAAGGTGTTCGTTGTTGTAATTTCGAGTTGCCAGAATAGGAAACATCTGCTCACAGTAGCGATTTGGGAATCGTGCAGTGTCCTTGGCTGGGAAGGCTCGTTCCTTTTTATCAACCTTGATAATCATTTTAATTCTCTTTGTTGAGGGCTTGACTGCAGTTGAAGAAGGTTTTGCCACTAATGCTCTCTTCGTTCCTTTCCTTGCTGTGGGTTTAGGGGTAGCCTTCTCTTTGTCTTTCTTGGTGGCTATTCTGAAAAAGGGAAGAGAAAGTAAGTTAGATCCAAAGAAACAAAGCAAGGAAGGAGATAGAGTGGGTAATAAACAGTGCACGGTGAAGATGAATGAAATAAACACATGGTCTAGACAACATGTGAAAAGATCAAGAAAGGAAATAGGATAGGTGCATAAAAAGGGAAGTATATGCAAGATAATTATTGACATGCCGGCAAGGGCATGAGTAGCATAGATCAAGCATCACTTCGTAATAAATTAACAATTTGTATTGGCAATTAAATTGGATTAATAAAATAGTAAAGGAATTTTTGTGAAAAACATGCATAGAGTAGTAGAATAGGATAATGTAGAAAAGTGCATGATGCCATATGGGCCTTTTCACAAACACATAGCATGCATGATAAATAAAGCATAGAAAGTATTAAAGTAAACATGCAAGCAATCCTTTTGTGAGAATAAGATATAAGTGCCAAATAATTTACAATAATCCACAAGCAAATAATGAGGAATGATGGCTCAAATAAATATGCTAGCACCATGTAAAAAGGAAAGAAGAAGAAAGAAAATAATGATAAAGAAAAGAAAAAGAAAAGAAAAGAAAATAACATCTAAAATAAGAAGAATGATAAAAAGGGAAGAAAGGAAAAAGAAAAGAAAACCTTGTTAATGGAGGTGAGAGAAAGAGAGAGTGAAGGGTGGAATAGAAGGGAGAAAGGAGAAGGGAGAAATAAGGAGGGAAAAGAAAAATTAGGATTTGGAGGAGAGAAAGATAAGATAATTTGGCAGTTTTGGTGGAGCTGTACGGCGCAAGCGACGCGGCCGCGTGGAGCACGCGTTTGTGTGATTGTGCTGTAAGGTAGATGACGCGGTCGCGTCAGTCACACGGTCGCGTGACTCATATTGTGCTTCTGGCGCGAGTACAGCCTCGCGGCCGCACAACTCTCTGTTCAAATTGATAAATTTGCCAAAATTGGGGTGACGCGATCGCGTGGGGCATGCGATCGCGTGAGTGGGCGTTTAGAGGAATGTGACACGGTCGCGTGGGTCACGCGGCCGCGTGGGTAGAATTGTGCGTTCAGCACCAATCCAGCACCACTCCAGCACAATAATTGGTTGTGCACCCTTTTACGTCGAAATCCAGGGCACGTGGCCGCGTGGGGCATGCGATCGCGTGGAAGGTCAGGAATCCCATAGGATGCGGATGCGTCAGTGACGTGGTCGCGTGGGATGATTTGTGCCATTGGCACGCCTCCAGCCACGCTCCGGCGTGACTCTCTGTACGCTTTTTATTTTCTCACCTCTTCTTGCGACGCGGACGCGTCGCTGATGCAGTCGCGTCGCGCAGCTCTTGTTTTTTTTATATAAAATGCGAATGCAGATGCATGAAGGTGCTAATAAAGAGAAGAGTTATTGACTAGGAAAAACTAAAGATAGAAAGAAAAGAACGATCATACCATGGTGGGTTGTCTCCCACCTAGCACTTTGCTTTAACGTCCGTAAGTTGGACGCTCCAGTAGCTCAATCTTCTGGCCTGTGGGGATCTTCCAAGAGGAAGATCTTAAGTTCCTTATTTTTCTGCAGCTTCTCTCCATGGTACAGCTTTAGACGTTGTCCATTAACTTTGATAAGTTCAGAGTGTGAAGGGTGGCTTAGGTGATAAACTCCGTATGGTTCGGCCTTCTCTACTCTGTATGGACCTTCCCATCTCGATCTCAACTTGCCTGGCATGAGTCTTAGTCGAGATTTGTAAAGGAGGACTAAATCCCCAGGTCGGAACTCTTTCCTCCTAATGTGTTGATCATGTACAGCCTTCATCTTTTCCTTGTATATTCTTCAGTTCTCATAAGCTTCTAGGCGAAGGCTCTCCAGTTCTTGCAGTTGCAACTTCCTTTCAGCTCTAGCTTGCTCAATTCCCATGTTGCACTCCTTGACTGCCCAAAAGGCTCTGTGCTCTACTTCAACTGGGAGATGACAAGCTTTTCCATAAACTAAGCGGAAAGGGCTCATTCCAATGGGTGTTTTGTATGTTGTCCTGTATGCCCATAGTGCATCTTACAGCCTGGTGCTCCAGTCTTTTCTATGAGGTTTGACTATCTTCTGCAAGATACGCTTTATCTCTCTGTTTGACACCTCGGCTTGCCCATTGGTCTGAGGATGGTATGCTGTTGCAACCTTATGAATTATCCCATGTTTCTTCATCAATCCTGTTAGTCTCCTGTTACAGAAATGGGTGCCTTGATCGCTCATGATTGCTCGTGGTGATCCAAAATGGCAAATAATATGGTTTCTCACAAAGGAAACAACAGTGTTAGCATCATCAGTGCGGGTGGGAATTGCTTCCACCCACTTGGAAACATAATCCACGGCTAACAATATATAAAATTGACCATTAGAATTTGGGAACGGACTCATGAAGTCAATGCCCCGAACATCAAAAATTTCACAAAAAAGCATAAATTGTTGAGGCATCTCATCCCTCCTGGATATATTACCAAATTTTTGGCATGGAAGACAAGATCTACAAAACTCAGCAGCGTCTCTAAAAAGAGTAGGCCACCAGAACCCACAGTCTAAGATCTTTCTAGCTGTTCTTTGAGGGCCAAAATGTCCTCCACTCTCAGATGAGTGACAGCCCTCCAAAATGGACTGGAATTCTGATTGAGGTACGCAACGTCTAATTACCTGATCAGCACCACATCTCCACAAATATGGGTCATCCCATATATAATATTTAGACTCGCTTTTTAGCTTGTCCCTTTGATGCTTAAAAAAATGTGGAGGAAATGAGCGGCTAACTAGATAATTAGCTACTGGTACGTACCAAGGTGCTACCTCAGATACTGCTTGCAGGTTATCAAATGGAAAATTATCATCTATAGGAGTAGAATCATCCCTAATGTGCTCAAGGCGACTCAAGTGGTCTGCCACTAGATTCTGATTACCACTCCTATCCTTTATTTCTAAATCAAATTCTTGTAAAAGCAATATCCAACGTATGAACCTTGGTTTGGACTCCTTTTTAGCTAATAGATACTTCAAAGCTGCATGGCCCGAATACATTACTACTCTAGTACCAAGTAGATAAGCTCGGAATTTATCCAGAGCAAAAACAATAGCAAGAAGCTCTTTCTCAGTAGTAGTATAATTGGACTGGGCAGCATCTAAAGTTTTAGACGCATAAGCAATAACAAAAGGATCCTTACCTTCACGTTGAGCCAGCGCTGCTCCTACTGCATGGTTGGAAGCATCGCACATGATTTCAAATGGCTGGCTCCAGTTTGGTCCTCTCACAATGGGAGCTTGAGTCAGGTTGGTCTTCAGCTTATCGAACGCTTGCTTACAATTCTCACTGAACTCAAACTCAATATCCTTCTGTAGCAATCTGGATAAGGGAAGTGCTACCTTACTGAAGTCCTTAATATATCTCCTGTAAAAACCTGCATGGCCAAGGAACGAACGGACTTCCCTCACAGAAGAGGGGTAAAGTAAACTGGAAATAACATTCACCTTTGCTGGGTCTACAGAAATACCAACACTAGATACAACATGTCCTAATACAATCCCTTGTTTAACCATAAAATGACATTTTTCAAAATTTAATACAAGGTTTGTATTGACACATCTATCTAATACTCTAGATAATCCATCTAAGCAAAGGCTAAAAGAATCACCGTAAATGCTAAAATCATCCATAAAAACTTCCATACAGTCCTCAATGAGATCAGAAAAAAGACTCATCATGCACTTCTGAAAAGTAGCTGGTGCATTGCACAAGCCAAAGGGCATTCTCTTGTAAGCATAAGTCCCAAAAGGACATGTAAAAGTAGTCTTTTCCTGATCCTCAGGAGCTATATGAATCTGGAAATAACCTATGTAACCATCTAAAAAGCAATAATGTGATTTACCTGACAGGCGATCCAACATTTGATCAATGAATGAAAGAGGGTAGTGATCCTTGCGAGTAGCTTGGTTGAGACGCCTGTAATCAATGCAGACTCTCCAAGCGTTCTGTACTCTGGTCGCTATGAGCTCTCCATGCTCGTTCTTCACTGTAGTGACTCCAGACTTCTTGGGCACCACTTGTACTGGGCTAACCCATTCACTGTCTAAAATGGGATAAATGATACCTGCTTCCAATAGTCTGGTCACTTCCTTTTTGACAACTTCCAAAATAGTGGGATTCAGTCTTCTCTGGGGTTGGCGGACAGGTCTTGCTCCTTCCTCTAAAAATATTCTGTGCTCACATACTTGAGGGTTGATGCCTACGATGTCTGCCAAACTCCACCCAATTGCTTTCTTGTGCTTCCTCAGCACATTAAGTAGCTGCTCTTCTTGTTCAAGAGTGAGATCCTGTGCAATAATAACTGGAAACTTCTGCTCTTCTTCAAGATAAGCGTATTTGAGATGTGGAGGGAGAGGTTTCAACTCAATCTTCTGGTCATGGGCAGGCTCTGGATTGTCTGGAGCTTGTGAAAATTCAGAAGTGTCCTTATTGTTAGCTAATAGAGTCCCCACACTTGGACTTTGTTCTGTGTACTTTTCTTCCAGCTCTTCCTGGTGAATTTCAGCTACAGTTTCATCTATGACATCACATTGGAAGATGGAATGATCTCCTAGAGGGTTGTTTGTGACTCCATTCAAATTGAAGATTACTATTCGGTCATCTATTTCAAAAGAATATGTTCCTAAAAAAGCATCTAATTTGAATCTTGATGTCTTCAGGAATGGTCTGCCAAGTAGGATTGATGATGGCTTATCTGAGTCATTATTGGGCATCTCCAAGATATAGAAATCAGTGGGAAATGTGAGCCCTTTAATGTTCACTAAAACATCTTCAGCAACTCCAGCTACTGTAATAATGCTTTTATCTGCCAACACAAAATGAGCTGCCGACCTTTTTAAGGGAGGAAGCCTTAAAATATCATATACAGATAAAGGCATAATACTAACACATGCTCCCAAATCACACATGCAATCATAAATTACTACACCACCAATAGTACAACTAACTATACAAGGACCTGGGTCACTACATTTTTCAGGTAAACTTCCCATTAAAGCAGATATGGAACTTCCTAAAGGAATAGTTTCTAATTCATTAATTTTGTCCTTATGTATACATAAATCTTTTAGAAACTTTTCATATTTAGGTACCTGTTGAATGACATCAAAAAGGGGAACAGTTACCTCAACCTTTTTGAAGATTTCTACCATCTTGGGGTCAGGTTCCAACTGCTTCCTGGGCTTCCTTGCAAGTTGTGGAAATGGAATGGGAGTGGTGTTTTCTGCAGTGTCTGTGCCTTTTGGTGCTTTCTCTTGTGATTGAGCTTCTTCTCTCTCAGCTATGTCTTGTATGTCCTCTTTCTCTTCAACATCTTCTAATTCCACAACCTCTTCAGCTGAGGCGTGTTCTGGTGGGCTTGGCTCCTCCTGACTTTTCTCCTGCAGTGTGGTTCCAGACCTTAGGGTGATGGCATTAATACCACTCTTTGGGTTGGGGAATGGTTGAGAGGGGAGTCCACCAGAGCTTGAGGACTGTTTACTGAAATTTTGCATTGATCCCATCTGTGAGACAAGAGTTTGTAAAGTAGAAGCGAAAGTATTCAGAGTTACTTTAATACTATCTTCCATAGCCTGATGTCTCTGATCAATGGCTTGTAGTAAGTCAGCATTAGGAGATGAAGAGATGCTAGTGGTCTGAGAGGTTTGCTGAGGGGCTTGAGGTTGTCTTAAATGAGGTGCTCTGTAAGGTTGATTCTGCTGCCTGTTGTTATTGTTATTCCACCTCTGATTTCCATTGTTATCTCTGCCTCTTCTGTTAGAATTGTCCCTCCAACCCAGGTTAGAATTGTTTCTCCAGCCTTGGTTGGAATTATCCTGCCATCCTTGGTTATAGTTGCCACTTTGATTGTACCCTTGATTGGGGCAGTCATAAAAGTTGTGAGTGGCTGCTACAGTATTGTCTTCTGGTTGGAGCTACGGACACTCATCAGTATAGTGACTATAATCTGCATAGATGCTGCACACTCTTTGTGGGACTAACTGCTGGCTGTGCTGTGGTGGAGAAGGCTGAACTTGCTGAGGTTGTTGTTGATTCAGTTGCATCTGTTTCAGCAAGTTAGTAATTTCACATAGATTCTGGGCTATAGCGGTAGTCTCTGTATTAGTGGATACCTCCACAATAGCTCTTGACCGACTTTGTCTCTGCCTATGATTCCTAGTAGAGTCAGCTAAGTCTCTGATCAATTACCATGCTTCGTTCGTAGTCTTGTGCTTTTTCATAGAACCATTGCAAGCACCTTCCAGTGTGGTTCTATCTTGAGGTCTCAGACCCTGTGTAAAGTAACTGAGTAAGACTATCTTGTCAATCATATGATGGAGACATGCATTTCGAAGTGTATTGAAGCGTTCCAAGTATTCATAGAGGGTCTCAGATTCATCCTGGACGATCATAGACATGTCCTTCCTTAGCTTATCAGCCATTTCAGCTGGAAAAAATTTATCCAGAAATTCTCTCCTAAGTGTATCTGATGAGCGGATAATTTGTACGCTTTTTGGCATTGTTTTTAGTATGTTTTTAGTATCTTTTAGTTAGTTTCTAGTATATTTTTATTAGTTTTTAATTAAAATTCACTTTTCTAGACTTTACTATGAGTTTGTGTGTTTTTCTGTGATTTCAGGTATTTTCTGGCTGAAATTGAGGGTCCTGAGCAAAAATCTGATCCAGAGACTGAAAAGGACTGCAGATGCTGTTGGATTCTGACCTCCCTGCACTCGAAGTGGATTTTCTGGAGCTACAGAAGCCCAATTGGCGCGCTCTCAACGGCATTGGAAAGTAGACATCCTGGGCTTTCCAGCAATATATAATAGTCCATACTTTGCCCAAGATTTGATGGCCCAAACCGGCGCTCAAAGTCACCTACAGAAATTCCAGCGTTAAACGCCGGAACTGGCATAAAATTTGGAGTTAAACGCCCAAACTGGCATGAAAGCTGGCGTTTAACTCCAGAAAAGGTCTCTACACGAAATTCCTTCATTGCTCAGCCCAAGCACACACCAAGTGGACACGGAAGTGGATTTTTATGTCATTTACTCATTTCTGTAAACCTTAGGACACTAGTTTACTATTAATAGGATCTTTTGACATTGTATCCGGACCGGGATGACCTCATAACATTTTTACACGTTTCTTTCCACAGCATGAGTCTCTAAACCCCATGGTTGGGGGTAAGGAGCTCTGCTGTGTCTTGATGGATTAATGCAATTACTACTGTTTCTTATTCAATCATGCTTGCTTCCATTCTAAGATATCACTTGCTCTTAACCCGGATGAATGTGATGATCCGTGACACTCATCATATTCTCAACTATGAACATGTGACTGACAACCACCTCCGTTCTACCTTAGATTAAGTAGTTATCTCTTGGATTCTTTAATCGGAATCTTCGTGGTATAAGCTAGGACTGATGGCGGTATTCAAGAGAATCCGGAAGGTCTAAACCTTGTCTGTGGTATTCTGAGTAGGATTCAATGATTGAATGACTGTGACGTGCTTCAATCTCCTGAGGGTGGGGCGTTAGTGACAGACGCAAAAGAATCACTGGATTCTATTCCGGCCTGATTGAGAATCGACAGATGAATTCCGCTATGCTGTGACAGAGCATATGCAATCGCTTTCACTGAGAGGATGGGAGGTAGCCACTGACAACGGTGAAACCCTACACACAGCTTGCCATGGAAGGAGACTTGCGTGTTTGATGAAGAAGACAGTAGGAAAGCAGAGATTCAGAAGATGGAGCATCTCCAAACCTCAACCTATTCTCCATTACTGCAAAACAAGTACCTTTTTCATGTTCTTTTGCTTTTTACAATCAATCCTGATAATTTCTGATATCCTGACTAAGATTTACAAGATAACCATAGCTTGCTTCAAGCCGACAATCTCCGTGGGATCGACCCTTGCTCACGCAAGGTATTACTTGGACGACCCAGTGCACTTGCTGGTTAGTTGTGCGGGATTGCAAAAGTGTTATTGCAATTTCGTGCACCAAGTTTTTGGCACCGTTGCCGGGGATTGTTCGAGTTTGGACAACTGACGGTTTATCTTGTTTCTTAGATTAGGACTATTTTATTTTTGTTGGTTTATAGTCTTTTAGTTGAGTCTAGTTTCATATTTTAAGTTTGGTGTCAATTGCATGCTGTTGTTTTTCTTTTAGTTTTTCGAATTTGCATGTCCTTAGTTTCTTTTTGATTCATAAAAATTCTAAGTTTGGTGTCCTCTTTGTGTTTTTCCCTTAAAAATTTTCGAAAATTGTGTGTTTGATTTTCTAAAAATTTTAAGTTTGGTGTCTTTTTGCTGTTTTTCTCTTTCCTCTTTTTAAAAATCAAATCTTTTTCATAAAAATTTTTCAATCATATCTTTTTTCATTGCTATTTTGAAAACCTTTTTTTAATTACTTAATTGATTCAGTTCTCAATTTGCTTTGATCTTATTTTCTTTTCTATTTTCGAAATTTTTTTAATTTCCTTTTATTTTAATTTTTTTTTCGGTTATTCAAAAAAAAATAAAAATAAGCAAAATTTATCTCTTTGCAATCATTATCATTTCCCTTTTGTCCATTATGGACTCAAGTGGAATTAATCAGTCCAAGAGGACTCTGGGGTCATATGCTAACCCCATTACAGCTGCATATGGGAGTAGCATCTGTATACCTCCCATCAAAGCAAGCAGCTTTGAGCTAAACCCTCAACTCATTATCATAGTGCAGCAAAATTGCCAGTATTCCGGTCTTCCACAGGAAGAACCTACTGAGTTTCTGGCATAGTTTTTACAAATTGCTGACACAGTACATGATAAAGAGGTGGATCAGGATGTCTACAGACTGTTACTGTTTCCATTTGCTGTAAAAGATCAAGCTAAAAGGTGGTTGAATAACCAACCTACAGCAAGCATAAAGACATGGAAACAGTTGTCAGACAAATTCCTGAATCATTTTTACCCTCCAAAGAGGATGACACAGCTAAGGCTGGACATCCAAGGCTTTAAACAAGAGGATAATGAATTCCTTTATAATGCCTGGGAGAGGTATAGAGGTATGCTAAGAAAATGTCCCTCTGAAATATTTTCAGAGTGGGTACAGTTAGACATTTTCTACTATGGGCTTACAGAAAAAGCTCAGATGTCTTTAGACCACTCAGCTGGTGGATCTATACACATGAGGAAGACAATTGAAGAAGCTCAAGAGCTTATAGACACTGTTGCTAGAAACCAATACTTGTATTCTAGCAATGAGTTCGTTCCAAAGAAGGAAGTCATGGCATTAGTCACCAATCCTAATCCTCAAGAACAGATGAATGAGCTTAATCAACAATTGCTCCCGATGACAGAACAGTTAGCAGAATTTAAAGAGATGCTCCATGAAACTAAAGTTGCTAATAAGAGCATAGAACTACAGTTGAATCAAGCAAAACAGCAAATATCTAAACAAATAACAGAGGAGTGTCAAGCAGTTCAATTGAGGAGTGGAAAGACCTTGAATAACACTGTTCAAAAGAGTATAAAGCCAAACAAGGAACAAGTGACAGAGGACAACCAAACCTCTGTTCAAAATCCCTCTGAGGACAGTAAGAGCCCAGAGAGGAATATTGGCGTTCAAACGCCAGAAAGGGAAGGAAAGCTGGCGTTAAACGCCCATCCCTTGCCCAGTTCTGGCGTTCAAACGCCAGAAAAGGGGGAAAAGTTGGCGTTAAACGCCCATTTTCCACCCAATCCTGGCGTCCAAACGCCAAGGGAAAATCAGACACCTGAAAGTGCTGACAGTAATCCCTCTAACAAGGCTTCTTCAACCACTTCTGTAAGGAATAAACATGCAGCATCTAAGGTTGAAGAATATCAAGCCAAGATGCCTTATCCTCAGAAACTCCGCAAAGCGGAACAGGATAAGCAATTTGCCCGCTTTGCAGACTATTTAAGGACTCTTGAAATAAAGATTCCATTTGCAGAGGCACTTGAGCAAATAGCTTCTTATGCTAAGTTCATGAAGGAAATCTTAAGTCATAAGAAGGATTGGAGAGAAACTGAAAAAGTGTTTCTCACTGAAGAATGCAGTGCAGTCATTCTAAAAAGCTTACCAGAAAAGCTTCAAGATCCTGGAAGCTTTCTGATACCATGCACATTAGAAGGCACTTGCACCAAGACAGCTTTATGTGATCTTGGAGCAAGCATCAATCTAATACCTGCATCCACTATCAGAAAGCTTGGGTTGATTGGAGAAGTCAAACCAACCAGGATATGCCTCCAACTTGCTGATGGCTCCATTAAACACCCATCAGGCATAATAGAGGATATGATTGTCAAAGTTGGGCCATTTGCCTTTCCAACTGACTTTGTGGTGCTGGAAATGGAGGAGCACAAGAGTGCAACTCTCATTCTAGGAAGACCTTTCCTAGCAACTGGACGAACTCTCATTGATGTACAAAAGGGGGAAGTTACCTTGAGAGTCAATGAGGATGAGTTCAAGTTGAATGCTGTAAAAGCTATGCAGCACCCAGACACGCCAAATGACTGCTTGGGCGCTGACATTATTGACTCTCTTGTAGAAGAGATCAATATGGCTGAAAGCCTAGAATCAGAGCTTGAGGACATCTTCAAAGATGCTCAAACTGATCAGGAAGAGCCAGAGGAGGCAAAGGAATTTTCGAAAATTCCTCAAGAGGAGGATAAGCCTCCTAAGCCTGAACTCAAACCACTACCACCATCCCTGAAATATGCATTTCTGGGAGAGGGTGACACTTTTCCAGTGATTATAAGCTCTGCTTTAAATTCACAGGAAGAGGAAGCACTGATTCAAGTGCTAAGGACACACAAGACAGCTCTTGGGTGGTCCATCAGTGATCTCAAGGGTATTAGCCCAGCTAGATGCATGCACAAGATCCTGTTGGAGGATAATGCCAAACCAGTGGTTCAACCACAGAGGAGGCTAAATCCAGCCATGAAGGAGGTGGTACAGAAAGAGGTCACTAAATTACTAGAGGCTGGGATTATTTATCCTATTTTTGATAGCCCCTGGGTGAGCCCTGTCCAAGTTGTTCCCAAAAAGGGAGGCATGACAGTGGTTCATAATGAAAAAAATGAACTGGTTCCTACAAGGACAGTCACAGGGTGGCGCATGTGTATTGATTACAGAAGGCTCAATACAGCCACCAGAAAGGATCATTTTCCTTTACCATTCATAGACCAAATGCTAGAAAGACTAGCTGGTCATGATTATTACTGCTTTTTGGATGGCTATTCAGGCTACAACCAAATTGCAGTAGATCCTCAAGACCAAGAGAAAACAGCATTTACTTGCCCTTCTGGCGTGTTTGCCTATAGGAGGATGCCTTTTGGTCTGTGCAATGCACCTGCAACCTTTCAGAGGTGCATGCTCTCTATCTTCTCAGATATGGTAGAGAAATTTCTGGAAGTCTTCATAGATGACTTTTCAGTGTATGGAGACTCATTTAGCTCATGTCTTAATCACCTAGCACTTGTCCTGAAAAGGTGCCAAGAGACTAACCTAGTTTTAAACTGGGAGAAATGTCACTTTATGGTGACTGAAGGAATTGTCCTTGGGCACAAAATTTCAAGCAGGGGAATAGAGGTGGATAAGGCAAAGGTAGAGGTAATTGAAAAATTACCACCACCTGCCAATGTTAAAGCAATCAGAAGCTTTCTGGGGCATGCAGGATTCTACAGAAGGTTTATTAAGGATTTTTCGAAAATTGCTAAACCTTTGAGTAACCTGTTAGCTGCTGACACGCCATTTGTGTTTGACACACAGTGTTTGCAGGCATTTGAGACCCTGAAAGCTAAGCTGGTCACAGCACCAGTCATCTCTGCACCAGATTGGGCATTACCATTTGAATTAATGTGTGATGCCAGTGATCATGCCATTGGTGCAGTGTTGGGACAGAGGCATAACAAACTTCTACATGTCATTTATTATGCTAGCCGTGTTCTAAATGATGCACAGAAGAATTACACAACCACAGAAAAAGAATTACTTGCAGTGGTCTATGCCATTGACAAGTTTAGATCCTACTTAGTGGGATCAAAGGTGATTGTGTACATTGACCATGCTGCTCTTAAATACTTACTCACAAAGCAGGATTCAAAACCCAGGCTTATAAGATGGGTGTTGCTTCTGCAAGAGTTTGATATAGAAATAAGAGACAAAAAAGGGACAGAGAACCAAGTGGCTGATCATCTGTCCCGGATAGACCCAGTAGCTGGGACGTCCCTCCCTTCTACTGAGATCTCTGAGACTTTCCCAGATGAGCAACTCTTTGCCATTCAGGAAGCTCCATGGTTTGCAGATATTGCAAACTATAAAGCTGTGAGGTTCATACCCAAAGAGTACAGTTATGTGCAGAGAAAGAAACTAATTTCAGATGCCAAGTACTACCTTTGGGATGAACCATATCTCTTTAAGAGATGTGCTGACGGAGTGATCCGCAGGTGTGTACCCAGAGAAGAAGCACAAAGGATCCTATGGCACTGCCATGGATCACAGTATGGGGGACATTTGGAAGTGAGCGAACAGCCACTAAAGTTCTCCAGTGCGGCTTCTACTGGCCTACTCTCTATAAAGATTCCCGAGAGTTTGTGCGTAACTGTGACAGTTGCCAAAGAGCTGGTAACCTGCCTCACGGATATGCCATGCCTCAACAAGGGATATTAGAGATAGAATTGTTTGATGTATGGGGAATTGATTTCATGGGACCATTCCCACCATCATACTCAAACACTTATATTCTGGTGGCAGTGGACTATGTATCTAAGTGGGTAGAAGCAATTGCTACACCCACTAATGATACCAAAACCGTACTGAAATTCCTCCAGAAAAACATTTTCAGCAGGTTTGGCGTCCCCAGAGTGCTAATCAGTGATGGGGGCACTCATTTCTGCAACAAACAGCTATACTCTGCTATGGTTAGATATGGAATTAGCCATAAAGTGGCAACTGCATATCATCCACAGACAAATGGGCAAGCTGAAGTCTCTAACAGAGAACTAAAAAGAATCCTGGAACGGACTGTAATGGCCCGAAGAAAGGATTGGGCAAAGAGCTTGGATGATGCTCTGTGGGCATATAGAACAACATTCAAGACTCCTATAGGAACCTCCCCATACCAACTGGTATATGGGAAGGCCTGTCATTTGCCTGTAGAACTGGAACATAAGGCCTACTGGGCAACCAGATTCCTAAACATGGATGCACAGTTAGCTGGTGAGAAAAGACTGCTCCAGCTAAATGAGCTAGAGGAGTTCAGACTCAATGCCTTTGAAAATGCAAAAATTTATAAGGAAAAGGCAAAGAAGTGGCATGACAAGAGATTGTCAACCAGAGTCTTTGAGCCAGGACAAAAAGTTCTGCTCTTCAACTCCAGGCTCATATTGTTTCCAGGAAAACTCAAATCCCAGTGGAGGGGTCCGTATGTGATTACAGGAGTCTCACCATATGGATATGTTGAGCTTCAGGATACTGATTCTGACAGAAAATTCATTGTAAATGGACAGAGAATCAAGCACTATCTTGAAGGAAATTTTGAGCAGGAATGCTCAAAACTGAGGCTTGAGTGATTCTCAGTAAAAGTCCAGCTAAAGACAGTAAAGAAGCGCTTGCTGGGAGGCAACCCAGTCATTAGAAAGTTGTATGAATTGTTCTTACAGAGGCAAGTATCAAAAATGAAGGAATTCACAGAGTTGCAGAAGGATTCAGCTCAAAAAGCAGAGAAAATGAGCTTACTGGCGAAAAAAACGCCAGTAAGGGGCATTTTGGGCGTTAAACGCCAGAATGGGCACCATTCTGGGCGTTTAACGCCAGTAATGGTACCATTTTGGGCGTTAAACGCCAGAATGGGCACCATTCTGGGCGTTTAACGCCAGGTGTGCAGCATCCTGGGCGTTTTGGAAAAACGCCCAGTGACAAAGGATTTCTGGCGTTTAACGCCAGCCAGGGCACCTGGCTGGGCGTTAAACGCCCAAAAGGGGTAGCAAATGGGCGTTAAACGCCAGAATGGGTGCCATTCTGGGCGTTTAACGCCAGAAAGGTGGGGGGACCACATTTTTGTTTTCAACTCAAATTTTTTCAAACTTTCCTCCTTTTAACCATACTCTTCTACATAAATGCACTTCAACCTTTCATCATTCACTTTCAAATCTTCACAAATCAAAACCATTCTTCAAATCTATTTCAAATTAATCACAAATCTTCTTCAAAAACTCACCCTTTTCTCAATTTCTTTTCATATCTTCTCAAATCTCCTTTCAAATTTTTATTTTTTTCGAAATCTCTTCTCCCCTCCCTTATAAATTCACGTTTGGAACCCCCTTTACCCACACCATTCGAATTTCCTCTTTTTTTCTCTCTCTTCTTTCTTTTCTTTTGCTTGAGGACAAGCAAACCTCTAAGTTTGGTGTGCTTTTCCGTGATCACTAAGCCAAGATTCATCAATATCATGGCTCCTAAGGGAAAACAAACCAATTTAAGAGGCAAGAAAGAGAATAATCCAAAGAATCTTTGGAATCAAGAGAAGTTCTTAACCAAAGAACATGAAGACCATTATCACAAAATAATGGGTCTGAGGTCAGTGATCCCGGAAGTTAAATTTGATCTGAAAGAAGATGAATATCCGGGGATCCAAGAGCAAATTCGAAACAGAGGATGGGAAGTTCTAACCAATCCTGAGACAAAGGTTGGAAGGAACATGGTTCAGGAATTCTACTCAAATCTGTGGCTGACAGATAAGCAGAGAATGACTGGAACCGCTTACCATACCTACAGAACCATGGTCAGAGGGAAAGTTATGTACTTCCATCTGGACAAAATAAGAGAAATCTTCAAGTTGCCCCAACTACAAGATGATCCTGACTCCTTTAATAGGAGGATGGTGAGAGTAGATAAAGGGTTGGATCAAGTTCTAGAGGACATATGCCTCCCTGGAACTAAGTGGATAACCAATTCAAAGGGTGTCCCAAACCAACTCAAGAGGGGAGACCTCAAGCCAATTGCAAGAGGTTGGCTAGACTTCATTGGGCGCTCCATATTGCCCACTAGCAACCGTTCTGAGGTCACCATCAAGAGAGCAGTGATGATTCATTGCATTATGCTTGGAAAAGAGGTGGAGGTCCATCATGTGATTGCTTGTGAGATCTACACAATTGCAAATAAGAATTCCACTGAAGCCAAATTGGCTTATCCAAGCTTGATTTCCTTGCTCTGTAAGGAGGCTGGGGTGAAGATGGGAGTAGATGAGTTCATACCCATTGAACACCCAATCACCAAGAAGTCAATGGAAGGACAAGTGCAAGACAACTCCATCAAGAGGAGGGCGCAGGAATTCCTCCCTGAATTCCCAAGAATTGACTACTGGTCCAGCCTAGAAGCATCTATCACCAAGTTGCAAGAGACTATGGAGCAACTGAAGGAAGAACAGCAGAATCAGAACTGCATGCTCTGCAAATTACTGAAGGAACAAGAGAAGCAGGGGCGTGAACTCCAAGAGTTGAAACGCCAAAAGTTCTCCTCTCAAGCTGAGGGAGCATTCACTTCTCAAAATCAAGGTTGTTGAGTCCTAACTCTGTGAAAACCTCTATCATTAGGAGCCTATGTTTGCGTTTTCTTTCTTCCTTTGTTTTATTTTCTATTTTTATTATCTTATATCTATATTTGAGTCTTGTTCTTAGTTCATAATTAATAAAATTTATGCCTTAAAGTTATGAATGTCCTATGAATCCATCACCCCTCTTAAAAGAAAAATGCTTTAATCACAAAAGAACAAGAAGTACAGTATTTCGAAATTCATCTCTGAAACTAGTTGAATTAGTTTGATGTGGTGACAATACTTTTTGCTTTCTGAATGAATGCTTGAACAGTGCATATGTCTTTTGAATTTGTTGCTTTGAGAATGTTAAAATTGTTGGCTCTTGAAAGAATGAGGAGAAAGAGAACTGTTATTGAGGATCTGAAAAATCATCAATTTGATTCTTGAAGCAAGAAAAAGCAGTGAAAAAAAAAATTTCGAAAAAAAAAAAGAGCAGAAAAAGAAAGAAATAAAGTTGTGAACCAAAGCAAAAAAAGGAGTGTGCTTAAGAACCCTGGACACCTCTAATTGGGGACTTCAGCAAAGCTGAGTCACAATCTAAAAAGGTTCACCCAATTATGTGTCTGTGGCATGTATGTACCCGGTGGTAATACTGGAAGACAGAGTGCTTTGGGCCACAGCCAAGACTCATACACTGGCTATGTTCAAGAATCAATACACTTAACTAGGATAATCAATAACACTATCTGAGTTCTGAGTTCTCATAGATGCCAATCATTTTGAACTTCAAGGGATAGAGTGAGATGCCAAAACTGTTCGGAGGCAAAAAGCTACTAGTCCCGCTCATCTAATTGGAGCTATGTTTCTTTGATATTTTGGAATCTATAGTATATTCTCTTCTTTTTATTCTATTTTGATTTTCAGTTGCTTGGGGACAAGCAACAATTTAAGTTTGGTGTTGTGATGAGCGGATAATTTGTACGCTTTTTGGCATTGTTTTTAGTATGTTTTTAGTATCTTTTAGTTAGTTTCTAGTATATTTTTATTATTTTTTAATTAAAATTCACTTTTCTGGACTTTACTATGAGTTTTTGTGTTTTTCTGTGATTTCAGGTATTTTCTGGCTGAAATTGAGGGTCCTGAGCAAAAATCTGATCCAGAGACTGAAAAGGACTGCAGATGCTGTTGGATTCTGACCTCCCTGCACTCGAAGTGGATTTTCTGGAGCTACAGAAGCCCAATTGGCGCGCTCTCAACGGCATTGGAAAGTAGACATCCTGGGCTTTCCAGAAATATATAATAGTCTATACTTTGCCCAAGATTTGATGGCCCAAACCGGCACTCAAAGTCACCTACAGAAATTCCAGCGTTAAACGCCGGAACTGGCATAAAATTTGGAGTTAAATGCCCAAACTGGCATGAAAGCTGGCGTTTAACTCCAGAAAAGGTCTCTACACGAAATTCCTTCATTGCTCAGCCCAAGCACACACCAAGTGGACCCGGAAGTGGATTTTTATGTCATTTACTCATTTCTGTAAACCTTAGGACACTAGTTTACTATTAATAGGATCTTTTGACATTGTATCCGGACCGGGATGACCTCATAACATTTTTACACGTTTCTTTCCATAGCATGAGTCTCTAAACCCCATGGTTGGGGGTAAGGAGCTCTGCTGTGTCTTGATGGATTAATGCAATTACTACTGTTTCTTATTCAATCATGCTTGCTTCCATTCTAAGATATCACTTGCTCTTAACCCGGATGAATGTGATGATCCGTGACACTCATCATATTCTCAACTATGAACGTGTGACTGACAACCACCTCCATTCTACCTTAGATTAAGTAGTTATCTCTTGGATTCTTTAATCGGAATCTTCGTGGTATAAGCTAGGACTGATGGCGGTATTCAAGAGAATCCGGAAGGTCTAAACCTTGTCTGTGGTATTCTGAGTAGGATTCAATGATTGAATGACTGTGACGTGCTTCAATCTCCTGAGGGCGGGGCGTTAGTGACAGACGCAAAAGAATCACTGGATTCTATTCCGGCCTGATTGAGAACCGACAGATGAATTCCGCTATGCTGTGACAGAGCATATGCAATCGCTTTCACTGAGAGGATGGGAGGTAGCCACTGACAACGGTGAAACCCTACACACAGCTTGCCATGGAAGGAGACTTGCGTGTTTGATGAAGAAGACAGTAGGAAAGCAGAGATTCAGAAGATGGAGCATCTCCAAACCTCAACCTATTCTCCATTACTGCAAAATAAGTACCTTTTTCATGTTCTTTTGCTTTTTACAATCAATCCTGATAATTTCTGATATCCTGACTAAGATTTACAAGATAACCATAGCTTGCTTCAAGCCGACAATCTCCGTGGGATCGACCCTTGCTCACGCAAGGTATTACTTGGACGACCCAGTGCACTTGCTGGTTAGTTGTGCGGGATTGCAAAAGTGTTATTGCAATTTCGTGCACCAGTATCCCAGTTGGAAATAGTTTCTCTGGGCTGAGTGTAGTACCACTCTCTTGCCTTTCCTTCCAGAGAAAACGGGAAGGCTTTTAATAGAATAGAGATTTCATCAGCTCCATCACGCTTAACAGTAGAGCAAGCGGTCTGGAAATCCCTGAGATGCTTGATAGGCTCTTGAGCAGGTAAGCCATGAAATTTGGGCATCAAGTTGAGTAGTGAAGATTTTATTTCAAAATCTACAGCTACTGCTGGGTGGTGCGCCTGGAATGGTTAGAGCGTAAAATCAGGGGCTCCTTCCTCCTGGATGGTGACTCTTCTGGGTGCTGCCATGTCACCTGCACGTAAATGAACTGGATCAGTAGAAAGGGGGGTTGTTTCTTCCTTAAATGACGGTTCAGGTTCGTCCTCAAAGAGGAGTCGCCTACGCCTAGCTCGCTTTATATGCGAAAGAGTTCTTTCAATTTCAGGGTCAAATGCTGGCAAGCTTGGATCAGGAAGCGAACACGTCATTTAACGAAAGAAACGTGCAGTTCATAGTGATAGAATGAAAAGAAAAAAATTGCAACAGAAATAAATACTGATCAATAAATTAACACACTGTTGCAACTTCCCAGCAACGGCGCCAAAAATTGATGCAGCAAAAATTGGTGAATTAAAAATTATTAAAATGTGTACGTTGCAAGTATAGTTCTTAACTCACCAGAAATCCGCTTATCAATTTAGAAATATGTCATAGAAATTCAAATTTTAAATACTGGGAGTATGAATCCCAGGTCATCTCCCAACGAGTTGCAGAAAGGTGTGCTATTTTATTAATCAGATGTTTTCAAAAAGGTTTGAGTTGAATAACAGGAAATTAAACTAATGAATTTGAATAATATAAATAAAAGCCTTGACTGGGAGTTAATTAGTTGGAATCCCTATTATAGTTGGAATGCTCTCAAGATTAATTGATAATTAAAAGTTATTCCGTTTTGTTATCCTTTACTAGGCAAAGGAAAATCAAACAGGTTGGAATGCTACGTCTGTTCACAAATTGCAACCCACTTAATTAAAAGGGATTGGTGTTAGTGACTAGAAGGCAATCCAACAGTAAACCCAGTTACAATCTTTCTTTCAAGCCTTCCAACTCAATTGGTTCCTTTCAATCAACTCCCCATCAAGTTAGGGAACTACTCGCTCATTGTGAATACAAAATTCATGACATATGAGAAGAAATTAAAGAAAGACATTGTAAATAGAAATAAAAAATAATCCAATTAAAATAAGAATAATCCTTATATTGAATAAATCCTAATAATATTCCAATGGTAAAATTAACAAATCAAAGGACATGGAAGAGTAAAGCCAAGTAAAGAAGACGAACTAGAATGACGAAATCTTGATGAGGTAATGACTCTTCTCAATATCCCAATGCAAAAGTAGTAGAAAAATAATATCCTAAGAGTACCAATTGTGTAAAGAGAAAACCTAGAGGAGGAGTAAAACTAGATCTAAAAACTCAAAACTGTGTAGAATGAATATTGTTTTTCGTTTCTACATGTTCTCTGGCTCTAGTCTGCTGTTTTGGGCCGAGAACTGGGTCAAAACAAGGCCCAAAATCGCCCCCAGCGAAATCTGTAGATTATGCAGATCGCGCATGTCACGCGATCGCGTCGTCCATGCGGACGCGTCATTCGCGTTTTTCCGTGCCACGCGTTCGCGTCGTCCACGCGGACGCGTCATACGTGCTTTTTCTTTCCGCGCGGTCGCGTGAACCATGCGGCCGCGTCACCGCGATTTCTCCTCTTCCGCGTGAATGCGTGAGCCATGCGGCCGTGTCACTTCTCGCTGTTGTCTCCTCAATTTCTTGTGTTCCTTCCATTTTTGCTAGCTTCCCTTCCAATCTCCAACTCATCCATGCCCTATAAAGCCTGAAACACTTAACACACAGATCACGGCATCGAATGGGATAAAGGAGAACTAAAATGCATAATAAAAAGTCTCTAGGAAGCAGTTTTCAACCATGTAATAATTCCAGGAAGGAAATATAAATGCATGCTAAATTAATGAATAAGTGGGTAAGGATCATGATAAAACCACATAATTATACACAATATAAACCATAAAATAGTGGTTTATCAATGGCCAAGAATAATAATGCAATGAAGGCCTTCAAAAAGGCGAGGAAAGCCACTGCAGCTCAAAATACCTCGGCCCAGGTAGATGAGAAGGGTCCTCTCAGGTCCCATTGAAGCCGTCTGTGCCGAGTTCCCCTGGCCCGAGGAGAATGATCCCTACTCCTCGGGTTCGTTTAGTGGATCCCCCACAATCTTCTACTGCTGCCGTGGTTTCTTCTTCGGCCGTCCCTCCTCCTAAAAGACCTCAAACCGTTGAAACTTTCAATCTGGATGCCCCAGATTTTAACCCCATTGGCTTTGTCGACCAGCAGATCGCCCCTTATGGTGCCCTCTCTATGGATGATATTTCTCTCTTTCATCACTTAGATTTTATTACTCGAAGCAGTGTTAAGATAGCTCATATGGGAGTTGCCCTGTATCAAACTGCTCAAAATCTTCCTCTGCATGCTACCAAAGCCTTTATGGAGGAAGCTAAGCGAGAGTTCGATTGGATGAAGGGGCTGAAGGAGGAGCTCGAAGCGGAGGTGACTAAATTGAAGAAGGAGCTGGAATAGGAGAAGACCAGCTCTCTTGCCTTGGCGGCCTCACAGCTATGTCACGACTAATCGAAAAGTGATGCATCTCAGAAGGGAGTTAGAGTCGGTCCGGGTTGATTATTCTGAGCTCCAGGGTCACCTTGTAGGCAGCATAACTGCTGCTTATGAGAAGCTGAATGAGCAGTTTCAGGTTATTGTCCCGGAGGCCGGCCTTACTTTATTTAGTTTGGATAATGTTGTGAAGGATGGTAAGATCGTCCCCGATGATCCTAATGATGACGACGTTGAGCCTCCCTCTGAGCCTGTTGCCAAAGCTTCTGTTGTGTCAGCTTCTTCAGCTCCTGTTCGTCCCGAATTAGATCCTGATTGCCAGATTTTGAATCAGGACGATGGGACAGTGGACGTAGTGCCTCTCCAGACTCGCCCTCCTTCACCCCGTACTGATGCTGCCAAGAAGCCTTCAGGTATTTGATTGTTTTCTGTAATTACTTGTGTAGATAGCCCGGTTTGTGGGCTTTTGAACTCTTTATTTTGCTAACTTTCGACACTTTTTTAGTTGCTGGTTTAGCAACTTTATTTTGATAAACAAAGTAGTTTCCAGGCTTTGTGGGATGAACTTGGTGGCCTCTGAAGATGGTTATTATTATAACTTCGTGTTTTTATATCATGTCTATCTGCACTTGTATTGATATCTTCGTAGGCTTCGGGAGTGTTGGAACTCTGTCTGACATGATCGACTTGATTCCTTTACCTGATGCTATCTTCAGCAATTTATTTTGTTTGAACTTTGTTCAGGTCTTCATTAGGAATTATAATGCTGAGGTTGTCGACTTCTTCAAGTCGGTTTTTGTCCGAAGAGTTGTTAGTGACCCTCTTTTAAGGGTTACTTTTGTAGAGTTATGTTTCGGGCTGGCTTCGTCTCGTCGGGCCACGTCGAGTTACTTTGTAATCCTCTTTCTTGGACCTTGTTAAGGTCTCTTTCAGGGATTGCCTTTGTAGCTTTATATTTTGGGCCGACTTTGTCATGTTGGGCCCTGTCGAGTTACTTGGTAATCCTCCTTCTTGGACCTTGTTCAGGTCTCTTTCAGGGATTATCTTTGTAACTTTATATTTTGGGCCGACTTTGTCACGTTGGGCCCTGTCGAGTTACTTGGTAATCCTCTTTCTTGGACGTTGTTCAGGTCTCTTTCAGGGATTACCTTCGTAACTTTATATTTTGGGCCGGCTTTGTCACGTCGGGCCCTGTCGAGTTACTTGGTAATCCTCTTTCTTGGACCTTGTTCAGGTCTCTTTCCGATATTACCTTCGTAACTTTATATTTTGGGCCGACTTTGTCACGTTGGGCCCTGTCGAGTTACTTGGTAATCCTCTTTCTTGGACCTTGTTCAGGTCTCTTTCAGGGATTACCTTCGTAACTTTATATTTTGGGCCGACTTTGTCACGTCGGGCCCTGTCGAGTTACTTGGTAATCCTCTTTCTTGGACCTTGTTCAGGTCTCTTTCAGGGATTACCTTCGTAACTTTAACGTGGGAGTCTGACTTCAACATGTCGGACTCTTCTAAGTTATAGTAATCCTCTTTTATAGGTGATGAGCAGATAATTTATACGCTTTTTGGCACTGTTTTTAGTATGTTTTTAGTACATTTTAGTTAGTTTTTAGTATGTATTTATTAGTTTTTATTTAAAATTTACTTTTCTGGGCTTTACTATGAGTTTGTGTATTTTTTTGTGATTTCAGGTAATTTCTGGCTGAAATTGAGGGACCTGAGCAAAAATCTGATTCAGAGGCTGAAAAAGGACTGCAGATGCTGTTGGATTCTGACCTCTCTGCACTCGAAGTGGATTTTCTGGAGTTATAGAAGCCCAATTGGCGCGCTCTCAATTGCGTTGGAAAGTAGACATCCTGGGCTTTCCAGCAATAGATAATAGTCCATACTTTGCCTGAGATTTGATGGCCCAAACTGGCGTTGCAAATCAGCTTCAGAATTCCCGGCGTTTAACGCCGGAACTGGCACAAAAATTGGAGTTAAACGCCCAAACTGGCACAAAAGCTGGCGTTTAACTCCAGAAAAAGTCTCTACACATGAAAGCTTCAATGCTCAGCCCAAGCACACACCAAGTGGACCCCAGAAGTGGATTTTTACGTCATTTACTCATTTCTGTATATCCTAGGTTACTAGTTCACTATTAATAGGACCTTTTGACAGTGTATCTTTACCTCATGACACATTACACATTTCTTATTGTATCTTCTATGGCATGAGTCTCTAAACCCCATGGTTGGGGGTGAGGAGCTCTGCTGTGTCTTGATGGATTAATGCAATTACTACTGTTTTTTATTCAATCACGCTTGCTTCTATTCTAAGATATCGCTTGTTCCTAAACTTGATGAATGTGATGATCCGTGACACTCATCATCATTCTCACCTATGAACGTGTGCCTGACAACCACCTCTGTTCTACCTTAGATTGAGTAGATATCTCTTGGATTTTTTAATCAGAATCTTCGTGGTATAAGCTAGAATTGATGGCGGCATTCAAGAGAATCCAGAAGGTCTAAACCTTGTCTGTGGTATTCTGAGTAGGATTCAGGGATTGAATGACTGTGATGAGCTTCAAACTCGCGATTGTGGGGCATTAGTGACAGACGCAAAAGAATCACTGGATTCTATTCCGACATGATCGAGAACCGACAGATGAATAGCCGTGCTGTGACAGAGCGCGTTGAACATTTTTACTGAGAGGATGGGAGGTAGCCATTGACAACGGTGAAACCCTACATACAGCTTGCCATGGAAGGAGCCTTGCGCGCATGAAGAAGAAGACAGTAGAAAAGCAGAGATTCAGAAGATAGAACATCTCCAAAACCTCAACCTGTTCTCCATCGCTGCAAAACAAGTACTTATTTCATGTTCTTTTACTTTTCACAATTAAACCTGATAATTATTGATATCCTAACTAAGAGTTACAAGATAACCATAGCTTGCTTCAAGCCGACAATCTCCGTGGGATCGACCCTTACTCACGTAAGGTATTACTTGGACGACCCAGTGCACTTGCTGGTTAGTTGTGCGGAATTGAAAAAGTGTGACTGCAATTTCGTGCACCAAGTTTTTGGCACCGTTGCTGGGGATTGTTCGAGTTTGGACAACTGACGGTTTATCTTGTTGCTTAGATTAGGACTGTTTTATTTTTTATTGGTTTAGAGTCTTTTATTTGAGTTTAGTTTCATATTTTAAGTTTGGTGTCAATTGCATGCTTTTGTTTTCCTTTAATTTTTTGAATTTGCATGTTCTTAGTCCTTTCTTGATCTTTAAAAATTCTAAGTTTGGCGTCTTCTTTGTGTTTTCCTTTAGGTTTTCGAAAATTTGTGTGTGATTTTCTAAAAATTTCTAAGTTTGGTGTCTTCTTTGTATTTTCCTTTAAATCTTCAGAATTTTGCATTAATTTTCAAAATTATATCTTTTCAATCATATCTTTTTCAAAATAATTTTCAATCATATCTTTCTAATTGCTAATTCCAAAATCTTTTTAATTAATTAATCTAGTTTTCAATTTGCTTTGATTTTATTTTCTTTTAGTTTTCAAAATTTTATTTTATTTTATTTTCTATTTTATTTTATTATTTTCGGTCATTCCTAATTTAAAAAAAAATTTTTACTTTACTTGTGAATCCATATCATTTCCCTTTCTCCATCATGGACCTAAGTGGAATTGAGCAGTCCAGAAGGACTCTAGGGTCATATGCTAGCCCCAATACAGCTGCATATGGAGAGTAGCATCTGTATACCTCCCATTAAAGCAAGCAGCTTTGAGCTAAATCCTCAACTCATTATCATGGTGCAGCAAAATTGCCAATATTCCGGTCTTCCACAGGAAAAACCTACTGAGTTTCTGGCATAGTTCTTACAAATTGCTGACACAGTACATGATAAAGAGGTGGATCAGGATGTCTACAGATTGTTACTGTTTCCATTTGCTGTAAAAGATCAAGCTAAGAGGTGGTTGAATAACCAACCCACAGCAAGCATAAAAACATGGAGACAGTTATCAGACAAATTTCTGAATCAATTTTACCCTCCAAAAAGGATGACACAGCTAAGGCTGGACATCCAAGTCTTTAAACAAGAGGATAATGAATCCCTTTATAATGCCTGGAAGAGGTATAGAGGTATGCTAAGGAAATGCCCCTCTGAAATGTTTTCAGAGTGGGTACAGTTAGACATCTTCTACTATGGGCTTACAGAAAAAGCCCAGATGTCTTTAGACCACTCAGCTGGTGGATCTATACACATGAAGAAAATGATTGAAGAGGCTCAAGAACTCATAGATACTGTTGCTAGAAATCAACATTTGTACTCTAGCAATGAGTCCTCTACAAAAGAAGAAGCTATGGCAGTAGCTACTGATCCTAATCCTCAAGAACAGATTGTTAAGCTTAATCAGCAATTACACCTGATGAAAAAACAGTTAGCAGAATTTAAAGAGATGCTCCAAGAAACTAAAATTGCTAACAAGAACATAGAATCACAGTTGAATCAGACAAAACAGCAGTTATCTAAACAGATAACAGAAGAATGCTAAGCAGTTCAACTGAGGAATGGGAAGACATTGAATAACACTGCTCAAAGTGGCAAAAAGCCAAAAAATGAACAACTGACAGAGGATAACCAAACCACTATCCAAAATCCCTATGAGGACAGTAAAAGCCCAGAGAGGAATACTCCTGGCGTTCAAACGCCAGAAAGGGGGGAAAGGTTGGCGTTAAACGCCCATTCCTTGCCCAGTTCTGGTGTTCAAACGCCAGAAAGGGGAGAAAAGTTGGCGTTAAACGCCCATTCCTCACCCAATCCTGGCGTTCAAACGCCAATGAGGAATCAGACACCTGAGAGTGCTGATAGTAACCCCTCTAAAAAGGCTTCTCCAACCACCTCTGTAGGGAATAAACCTGCAGCAACAAAGGTTGAAGAATATAAAGCCAAGATGCCTTATCCTCAGAAACTCCGCCAAGCGGAACAGGATAAACAATTTGCCCGCTTTGCAGACTATCTAAGGACTCTTGAAATAAAGATTCCGTTTGCAGAGGCACTTGAGCAAATACCTTCTTATGATAAGTTCATGAAAGAGATCTTAAGTCATAAGAAGGATTGGAGAGAAACTGAAAAAGTGTTTCTCACTGAAGAATGCAGTGCAGTCATTTTGAAAAGCTTACCAGAAAAGCTTCAAGATCCAGGAAGCTTTATGATACCATGCACATTAGAAGGTGCTTGTACCAAGACAGCCCTATGTGACCTTGGAGCAAGTATCAATCTAATACCTGCATTCACTATCAGAAAGCTTGGGTTAACTGAAGAAGTCAAACCAACCCGGATATGTCTCCAACTTGCAGATGGCTGGTGTGCGAAATTGTGATCACTACTTTTCACAACTCAAATAATCCCTAGTAATGGCCCCAAAAACTTGATGCTCAAAACCATGGCATAAACACAACTTTGCACAACTAACCAGCAAGTGCACTGGGTCGTCCAAGTAATAAACCTTACGCGAGTAAGGGTCGATTCCACGGAGATTGTTGCTATGAAGCAAGCTATGGTCACCTTGTAAATCTTAGTCAGGCAGACTCAAATGGGTATAGATGATGAATGAATAAAACATAAAGATAAAGATAGAGATACTTATGTATATCATTAGTGAGAGCTTCAGACAAGCGTATGAAGATGCCTTCCCTTCCGTCTCTCTGCTTTCCTACTGTCTTTATCCAATCCTTCTTACTCCTTTCCATGGCAAGCTTATGCAAGGGTTTCACCGTTGTCAATGGCTACCTCCCATCCTCTCAGTGAAAATGTTCCTATGCTCTGTCACAGCATATGGCAAATCAGCTGTCGGTTCTCGGTCAGGCCGGAATAGAATCCATTGATTCTTTTGCGTCTGTCACTAACGCCCCGCCTGCTAGGAGTTTGAAGCACGTCACAGTCATTCAATCATTGAATCCTACTCAGAATACCACAGACAAGGTTAGACCTTCCGGATTCTCTTGAATGCCGCCATCAGTTCTTGCCTATACCACGAAGACTCTGATCTCACGGAATGGCTGGCTCATTTGTCAGGCGAGCACTCGGTTGTCAGGCGATCAACCATGCATCGTGTATCAGGAATCCAAGAGATAAACACTAGAGCCTTGATTGCTTGTAGAACAGAAGTGGTTGTCAGTCACTTTGTTCATAAGTGAGAATGATGATGAGTGTCACGGATCATCACATTCATCAAGTTGAAGAACAAGTGATATCTTGGACAAAGAACAAGCGGAATTGAATAGAAGAACAATAGTAATTGCATTAATACTCGAGGTACAGCAGAGCTCCACACCTTAATCTATGGTGTGTAGAAACTCCACCGTTGAAAATACATAAGAACAAGGTCTAGGCATGGCCGAATGGCCAGCCTCCCAAATGATCTAAGATAGCATCAAACTCAAGGATAGCTACCAAGATGTCTAATACAATAGTAAAAAGGTCCTACTTATAGAAAACTAGTAGCCTAGGGTGTACAGAGATGAGTAAATGTCATAGAAATCCACTTCCGGGCCCACTTGGTGTGTGCTTGGGCTGAGCAATGAAGCATTTTCGTGTAGAGACTCTCCTTGGAGTTAAACGCCAGCTTTGGTGCCAGTTTGGGCGTTTAACTCCCATTCTTGTGCCAGTTCCGGCGTTTAACGCTGGAATTCCTGAGGGTGACTTTGAACGCCGGTTTGGGCCACCAAATCTTGGGCAAAGTATGGACTATCATATATTGCTGGAAAGCCCAGGATGTCTACTTTCCAACGCTGTTGAGAGCGCGCCAATTGGGCTTCTGTAGCTCCAGAAAATCCACTTCGAGTGCAGGGAGGTCAGAATCCAACAGCATCTGCAGTTCTTTTCAGTCTCTGAATCAGATTTTTGCTCAGGTCCCTCAATTTCAGCCAGAAAATACCTGAAATCACAGAAAAACACACAAACTCATAGTAAAGTCCAGAAAAGTGAATTTTAGCTAAAAACTAACGAAAATATACTAAGAGCTCAACTAAAACTACTAAAAACATACTAAAAACAATGCCAAAAAGGGTACAAATTATCCGCTCATCACAACACCAAACTTAAATTGTTGCTTGTCCCCAAGCAACTGAAAATCAAATAAGATAAAAATAAGAGAATATACTATAGACTCCAAATTATCAATGAAACTTAGTTCCAAATTAGATGAGCGGGACTAGTAGCTTTTTACCTCCGAACAGTTTTGGCATCTCACTTTATCCTTTGAAATTCAGAATGATTGGCTTCTTTAGGAACTCAGAATCCAGATAGTGTTATTGATTCTCCTAGTTAAGTATGATGATTCTTGAACACCGCTACTTATTGAGTCTTGGCCGTGGCCCAAAGCACTCTGTCTTCCAGTATTACCACCGGATACATACATGCCACAGACACATAATTGGGTGAACCTTTTCAGATTGTGACTTAGCTTTGCTAGAGTCCCCAATTAGAGGTGTCCAGGGTTCTTAAGCACACTCTTTTTGCCTTGGATCACAACTTTATTTCTTTCTTTTTCTTTCTTTTTCTCTTTCTTTTTCGTTTTTTTTTTCGTTTTTCTCCTTCTTTTTTTCCTTTTTTTTTGTATTCACTGCTTTTTCTTGCTTCAAGAATCATTTTTATGATTTTTCAGATCCTCAGTAACATGTTTCCTTTTTCATCATTCTTTCAAGAGCCAACAATTTTAACATTCATGAACAACAAATTCAAAAGACATAGGCACTGTTCAAGCATACATTCAGAAAACAAAAAGTATTGTCACCACATCAAACTAATTAAGCTAGTTTTAAAGATGAATTCGAAATCCTGTACTTCTTGTTCTTTTGTAATAAAAACAGTTTTCTTTTAAGAAAGGTGATGGATTCATAGGACATTCATAACTTTAAGGCATAGACACTAAGACACTAATGATCACAAGACACAAACATGGACAAACATAAGCATAATTTTCGAAAAACAAAAAAATAAAGAACAAGGAGATTAAAGAACGGGTCCACCTTAGTGATGGCGGCTTGTTCTTCCTCTTGAAGGTCTTATGGAGTGCTTGAGCTCCTCAATGTCTCTTCCTTGTCTTTGTTGCTCCTCTCTCATGATTCTTTGATCTTCTCTAATTTCATGGAGGAGGATGGAATGCTCTTGGTGCTCCACCCTTAGTTGTCCCATGTTGGAACTCAATTCTCCTAGGGAGGTGTTTAGTTGCTCCCAATAGTTTTGTGGAGGAAAGTGCATCCCTTGAGGTATCTTAGGGATCTCATGATGAGAGGGGTCTCTTGTTTGCTCCATCCTCTTCTTAGTGATGGGCTTGTCCTCATCAATGGGAATGTCTCCCTCTATGTCAACTCCAACTGAATAACAGAGGTGACAAATGAGGTGAGGAAAGGCTAATCTTGCTAAGGTAGAGGACTTGTCCGCCACCTTGTAGAGTTCTTGGGCTATGACCTCATGAACTTCCACTTCTTCTCCAATCATGATGCTATGAATCATGATGGCCCGGTCTAGAGTAACTTCGGACCGGTTGCTAGTGGGAATGATTGAGCGTTGGATAAACTCCAACCATCCTCTAGCCACGGGCTTGAGGTCATGCCTTCTTAATTGAACCGGCTTCCCTCTTGAATCTCTCTTCCATTGTGCGCCCTCTTCACATATGACTGTGAGGACTTGGTCCAACCTTTGATCAAAGTTGACCCTTCTAGTGTAAGGATGTTCATCTCCTTGCATCATGGGCAAGTTGAATGCTAACCTTACATTTTCCGGACTAAATCCAGTACTTCCCCCGAACCATTGTAGATAATTCTTTAGATCCGGGTTCACACTTTGATCATGGTTCTTGGTGATCCATGCATTGGCATAGAACTCTTGAACCATCAAGATTCCGACTTGTTGAATGGGGTTGGTAAGCACTTCCCAACCTCTTCTTCGGATCTCATGGCGGATCTCCGGACATTCACCCTTTTTGAGTGAAAAGGGGACCTCGGGGATCACCTTCTTCAAGGCCACAACATCATAGAAGTGGTCTTGATGCACCCTTGAGATGAATCTATCCATCTCCCATGACTCGGAGGTGGAAGCTTTTGCCTTCCCTTTCCTCTTTCTAGAGGTTTCTCCGGCCTTGGATGCCATAAATGGTTATGGAAAAACGAAAAAGCAACGCTTTTACCACACCAAACTTAAAAGGTTTGCTCGTCCTCGAGCAAAAGAAGAAAGAAGAGAGTAGAAGAAGAAGAAATGAGGAAGAAGGGAATGGCTTTTGTGTTCGGCCAAAGAGGGAGAGAAGTGGTGTTTAGGTTGTGTAAAAATGAAGGGGTGAAGAAGGGTATATATAGGAGAGGGGGGGCTCATGGTTCGGTCATGTATGGGTGGGTTTGGGAGGGAAAGTGGTTTGAATTTGAAGGGTGAGGTAGGTGGGGTTTTATGAAGGATGGATGTGAGTGGTGAAGAGAAAGATGGGATTTGATAGGTGAAGGGTTTTTGGGGAAGAGGTATTGAGGTGATTGGTGAATGGGTGAAGAAGAGAGAGAGTGGTGGGGTTGGTGGGGATCCTGTGGGGTCCACAGATCATGTGGTGTCAAGAAAAAGTCATCCCTGCACCAAATGGCATTCAAAATCACGTTTTGAGCTATTTCTGGCGTTAAACGCCGGGCTGGTGCCCCTTTCTGGCGTTTAACGCCAGGTTCTTGCCCTTTTCTGGCGTTTAACGCCAGTCTGGTGCCCCTTTCTGGCGTTAAACGCCCAGAATGGTGCCAGACTGGGCGTTAAACGCCCAACTGCTAGCCTTACTGGCGTTTAAACGCCAGTGAGTTCTTCCTCCAGGGTGTGCTGTTTTTCTTCCTGTTTTTCATTCTGTTTTTGCTTTTTCAATGGTTTTTGTGACTTCTTATGATCATCAACCTAAAAAAAACATAAAATAGCAAAGAGAAATAGATAAAATATAACATTGGGTTGCCTCCCAACAAGCGCTTCTTTAATGTCAGTAGCTTGACAGAGGGCTCTCATGGAGCCTCACAGATACTCAGAGCAATGTTGGAACCTCCCAACACCAAACTTAGAGTTTGAATGTGGGGGTTCAACACCAAACTTAGAGTTTGGTTGTGGCCTCCCAACACCAAACTTAGAGTTTGACTGTGGGGGCTCTGTTTGTCTCTGATTTGAGAGAAGCTCTTCGTGCTTCCTCTCCATGGTGACAGAGGGGTATCCTTGAGCCTTAAACACAAAGGATTCTTCATTCACTTGAATGATCAGTTCACCTCCATCAACATCAATCACAGCCTTTGCTGTGGCTAGGAAGGGTCTGCCAAGGATGATGGATTCATCCATGCACTTCCCAGTCTCTAGGACTATGAAATCAGTAGGGATGTAATGGTCTTCAACTTTTACCAAAACATTCTCTACAAGTCCATGAGCTTGTTTTCTTGAGTTGTCTGCCATCTCTAGTGAGATTCTTGCAGCTTGTACCTCAAAGATCCCTAGCTTCTCTATTACAGAGAGAGGCATGAGGTTTACACTTGACCCTAAGTCACACAGAGCCTTCTTGAAGGTCATGGTGCCTATGGTACAAGGTATTGAAAACTTCCCAGGATCTTGTTTCTTTTGAGGTAATTTCTGCCTAGACAAGTCATCCAGTTCTTTGGTGAGCAAAGGGGGTTCATTCTCCCAAGACTCATTTCCAAATAACTTGTCATTTAGCTTCATGATTGCTCCAAGGTATTTAGCAACTTGCTCTTCAGTGACATACTCATCCTCTTCAGAGGAAGAATACTCATCAGAGCTCATGAATGGCAGAAGTAAGTCCAATGGAATCTCTATGGTCTCATTTTGAGCCTCAGATTCCCATGGTTCCTCATTAGGGAACTCTGTGGAGGTCAGTGCACGCCCATTGAGGTCTTCCTCAGTGGCGTACACTTCCTCTCCTTCCTCTCCAAATTCGGCCATGTTGATGGCCTTGCACTCTCCTTTTGGATTTTCTTCTGTATTGCTTGGAAGAGTACTTGGAGGGAGTTCAGTAATTTTCTTACTCAGCTGTCCTACTTGTGCCTCCAAATTCCTAATGGAGGACCTTGTTTCAGTCATGAAACTTTGAGTGGTCTTGATTAGATCAAAGACCATGGTTGCTAAGTCAGAGGGGTTCTGCTTAGAGTTCTCTGTCTGTTGCTGAGAAGATGATGGAAAAGGCTTGCCATTGCTAAACCTGTTTCTTCCACCATTATTGTTGTTGAAACCTTGTTGAGGTCTCTCTTGATTCTTCCATGAGAAATTTGGGTGATTTCTCCATGAAGAATTATAGGTGTTTCCATAGGGTTCTCCTAAGTAGTTCACCTCTTCCATTGAAGGGTTCTCAGGATCATAAGCTTCTTCTTCAGATGAAGCATCCTTAGTACTGCTTGGTGCATTTTGCATTCCAGACAGACTTTGAGAAATCAAATTGACTTGTTGAGTCAATATCTTGTTCTGAGCCAGTATGGCATTCAGAGTGTCAATCTCAAGAACTCCTTTCTTCTGACTTGTCCCATTGTTCACAGGATTCTTTTCAGAAGTGTACATGAATTGGTTATTTGCAACCATTTCAATTAGCTCTTGAGCTTCTGTAGGCGTCTTCTTCAGATGAAGAGATCCTCCAGCAGAGCTATCCAAAGACATCTTGGATATTTCAGAGAGACCATCATAGAAAATACCTATGATGCTCCATTCAGAAAGCATGTCTGAAGGACATTTTCTGATTAATTGTTTGTATCTTTCCCAAGCTTCATAGAGGGATTCTTCATCCTTCTGTCTGAAGGTTTGGACTTCCACTCTAAGCTTACTCAATTTTTGAGGTGGAAAGAACTTTGCCAAGAAGGCATTGACTAGCTTTTCCCATGAGTCCAGGCTTTCTTTAGGTTGAGAGTCCAACCATATTCTAGCTCTGTCTCTTACAGCAAAAGGGAATAGCATCAGTCTGTAGACCTCAGGGTCAACCCCATTAGTCTTGACTGTGTCACAGATTTGCAAGAACTCAGCTAAAAACTGATGAGGATCTTCCAGTGGAAGTCCATGGAACTTGCAATTCTGTTGCATTAGAGAAACTAATTGAGGCTTAAGCTCAAAGTTGTTTGCTCCAATGGCAGGGATAGAGATGCTTCTCCCATAGAAGTCGAGAGTAGGTGCAGTAAAGTCACCCAGCACCTTCCTTGCATTGTTGGCATTGTTGTTGTTTTCGGCTGCCATGTCTTCTTCTTCTTTGAAGAATTCGGTCAGGTCCTCTACAGAGAGTTGTGCCTTAGCTTCTCTTAGCTTTCGCTTCAAGGTCCTTTCAGGTTCAGGGTCAGCTTCAACAAGAATGCCTTTGTCTCTGCTCCTGCTCATATGAAAGAGAAGAGAACAAGAAAATGTGGAATCCTCTATGTCACAGTATAGAGATTCCTTGAGGTGTCAGAGGAAAAGAAAAATAGAAGAAAGAGGTAGAAGAATTCGAACTTGATCAGATAGAGTTCGAGTTGTGCATTAAGAAGGAGTTATACTCCATAAATAGAAGGATGTGAGAAGAGGGGAAGAAGATTTTCGAAAATTAAGTTAAAAAGATTTTTAAAAACATTTTGAAAAACTTTAATTTGATTTTCGAAAACCAAGAGTGAAAGAAATCAAGTGGTTTTTGAAAAAGATTTTGAAATTAGAAGTTAAAAAGAAAGATATGATTGAAAAATTATGGTTTTAAAAAGATATGATTGAAAAGATATGATTTGAAAACAATTTTAAAAAGATATGATTTGAAAAACAATTTAAAAAGATTTGATTTTAAAAATTAATGACTTGCCTAACAAGAAAAGATATGATTCAAACATTAAACCTTTCTCAACAGAAAAGGCAACAAACTTGAGATGTTCAATCAAATCATTAATTATTAGTAAGTATCTTTGAAAAAGGAAAGAAATTAATTTTGAAAACATTTGATTGAAAAGATATGATTTGAAAAAGATTTGATTTTGAAAAACTTTGAAAACTTGAAAAAAAAATTGATTTGAAAAACAAAATTTTCCCCCTAGTGCCATCCTGGCGTTAAACACCCAGAATGGTATCCATTCTGGCGTTTAACGCCCAAAATGCTACCTTTTTGGGCGTTAAACGCCCAACCAGATACCCTGGCTGGCGTTTAAACGCCAGTCTGTCCTTCTTCACTGGGCGTTTTGAACGCCCAGCTTTTTCTGTGTAATTCCTCTGCTGCATGTTCTGAATCTTCAGTTCCCTGTACTATTGACTTGAAAATAGAACCAAGATCAAATAAACAAGGCATGCAAGATACCAAACTTAAAATTAGACACTAGACTCAAACAAGAAACATAAAATATTTTTGGTTTTTTTGATTTTGTAAATTTTTTTGTGCTTTTTTCGAAAATTATATGAAAAGAAAAATAAAGTTTTCAGAATTCTCAATTTGAATTTCCAGGAATCATTGCAATGCTAGTCTAAGACTCCGGTCCAGGAATTAGACATGGCTTCGCAGCCAGCCAAGCTTCCAAAGAAAGCTTCGGTCCAAAATACTAGACATGGCCAATGGCCAGCCAAGCCTTAGCAGATCATCACTCCAACAACAAGATTGATAGAGATCAACAAGCTATGATTAGTTGAAACCTCGGTCCAATAAGATTAGACATGGCTTCTCAGCCAGCCAGACTTCAACAAATCATCATGAAACACTAGAATTCATTTTTAAGAACTCTGAAAAAAAATACCTAATCTAAGCAACAAGATGAACCGTCAGTTGTCCATACACAAACAATCCCCGGCAACGGCGCCAAAAACTTGGTGTGCGAAATTGTGATCACTACTTTTCACAACTCAAATAATCCCTAGTAATGGCCCCAAAAACTTGGTGCTCAATACCATGGCATAAACACAACTTTGCACAACTAACCAGCAAGTGCACTGGGTCGTCCAAGTAATAAACCTTACGCGAGTAAGGGTCGATCCCACGGAGATTGTTGCTATGAAGCAAGCTATGGTCACCTTGTAAATCTTAGTCAGGCAGACTCAAATGGGTATAGATGATGAATGAATAAAACATAAAGATAAAGATAGAGATACTTATGTATATCATTAGTGAAAGCTTCAGACAAGCGTATGAAGATGCCTTCCCTTCCGTCTCTCTGCTTTCCTACTATCTTTATCCAATCCTTCTTACTCCTTTCCATGGCAAGCTTATGCAAGGGTTTCACCGTTGTCAATGGCTACCTCCCATCCTCTCAGTGAAAATGTTCCTATGCTCTGTCACAGCATATGGCAAATCAGCTGTCGGTTCTCGGTCAGGCCGGAATAGAATCCATTGATTCTTTTGCGTCTGTCACTAACGCCCCGCCTGCTAGGAGTTTGAAGCACGTCACAGTCATTCAATCATTGAATCCTACTCAGAATACCACAGACAAGGTTAGACCTTCCGGATTCTCTTGAATGCCGCCATCAGTTCTCGCCTATACCACGAAGACTCTGATCTCACGGAATGGCTGGCTCATTTGTCATGCGAGCACTCGGTTGTCAGGCGATCAACCATGCATCGTGTATCAGGAATCCAAGAGATAAACACTAGAGCCTTGATTGCTTGTAGAACAGAAGTGGTTGTCAGTCACTTTGTTCATAAGTGAGAATGATGATGAGTGTCACGGATCATCACATTCATCAAGTTGAAGAACAAGTGATATCTTGGACAAAGAACAAGCGGAATTGAATAGAAGAACAATAGTAATTGCATTAATACTCGAGGTACAGCAGAGCTCCACACCTTAATCTATGGTGTGTAGAAACTCCACCGTTGAAAATACATAAGAACAAGGTCTAGGCATGGCCGAATGGCCAGCCTCCCAAATGATCTAAGATAGCATCAAACTCAAGGATAGCTACCAAGATGTCTAATACAATAGTAAAAAGGTCCTACTTATAGAAAACTAGTAGCCTAGGGTGTACAGAGATGAGTAAATGTCATAGAAATCCACTTCCGGGCCCACTTGGTGTGTGCTTGGGCTGAGCAATGAAGCATTTTCGTGTAGAGACTCTCCTTGGAGTTAAACGCCAGCTTTGGTGCCAGTTTGGGCGTTTAACTCCCATTCTTGTGCCAGTTCCGGCGTTTAATGCTGGAATTCCTGAGGGTGACTTTGAACGCCGGTTTGGGCCATCAAATCTTGGGCAAAGTATGGACTATCATATATTGCTGGAAAGCCCAGGATGTCTACTTTTCAACGCCGTTGAGCGCGCGCCAATTGGGCTTCTGTAGCTCCAAAAAATCCACTTCGAGTGCAGGGAGGTCAGAATCCAACAGCATCTGCAGTCCTTTTCAGTCTCTGAATCAGATTTTTGCTCAGGTCCCTCAATTTCAGCCAGAAAATACCTGAAATCACAGAAAAACACACAAACTCATAGTAAAGTCCAGAAAAGTGAATTTTAGCTAAAAACTAACGAAAATATACTAAAAGCTCAACTAAAACTACTAAAAACATACTAAAAACAATGCCAAAAAGGGTACAAATTATCCGCTCATCAATGGCTCCATTAAATATCCATCAAGCATAATTGAGGATATGATTGTCAAGGTTGGGCCATTCGTCTTTCCAACTGACTTTGTAGTGCTGGAAATGGAGGAGCACAAGAGTGCAACTCTCATCCTAGGAAGACCTTTCCTAGCAACTGGACGAACTCTTATTGATGTACAAAAAGGGGAAGTAACCCTGAGAGTCAATGAGGATGAGTTCAAGTTGAATGCTGTCAAAGCTATGCAGCATCCAGACACATCAAATGACTGCATGAGCGCTAATATTATTGACTCTTTGGTGGAAGAGATCAATATGACTGAAAGTCTAGAATCAGAGCTAGAGGACATCTTCAAGGATGTTCAGCCTGATCAGGAGGGATCAGAGGAAATAAAAGAATTTTTGAAAATTCCTCAGGAAGAGGATAAGCCTCCCAAACCTGAGCTCAAATCACTACTACCTTGCCTGAAGTATGCATTTCTGGGAGAGGGTAACACTTTTCCAGTGATCATAAGCTCTGTTTTAAATTCACAGGAAGAGGAAGCACTAATTCAAGTGCTAAGGACACACAAGACAGCTCTTGGATGGTCCATAAGTGATCTTAAGGGCATTAGCCCAGCAAGATGCATGCACAAGATCCTATTGAAGGATAATGCCAAACCAGTGGTTCAACCACAAAGGCGGCTAAATCCAGCCATGAAGGAGGTGGTGCAGAAAGAGGTCACTAAATTACTAGAGGCTGGGATTATTTATCCTATTTCTGATAGCCCCTGGGTGAGCCCTGTCCAAGTTGTCCCCAAGAAGGAAGGCATGACAGTGGTTCATAATGAAAAGAATGAACTGGTTCCTACAAGAACAGTTACAGGGTGGCGTATGTGTATTGATTATAGAAGGCTCAATACAGCCACCAGAAAGGATCATTTTTCTTTACCATTCATAGACCAAATGCTAGAAAGACTAGCTGGTCATGATTATTACTGCTTTTTGGATGGCTATTCAGGGCACAACCAAATTGCAGTAGATCCTCAGGACCAAGAGAAAACAACATTCACTTGCCCTTCTGGCGTGTTTGCCTACAGAAGAATGCCTTTTGGTTTGTGTAATGCACTTGCAACTTTTCAGAGATGCATGCTATCTATCTTCTCTGATATGGTAGAGAAGTTCCAGGAAGTCTTCATGGATGACTTCTCAGTATATGGAGACTCATTCAGCTCCTGTCTTAATCATCTAGCACTTGTCCTGGAAAGGTACCAAGAGACTAACCTGGTCTTAAACTGGGAGAAATGTCACTTTATGGTGACTGAAGGAATTGTCCTTGGGCACAAAATTTCAGGCAAGGGAATAGAGGTGGATCAAGCAAAGATAGAAGTAATTGAAAAATTACCACCACCTGCCAATGTTAAGGCAATCAGAAGCTTTCTAGGGCATGCAGGATTTTACAGAAGGTTCATAAAGGACTTTTCAAAAATTGTGAAACCTCTAAGCAACCTGCTAGCTGCTGACACACCATTTGTGTTTGACACAGAGTGTCTACAGGCGTTTGAGACCCTGAAAGCCAAGCTGGTCACAACACCAGTCATTTCTGCACCAGATTGGACATTACCATTTGAACTAATGTGTGATGCCAGTGACCATGCCATTGGTGCAGTGTTGGGACAGAGGCATAATAAGCTTCTACACGTCATTTATTATGCTAGCCGTGTTCTAAATAACGCACAGAAGAATTACACAACAACAGAGAAAGAGTTACTTGCAGTGGTTTATGCCATTGACAAGTTTAGATCCTATTTAGTAGGGTCAAAAGTGATTGTGTACACTGACCATGCTGCTCTTAAATACTTACTCACAAAGCAGGATTCAAAACCCAGGCTCATAAGGTGGGTGTTGCTTCTGCAAGAGTTTGACATAGAAATAAGAGACAGAAAAGGGACAGAGAACCAGGTAGCTGATCATCTGTCCCGAATAGAACCAGTAGCTGGGGCGTCCCTTCCTTCTACTAAGATCTCTGAGACCTTTCCAGATGAGCAACTCTTTGCCATTCAGGAAGCTCCATGGTTTGCAGACATTGCAAATTATAAAGCTGTGAGGTTCATACCCCAGGAGTATAGCAGGGTGCAAAGAAAAAAATTAATTTCTGATGCCAAGTACTACCTATGGGATGAGTCATATCTCTTTAAGAGATGTGCAGATGGAATGATCCGCAAATGTGTACCTAGAGAAGAAGCACAAAAGATCCTATGGCATTGCCATGGATCACAATATGGGGGACATTTCGGAAGTGAGCGAACAGCCACTAAGGTCCTCCAATGTGGCTTCTACTGGCCTACTCTCTATAGAGATGCCCGAGAGTTTGTGCGTAACTGTGAGAGTTGCCAAAGAGCTGGTAACTTGCCTCATGGGTACGCCATGCCTCAATAAGGGATCTTAGAGATTGAATTGTTTGATGTATGGGGTATTGACTTCATGAGTCCGTTCCCACCATCATACTCAAACACTTACATTCTGGCGGCGGTGGACTATGTATCTAAATGGGTAGAAGCAATTGCCACACCCAATAATGATACTAAGACCGTGCTGAAATTCCTCCAGAAACACATCTTCAGTAGGTTTGGTATTCCCAGAGTACTAATCAGTGATGGGGCACTCACTTCTGCAATAAACAATTGTACTCTGCTATGGTCCGATATGGAATTAGCCACAAAGTAGCAACTCTGTATCATCCACAGACAAATGGGCAAGCTGAAGTCTCTAATAGAGAGCTAAAAAGAATCATGGAATGGACTGTTATTTCCCGTAGAAAGGATTGGGCAAAGAGCTTGGATGATGCTCTGTGGGCATACAGAACAGCATTCAAGACTCCTATAGGAACCTCTCTATACCAACTTGTGTATGGGAAGGCTTGTCATCTACCCGTGGAACTGGAACATAAAGCCTACTGGGCAACCAGATTCCTAAACATGGATGCTAAGTTAGCTGGTGAAAAAAGATTGCTCCAGCTAAATGAGCTAGAGGAGTTCAGACTCAGTGCCTTTGAAAATGCAAAAATTTATAAGGAAAAGGCAAAGAAGTGGCATGACAAGAAGTTGTCATCCAGAGTCTCTGAGCCAGGACAAAAAGTTCTGCTTTTCAACTCTTGGCTCAGACTATTCTTAGGAAAACTTAAATCCCGGTGGAGGGGTCCGTTTGTGATTACAGGAGTGTCACCATATGGATATGTTGATCTTCAAGATATTGATTCTGATAAAAAGTTCATTGTTAATCGACAGAGGATCAAACATTATCTTGAAAGTAATTTTGAGCAGGAATGCTCAAAACTGAGGCTTGAATGAGTCTCAGTAAAGGTCCAGCTAAAGAAAATAAAGACGTGCTTGCTGGGAGGTAACCCAGTCATTTGCAGGTTATTTGTTTTATAAAAGTTTGATATATATTCTTCAAGGTTGATCATTGAAATTGAAGGAATTCACAGAGTTACAGAAGGATTCAGTGCAAAAAGCAGAGAAAAGGAGTTTGCTGGAAAAAAATGCCAGTAAAGGGTACTCTGGGCGTTAAACGCCCAGAATGGTAATGGATACCATTCTGGGCGTTTAACGCCAGTAAAGGTACCATTTTGGGTGTTAAACGCCAGAATGGGTACCATTCTGGGCGTTTAACGCCAGAATTGCAGCATCCTGGGCGTTCAGCAAAACGCCCAGTGATAAAAGGGTTTCTGGCGTTAAACGCCAGCCAGGGTACCTGGCTGGGCGTTAAACGCCCATAATGGCCAACATTTGGGCATTAAACGCCAGAATGGATACTATTCTGGGCGTTTAACGCCAGAAAGGTAGGGGACAGAGATTTTGTTTTCCACTTCAAAATTTTTTTCAAACTTTCTTGTTTTGATCCATAATTTTCTGCATAAACACATTACAAACTTTCATCATTCACCTTCAAATTTCAAAAATTAAACAATCTTCTAAATCATTCTTCAAATCTCTTTCAAATCCTTTCCAAATCTTCTTCAAAAACTCAAATATCCTCTCAAATTCTTTCCATATCTTCTCAAATCTCCTTCAAAATTTTCGAAATCTCTCCCTCTCCCATATAAATAAACACTTGGCCATCCTCCTCTCCCCACCATTCGAATTTGCTCTCCTCTTCTCTCTCTTCTTTTCTTTCTTTTGCTTGAGGGCAAGCAAACTTCTAAGTTTGGTGTGCTTTTCCGTGATCACTAAGCCAAGATTTATCAAGATCATGGCTCCTAAGGGAAAACAAACCAATTCAAAAGGCAAGAAAGAGAATAATCCAAAGAATCTTTGGAATCAAGAGAAATTCTTAACCAAAGAGCATGCAGACCATTACCACACAATAATGGGTCTGAGGTCAGTGATCCCGGAAGTCAGATTCGATCTGAAAGAAGATGAATGTCCGGAGATCCAAGAGCAAATTCGAAACATAGGATGGGAAGTTCTAACCAACCCTGAAACAAAGGTTGGAAGAAACATGGTTCAGAAATTCTACTCAAATCTGTGGCTGACAGATAAGCAGAGAATGACTGGAACTGCTTTTCATACCTACAGAACCATGGTCAGAAGGAAAATTATTTACTTCCATCTGGACAAAATAAGAGAGGTTTTCAAATTATCTCAACTACAAGATGATCCTGAATCCTTTAATATGAGAATGGTGAGAGTAGATAAGGGGTTGGATCAAGTTCTAGAGGACATATGCCTCCCTGGAACTAAGTGGTTGACCAATTCAAAATGTATCCCAAACCAACTCAAGAGGGGAGATCTCAAACCAGTTGCAAGAGGCTGGCTAGACTTCATTGGGCGTTTTATTTTGCCCACTAGTAACCGTTCTGAGGTCACTATCAAGAGAGCAATGATGATTCATTGCATTATGCTGGGAAAAGAAGTGGAGATTCATCATCTGATTGCTTGTGAGATTTACACAATTGCAAACAAGAACTCCACTGAAGCCAAACTGGCTTATCCAAGCTTAATCTCTTTACTATGTAAAGATGCTGGAGTGAGGATGGGAGTAGATGAATTCATTCCAATTGAACATCCAATCACCAAGAAGTCAATGGAAGGACAACTGCAAGATAACTCTATCAAAAGGAGGGCGCAGGAATTCCTCTCTGAACTTCCTGAATTTGACTACTGGGCCTGCCTAGAAGCATCTGTTACCAAGCTGCAAGAAGCTATGGAACAAATTAAGGAAGAACAGCAGAATCAAAACTGCATGCTTTGCAAATTGCTGAAGGAGCAAGAGAAGCAGGGGCGTGAGCTACAGGAGCTGAAGCGCCAGAAGCTCTCCCTTGAAGGGTCAAATACCCCACAAGTTGAGGGAGCATCCACTTCTCAAAATCAAGGTTGTTGAGTCCTAACTCTGTGATAACCTCTATCATTAGGAGTCTATTTTAGAGTCAGTTAAATTTTTTGTTTTCTATTACTATTAGTCTTATCTTATATTTATTTTTAAGTCTTATCTTTAATTCATGATTAATAAAATTTAAGGTTCATGTCTTAAAGCTATGAATGTCCTGCTAATCCATCACCTCTCTTAAATGAAAAATGCTTGAATCACAAAAGAACAAGAAGTACAGGATTTCGAATTTATCTCTGAAACTAGTTGAATTAGTTTGATGTGGTGACAATATTTTTTGTTTTCTGAATGAATGCTTGAACAGTACATATGTCTTTTGAATTTGTTGATTAAATAATGTTAAACTTGTTGGCTCTTGAAGGAATGATGGAAAAGGAGAAATGTTATTGAGGATCTGAAAAATTATCAAATTGATTCTTGAAGCAAGAAAAAGTAGTGAATTCAAAAAAAAAATTTCCAAGGCAAAAAGAGTGTGCTTAAGAACCCTGGACACCTCTAATTGGGGACTCTAGCATAGCTGAGTCACAATCTAAAAAGGTTCACCCAGTTATATGTCTGTGGCATGTATGTATCCGGTGGTAATACTGGAAGACAGAGTGCTTTGGGCCACAGCCAAGACTCATAAAGTAGCTATGTTCAAGAATCATCATACTTAACTAGGAGAACCAATAACACTATCTGAATTCTGAGTTCATATAGATGCCAATCATTCTAAACTTCAAAGGATAAAGTGAGATGCCAAAACTGTTCAGAAGCAAAAAGCTACTAGTCCCGCTCATCTAATTGGAGCTAAGTTTCATGGATATTTTGGAGTCTATAGTATGTTCTCTTCTTTTTATCCTATTTGATTTTCAATTACTTGGGGACAAGCAACAATTTAAGTTTGGTGTTGTGATGAGCGGATAATTTATACGCTTTTTGGCATTGTTTTTAGTACATTTTAGTTAGTTTTTAGTATGTTTTTATTAGTTTTTATTTAAAATTCACTTTTCTGGGCTTTACTATGAGTTTGTGTGTTTTTCTGTGATTTCAGGTAATTTCTGGCTAAAATTGAGGGACCTGAGCAAAAATCTGATTCAGAGGCTGAAAAGGGACTGCAGATGCTGTTGGATTCTGATCTCCCTGCACTCGAAGTGGATTTTCTGGAGTTACAGAAGTCCAATTGGCGCGCTCTCAATTGTGTTGGAAAGTAGACATCCTGGGCTTTTCAACAATATATAATAGTTCATACTTTGTCCGAGATTTGATGGCCCAAACCGGCATTTTAAATCAGCTTCAGAATTCCCGGCGTTTAACGCCGGAACTGGCACAAAAATTGGAGTTAAACGCCCAAACTGGCACAAAAGCTGGCGTTTAACTCCAAGAAAGGTCTCTACACATGAAAGCTTCAATGCTCAGCCCAAGCACACACCAAGTGGACCCCGGAAGGGGATTTTTACGTCATTTACTCATTTCTGTATATCCTAGGTTACTAGTTCACTATTAATAGGACCTTTTGACAGTGTATCTTTACCTCATGACACATTACACGTTTCTTATTGTATCTTCTACGGTATGAGTCTCTAAACCCCATGGTTGGAGGTGAGGAGCTCTGCTATGTCTTGATGGATTAATGCAATTACTACTATTTTTCATTCAATCACGCTTGCTTCTATTCTAAGATATCACTTGTTCCTAAACTTGATGAATGTGATGATCCGTGACACTCATCATCATTCTCACCTATGAACGTGTGCCTGACAACCACCTCTGTTCTACCTTAGATTGAGTAGATATCTCTTGGATTCTTTAATCAGAATCTTCGTGGTATAAGCTAGAATTGATGGCGGCATTCAAGAGAATCCGGAAGGTCTAAACCTTGTATGTGGTATTCTGAGTAGGATTCAGGGATTGAATGACTGTGACGAGCTTCAAACTCGCGATTGTGGGGCATTAGTGACAGACGCAAAAGAATCACTGGATTCTATTCCGACATGATCGAGAACCAACAGATGAATAGTCGTGCTGTGACAGAGCGCGTTGAACATTTTCACTGAGAGGATGGGAGGTAGCCATTGACAACGGTGAAACCCTACATACAGCTTGCCATGGAAGGAGCCTTGCGTGCATGAAGAAGAAGACAGTAGGAAAGCAGAGATTCAGAAGATAGAGCATCTCCAAAACCTCAACCTGTTCTCCATCACTACAAAACAAGTACTTATTTCATGTTCTTTTACTTTTCACAATTAAACCTGATAATTATTGATATCCTGACTAAGAGTTACAAGATAACCATAGCTTGCTTCAAGCCAACAATCTCCATGGGATCGACCCTTACTCACGTAAGGTATTACTTGGACGACCCAGTGCACTTGCTGGTTAGTTGTGCGGAATTGCAAAAGTGTGACTGTAATTTCGTGCACCAATAGGGCTAGCCAGACCTCTTTCCAGGGCTTTACTTATAACTTTGGTTGTTGTGGCTGGTCCGACTTTTTTATGCCGGCCAGTCTTTCAAGTAATTTTATAGCAATCCATTTTATTAGGACCTCGTCAGGTCCTTTCTATGGATCACTTTCTATAACTTCTTGCATTATTCTGCTTTCATCTTTGCCAATTTTGTAGAGTTCGGGTTTTAACCCTCGTTTGGTCGACCTTTTAATGAATTTGGTTTTCATCTTTGGTCTTTATCGCGATCGTGCAGTGAATTTGATTTTCACTTTCCATCGATCTGTAGCTTTATAATCGTACGATGAATGTTTCGGAATAATGCGACTTGAGCGTTTGTAGAAAATCTGAACAGATTTTATTAGAAGAAAATGCAAATATATACATGTGGGGGTTAATTTCCTAAGTCGGGTGATTTGTAGGTCTTGGCTCGGTGCCTCGTTAAAAAACCTTTTCAGGAAAAAGAGTGCGCCTTGTCCAAGGTCCTTTATCATCCCTAGCTATAGTACCTTCTTAGGTTGCAGGCGTGCCATGACCTAGGAAGCTCTCACCCGTTGAGTTCGAAAAGCCTGTAGTAGCCCTTTCCCAGCATTTCTATGACTCGGTAGGGTCCTTTTCAGTTTGCTGCTAGCTTTCCTTCTCCAGGTCGAGTTGTTCCGATGTCATTTCGGATTAGGTTGAGGTCGTCCTCCGCAAAGGCCCGCTGTATTACCTTTTGATTGTACCTGGAAGCCATTCGTCGTTTCAATGCCTCTTCCCTTATCCGAGCTCTTTCTCAGATTTCTGGAAGTAGGTCGAGCTCCTCCCTTTGAAGTTGGGAGTTGGCTTCTTCGCTGTAGTGGATCACTCTGGGTGATCCTTCTTCGACCTCCACTGGGATCATTGCCTCCATTCCATAAGCTAATCGGAAAGGTGACTCCTTTGTGGTAGAATGTAGAGTTGTCCGATATACCCATAGGACTTGCGGGAGCTCTTCAGCCCAGGCTCCCTTTGCATCTTGTAATCTTCGTTTTAACCCGGCTAATATGACTTTGTTGGCAGCTTCAACTTGTCCATTGGCTTGGGGGTGTTCAATAGAGGTGAATTATTGTTTTATATTCAAGTCGGCCGCTAGCTTTCTGAAGCCTGCATCTGTGAACTGGGTACCATTGTCTGTAATGATGGAGTATGGAACCTCAAACCTTGTGATGATGTTTCTATATAGGAATTTTTTTACTTCTTTGAGCAGTGGCGTTAGCTAGGGGTTCTGCCTCAATCTATTTTGTAAGGTAGTCTATTCCCACTATGAGGAATTTGACAGATGATTGAGAACCGACAGATGATTAGTCGTGCTGTGATAGAGCATTTGGACCTTTTTCACTGAGAGGATGGGATGTAGCCATTGACAACGGTGATGCCCTACATACAGCTTTCCATGAAAAGGAGTAAGAAGGATTGGATGAATGTAATAAGAAAGTAGAGATTCGGAAGGAACACAGCACCTCCATGCACCTATCTGAAATTCCCACCATTGGAGTACATGAGTAACTTTATCTTTATTTCCTATTTATTTTATTTATATTTTAATTATCTAATCCAATCACATTTGAATCCGCCTGACTGGGATTTACAAGATGACCATAGCTTGCTTTATACCAACAATCTCTGTGGGATCGACCCTTACTCACGTAAGGTTTATTACTTGGATGACCCAGTATACTTGCTAGTTAGTTGAACGGAGTTGTGGAAAGGAAATGCTGAGTTAATAGATGCACATACCAAAGAGCCACTAGTGATGATCACAATTTCGTGCACCAGTATATGATGGATCTCATATTCTCTGAGTTGTCTGAGCTGTTCCTTGGTTTTGTCTAAGTACTTTTTCATAGTGGGATCTTTGGCTTGGTAGCTTCCTGCTATTTGTGAAGTAACTACCTGTGAGTCACCGAAGATGATAATTTTTTGAGCTCCAACCTCCCTAGCCAACTTCAAACCAGCTAGTAGTGCCTTATATTCTGCTTGATTGTTTGAGGCAGGGAACCCGAATTTGAGGGAGAGTTCGATTTGGGTTCCCTGGTCGCTTTCAATTATCACACTCACGCCGCTTCCCGTTTTATTTGAGGAACCATCCACATAGAGATTTCATTCTGTGGAGATTTCCAGTGTGTCCGTGAATTCTGTAATGAAGTCGGCCAGATATTGTGATTTGATGGCCGTCCGAGCTTCTTATTGAAGATGGAATTTGGACAACTCGACTGCCCATTGCAAGATTCTGCCCGCCAAGTCTATTTTCTGTAAGATTCCTTTTATGGGCTGGTTGGTTCGAACTTTAATGGTGTGGGCTTGAAAGTATGGGCGAAGTCGTCGTGATGTTAGTATGAGAGCATAAGCAAATTTTTATATTTTCTGATAGTTCAGCTCGGATCCTTGTAATGTTTTGCTGATGAAGTATACGGGCTGTTGCCCGCTGCCGTCTTCTCGGACTAGTGCTGAGTCTACCGCTCGACTTCCTACTGCGAGGTATAATATGAGTGATTCTCCTTCCCGTGGCCGAGTTAGGATAGGTGGCTGTCCCAGGAACCTTTTGAAATCTTGGAAGGCCTGCTCATACTCTGTTGTCCATTCGAACTTCTTTCCTTTTCTTAGAGTAGCGTAGAAGAGAAGAGATCTTATTACCGATCCGGCTAGAAATCTGGACAAGGCTGCTAACCTCCCATTGAGTTGTTGTACCTCTTTGACACAAGTTGGACTCTTCATGTCAAGTATGGCCTGGCACTTATCCGGATTTGCTTCGATTCCTCTCTGTGTGAGCATAAAACCCAGGAATTTTCCAGCTTCTACTGCAAAGGTGCATTTTGCGGGATTGAGTCGCATGCTATGTCGTTTTATAGTGTCGAACACCTGGGTTAGGTCAGACAATAGCGCTTCTTCATTTTGTGTCTTTATTAGCATGTCGTCTACGTAGACTTCCATAATTTTTCCGATGTGATCCGAAAAGACCTTATTCATTAATCTCTGATAAGTAGCTCCCATGTTTTTAAGATCGAAAGGCATGACGATGTAGCAGTAGTTTGCTTTTAGGGTTAAGAAGGAAGTTTTTTCTTGGTCAGGTGGATACATTGGGATTTCGTTGTATCCCGAATATGCGTCTATGAACGAGAGGTATTTATATTCAGAGGAGGCATTGACCAGTGCATCGATACTTGGGAGTGGATAAGGATCTTTTGGGCAGGCCTTATTGAGGTCAGTGTAGTCGGTGCACATTCGCCACTTCCCGTTTGATTATTTCACCAAGACGACGTTAGCAAGCCACAGTGGGTATTTGACTTCTCTTATGAAACCTGCCTCCAGTAGAGCTTGTACCTGCTCTTCCACAGCTTGAGAGTGTTCTGGTCCCAACTTTTTACGCCTCTGTTGTACCGGCCGAGATCCTGGGTAGACTGCTAGTTTGTGGCACATTAGCTTGGGATTAATGCCTGGCATGAATTTGGTCTTCCACGCAAAAAGGTCGACATTATCTCGTAGAAACTATATGAGTGTTTCTTTTACGGCTCCTTTTAGGAGTGTGCCAATATTGGTCGTTTGGTTCGGGGACTCACCTTTAGGTTGTGGGCGGAGTTCTTCCCGCCTCTAAACTCCACCGAGCTTGATTGTGTGGACTTCTTTTCCTCCACTTCTGAGGTCTAGACTTTCATTGTAACAGCGGCGTGCCGTCTTCTGATTTGCTTTTATTGAAGCTTCCCTTTTGGGGTTGGGAATTTCATGCATAGATGTGGAGTTAAAACTATTGCACCGAGCTGATTTAATGTTGTCTGACCTATTAAGGCGTTATAGGCTGAGCCTACGTCGACCATGATGTAATCTATCTTGAGTGTTCTTGACTGGTTTCCCTTTCCAAAGGTTGTGTGCAATGAGATGTATCCCAGCAGTTGAACCGGGGCGTCTCCTAGTCCGAACAAGCTGTTCGGATATGCTCTGAGTTTTTTTTCTTCTAAGCCGAGTTTGTCAAATGCAGTTTTGAACAAGATGTCAGCGGAACTCCCTTGGTCTATCAATGTGCGATGGAGATTTTCATTCGCCAGTATAATAGTGATGACCATGGGATCGTCGTGTCCTAAGATTATACTAGATGCATCTTCTTTGGTGAAGGTAATTGGGGGAATGTGATGCCAGGGCATCTAGGCCAGTTTCACTGACCTTTTCTTTACTGTTTTAAGGTAGTTTCATGCATTTTCTTAGTGAATAAGGCAAGTTTTGGATGAAAATACACTTACACCTTGATTCAAGCAACTATTGTGAATTTCACATGATTTCATGAGGATTTTGCTAGAATTGAATGATAAATTGATGATGCATAATCTCATGACTTTAGCTAGAGCTTTGATGCACTTTATTTGCTTGATTTCAGGACAAAGGAAGCAAGGAAGAACCACGTTAGTACTCACGTTAATCTAGTTAACGTGACCACTAACGTGAAATGGTAAATAGCTTGCAACGTTAATGAGAAAAGTGATCACTAATAACGCCCGCGAAGCCATCACAAGCCCACGTTAATTGCCACGTTAACTAAGTTAACGTGGAGACAAAAGAAAGCTCCAACGTTAGTGGTAAACGTGAACACCACTAACATTCCAAGATTTGGCAATGAGCCATGTTAAGAGTCACGTTAACTTAGTTAACGTGAACTCTAACGTGGAAGAGAGAAACAATGCCAACGTTAGTGACACTCACCTTTGACACTAACGTTGGTTCAACTAGTATTGCCCACGTTAGTGGTCACGTTAAGACCACTAACGTGAAAGTTAACGTAGAGCTGAGATTGATGAGCCAACGTTAGTGACACTCACCTTTGTCACTAACATTGGAAGATGGCATTACTACCTTGTTAATGGCCACGTTAACTTAGTTAACGTGAGCTCTAACGTGGAGAGTAGGGGCACTTTGAGCGTTAGTGACAAAGGTAAGTGTTACTAATGCTCTCGAAGGTGAGGCATAGCCACGTTAAGAGCCACGTTAGTTACACTAACGTGAACTCTAACGTAGGGACAAAGGGCATAAGGAAACGTTAATGGGAAAGGTGAGTCCCAATAATGCTTGCGAAGGGTTATAAGCCAACGTTATTGGGAAAGGTGAGTCCCAATAACGCTAGTGAAGATTTACAAGGCAACGTTAGTGGTCACTTTAGTGCCACTAACATTGGAGTTAACGTAGGCTATATGGGGTTTGAACGTTAGTGAAAATTGTGATTGCCACTAACGTTCTCGAACCCACAATGTCACTTAACGTTAACTTCACTAACGCCCATGCCTAATTCATACTTCTCTGCAAGCTGGGCCCACAAAAGATTGGAACTGCTTCAACTCAAGATCCAAAACCCACATCTAAGACTTGAAGAACTCACTAGAAGATCAAGAGGAGTAGTATATATAGGAGTAGTTTTGAACTATAGAGAAGGTTGGCACTTTGGAGAAGTACTCTCTATAGATTTACTTTTCTGCACTTTTAGCTGGGATGTATTCTTTTCTACCATTTTCCATTTCTAGAGCTATGAACAACTAAACCCCTTTCATTGGGTTAGGGAGCTCTGTTGTAATTTGATGGATCAATTATAGTTTTCATTCTCTTCTTCTTTCTTCTCTTTTGATTTACTAGAAAGCTTTTGATCTTAATTCAATTGGTTAGTTGTATTGGAAAAGAAACTCTCCATAATTGGATCTCCTCTGAGCCTTGGAAAAGGGATGAGGAGATCATGCTAGAAATGCTTTCTCATGTTGGACCAAATTGGGGTCTGGGTGGATATAGTGACATGTAATCCTCCCAACACTTTGATTTGGAAATACATGTGGTATAATTAGTGACCATACTTCATCTCTTCCCATGAGCAATTAAATCAAGGAATTGGGCAATTGTTCAAGCTTAGAGAGATTGGATTACCAAGGAATTGGAATCTAATCACCTAAGATTGCCAAGGAGATTAATAGATGCATTGATTGAGGAAGAGATGAAAATGAACTTGATCCGGAGAATACAACATCTCCTGAGCCCAATGAATTCTCCATTTCTGATCTTACCCATTCTTTTTATTTTCTGTCATTTATTTTCATGCTCATTACCCCAAATCCCCTTTAAGATTCTACACTTTAATTTCTGCTATTTACTTTTTCGTCATTTAATTTTCTGCAATTCTCAAACTATACTCTGTTTAGCTCAACTAGCATACTCTTCCAACTAAAGTTGCTTGACCAATCAATCTCTGTGGGATTCGACCTCACTCTATTGTGAGTTTTTACTTGACGACAAATTCGGTATACTTACCGAAGGAAAATTTGTTGAGAGACAAGTTTTCATGCATCAGAATGTTGGGTGCTTCCTCCTTTCCCTCGACATGATATATCTCTTTAAGATATCTTTTGCGAGATGATTTGGAGACTCCTCCTCCCGCAAATCCTCCGTGTATCATGTGGACGTGTCTTTCTAGTGTAGGGGTGACTTCTCGGTTCGTCCGATATCTTCTTCCCTTCTTCTTTTTCATTGTTCATCTTCCCGGGTGGCCAGAAACCGATCTAGCTTCCCCTTTCTTACTAGTTTTTTTATGACATTTTTTAAGTCAAAATATTTATTGGTGGAATGTCCGCGGATTTGATGGTATTCACAATATTCAGCCCGATTTCCTCCTCCTTTTTTGCCTTTGAGTGGTCGAGCTAGGGGTATTCTTTCAGTGTTGCATACTTCTCTGTAGATGTCCACGAGAGACACCCGAAGGGAGGTGTAATTGTGATATTTTTTATTTTTTCTCCATATCGATATTCCTTCTTTTTGGATTCTTTGTCTTTATCCCGGTAGGTGAGTCCAGATTTTGAGGTCTCTCCTAGTCAAGAGTTTTCCTCCATGTTGATATATTTTTCTGCTCATTCTTGTACTTCGTTTAGAGATGTGGGGTGCTTTTTTGATATAGATTGACTAAAAGGTCCCTCTCGCAACCCGTTGATGAGGCCCATAATGGCAGCCTCTATTGGCAGGTTTTGTATGTCTAGGCATGTTTTGTTGAATCTTTCCATGTAATTACGGAGAGTTTCCCGTTCTCCTTGCCTGATTCCCAATAGACTTGGAGCGTGCTTAGCCTTATCTTTTTGGATGGAAAATCTGGCCGAAAACTTCTTAGCTAAGTCGTCAAAACTTGAGATGAACCTAGGAGGTAGATTGTCGAACCATCGGATTGTCGTCTTTGTTAAAGTAGTTGGAAAGGCTTTGCAACGAACTGCATCTAAGGCGTCAATGAGGTACATTCTACTTCTGAAGTTGCTAAGGTGATGGCCAGGATCCGTAGTGCCGTCGTATAGTGTCATATCTGGAGCTTTAAAGTCTTTAGGGATTTTGGTCTTTATAATCTCCCTGGTGAATGGATCTTGTTCCTTGTGGGAGCTGTCCTCGTGAGGGGATCGGTAGGCTTTGGTCTTGAGATCGGCTTCGAGTTTTAGGAATTTGTCCTCCAATTCCCGGCATCGCCTTATTTCCTTCTGTAAGTCTTTCTCAGCTTCTCGTTGACGTAGAGTGTCTTCCTCAAGTTATTTTAGACGGTCTTGAAGTATCTCCATGGCTCCCAAGTTTGAATTCTTTTTGTTGTTAAGCTGAGGAGTATTCTCTAGGGAAATGTCCGCATTTTTATGCGATGTTCTATCCTCCAGGTCTGAATTATGATCATTGTCATGGTTGTTCGCTATGGTGATGGGATGACTTCCAGGTTCCCCGGTAACAGCGCCAATGTTTCGAGGGTTACCTGAAACTGTAGGTTGATCGCGGACGAGATCTTCTGTGCTGGTCGGAACGGTTGTATCCGATTTGTTGGACTTGATGGTGGTGCTGATTCCTTCGTCCCCGGAGGGTGGGGAGTACCTGCAAAGGACTCCGATGCTTAAGTTAGCAAGGGTATTAAGCAGGTATTGAGTAGAATCAGAGAATGAATTATACCTGGGTGCTCTAATGTATTTATAATGGTGTAGAGAGACCTTCTTTAGATAAGATAAGTTAGTAATCTTATCTTATCTTTATCTTCGAGTGAGACCATCTTATCTTTAAGGGAACCACCTTTATCTCTGTAGGCTTGGGCTGTCCTTGGATTCGGGTCGTGTTCCTCTGTTTGGGCCCTTTATTGGGCTTTCCTGGTAGTTTGGCCGAGCTCTTTGAGAAGAGGCCGGATTGTCCTGACCTGAAGAGGTCGGTCGCTTTGTCGGTAGAACAATCCGGGTTGGACAGCTCGACCCAGGGTATGAACAGACCATCTCGCAAGCCATTGATGATGCCCATAATGGCAGTCTCTGTTGGTAGGCTTTGTATGTCCAGGCACGTTTTGTTGAATCTTTCCATGTAGTTGCGAAGACTTTACCGTTCTCCTTACTTGATTCCTAATAGACTTGGGGTGTGCTTAGCCTTATCTTTTTAGATGGAGAATCTGGCCAAAAACTTCTTGGCTAAGTCGTCGAAACTCGAGATGGACCTAGGAGGTAGATTGTCGAACCATCTAATTGCTGCCTTTGTTAAAGTAGTTGGAAAGGCTTTTGCAGCAAACTGCGTCTGAGGCGTCGGTGAGGTACATTCTACTTCTGAAATTGCTGAGATGATGGCCGGAATCTGTAGTGCCATCGTACAAAGTCATATCCGGGAGCTTAAAGTCTTTTGAGATTTTGGTCTTCATGATCTCCTTGGTGAATGGATCTTGGTCCTTGCGGGAGCTATCCTCCAGAGGGGATCGGTTAGCTTTGGTCTTGAGATCGGCTTCGAGCTTTAGGAGTTTGTCCTCCAATTCCCGGCATCGCCTTATTTCCTTTTGTAGGTCTTTCTCAGCCTCTCGTTGATGTAGGGCTTCTTCTTCGAGTTGTTTTAAACGGTCTTGAAGCGTCTCCATGGCTCCCGCGTTTGGAGAATTCTTCTTGTTGTTAAGTTGAGGGGTATCCTTTAGTGTAGTGTCCGCATTTTTGTGCGGCGTTCTATCCTCCAGATCTGAGTTGTGGTCGTTGTCATGGTCATCCGCCATGGTGATGGGATGACTTCCAGGTTCCCCGACAACGGCGCCAATGTTTCGAGGGTTACCTGAAACTGTAGGTCAATCTCGATCGAGATCTTCTGTGATGGTCGGGGATGACGTGTCTGGCATGTTGGACTGCTAATGCTGCTGATTCTTTGTTACCAGAGGGTGGTGGTACCTGCAAGGGACTCCGATGCTTAAGTTAGCAAGGGTATTAAATAGGTTTTTCGCAGAATCAGAGTCCGAGTTATACATGGGTGCTCCAGTGTATTTATAATGGTGTAGAGTGACCTTCTTAGATAAGATAAGTTAGTTATCTTATCTTATCTTTATCTTATCTTCAAGTGAGGTCATCTTATCTTCAAGGGAACTGCCCTTCTCTCTGTAGGCTTGGGCTGCCTTAGGATTTGGGTCGCGTTCCTCTATTTTGGCCCTTTACTGGGCTTTCTTGGTAATTTGGCCGAGCTCTTTGAGAAGAGGTCGGATAGTCTTACCTGAAGAGGTCGGTTGCCTTGTCGCTAAACATCCCGGGTCGGATAGCTCGACCCAGGGTATGAACACCCCCCATAAGAGCTAACACTTTTGAGCTAAATCCTCAGCTCATTATCATGGTGCAGCAAAATTGCCAGTATTTCGGTCTTCCACAAGAAGAACCTACTGAGTTTCTGGCACAGTTCTTACAAATTGATGACACAGTACGTGATAAGGAAGTGGATCAGGATGTCTACAGATTATTGCTGTTTCCATTTGCTGTAAAAGACCAAGCCAAGAGGTGGTTAAATTACCAACCCAAAGCCAGCATAAGAACATGGAAACAGTTGTCAGATAAATTTTTGAATCAATATTTCTCTCTAAAATGGATGACACAGCTAAGGCTGGACATCCAAGGCTTTAAACAAGAGGATCATGAATCTCTTTATGATGCTTGGGAGAGGTACAGAGAGATGCTAAGGAAATGCCACTCTGAAATGTTTTCCGAGTGGGTGCAGTTAGACATCTTTCTACTATGGGCTTACAGAAAAATCCCAGATATCTCTAGACCACTCAGCTGGTAGACCTATACACATGAGAAAAATAATTGAAGAAGCTCAAGAGCTCATAGATACAGTTGCTAGAAATTAACATTTGTACTTAAGTAGTGAGTCCTCCATGAAAGAAGAGTCTAAGGCAGTATCCACTGAACTTAGTCCTCCAGAATAAGTTGCTGAACTCAATCAGCAATTATATTTTCTAACAAAACAGCTAGCAGAATTCAAAGAAATGCTACAAGAAACCAAAGATGCTAACCAGAATATGGAAAAATAATTGAATCAGACAAAACAGTAATTATCCAAACAAATAACAGAAGAGTACCAAGCTGTTCATTTAAGGAGTGGGAAGACATTAAATACATCAACTCAAAGCAGCAAAAAGTCAAGAAAGGAACAACTGACAGAGGATGAGCAAACCACTGCCCAAAATCTCTCTGAGGATAGTAAGAGCCCAGAGAGGAATAATTCTGGCATTCAAACGCCAGAAAAAGGTGAAAAACTGGCGTTAAACACCTAGTCCATGTTCAGTTCTGGCATTCAAATGCCAAAAAAAGGTGGAAAATTGGCATTAAATGCCCATTTAGCCCCTAATCCTGGCATTCAAACACTAATGAGGGATCAGACACCTGCAAGTGCTGATAGTAACCCTCCTAAGAAGGCTTCTCCAACCACCTCTGTAGGAAATAAACTTGTAGCAACTAAGGTTGAGGAATATAAAGCCAAGATGCCTTATCCTCAGAAACTCCGCCAAGCGGAACATTATAAACAATTTGCCCGCTTTACAGACTATCTCTGGACTCTTGAAATAAAGATCCCGTTTGCAGAGGCACTTGAGCAAATACCCTCTTATGTTAAGTTCATGAAAGAGATCTTAAGTCATAAGAAGGATTGGAGAGAAACTGAAAAAGTTTTCCTCACTGAAGAATGCAGTGCAGTCATTCTGAAAAGCTTACCAGAGAAGCTTAAAGATCCCAGAAGCTTTATGATACCATGCACATTAGAGGGTACTTGTACCAAGACAGCTCTATGTGATCTTGGGGCAAGTATCAACCTAATACCTGCATCCACTATCAGAAAGCTTGGCTTGACTGAGGAAGTCAAACCAACCCGAATATGCCTCCAACTTGCTGATGGCTCCATTAAATATCCATCAGGCGTAATTGAGGACATGATTGTCAAGGTTGGGCCATTTGCCTTTCCCACTGACTTTGTAGTGCTGGAAATGGAGGAGCACAAGAGTGCAACTCTCATTCTAGGAAGACCTTTCCTAGCAACTGGACGAACCCTCATTGATGTCCAAAAAGGATAGGTGACCCTGAGAGTCAATGAGGATGAGTTTAAGTTAAATGCTGTCAAAGATACACAGCATCCAGACACATCAAAAGACTGCATGAAGGTTGATATTATTGACTCCCTGGTGGAAGAAGTCAATATGACTGAGAGTCTCGAAAAAGAGCTAGAGGACATCTTTAAAGATGTTCAGCTCGATCTAGAGGAACCAGAGAAAACAGAAGAACCTCTGAAAACTCCTCAAGAAGGGGAGATGCCTCCTAAACCCGAGCTCAAACCACTACCACCATCCCTGAAATATGCATTTCTTGGAGAAGATAACACTTTTCCTGTAATCATAAGCTCTACCTTAGAGCCACAGGAAGAAAAAGCACTAATTCAAGTGCTAAGGACACACAAGACAGCTCTTGGATGGTCCATAAGTGATCTTAAGGGCATTAGCCCAGCTAGATGCATGCACAAGATCCTATTGGAGGATGATGCCAAGCCAGCGGTTCAACCACAAAGGCAGCTGAATTCAGCCATGAAGGAGGTGGTGCAGAAAGAGGTCACTAAATTACTAGAGGCTGGGATCATTTATCCCATTTCTGATAGCCCCTGGGTAAGCCCTGTCCAAGTAGTCCGCAAGAAGGGTGGCATGACAGTGGTTCACAATGAAAAAAATGAACTGGTTCCTACAAGAACAGTTACAGGGTGGCGTATGTGTATTGACTACAGAAGACTCAATACAACCACCAGAACGGATCATTTTTCTTTACCATTCATAGACCAGATGCTAGAAAGAGTGGCAGGTCATGATTACTACTGCTTTTTGGATGGCTATTCAGGTTACAACCAAATTACAGTAGATCCTCAGGATCAAGAAAAAACAGCATTCACATGTCCATCTGGAGTATTTGCCTATAGAAGGATGCCATTTGGTCTGTATAATGCACCTGTAACCTTTCAGAGATGCATGCTCTCTATTTTCTTTGATATGGTAGAAAAATTTCTGGCAGTCTTCATGGATGACTTCTCAGTATTTGGAGACTCATTCAGCTCCTTTCTTGACCATCTAGCACTTATTCTGAAAAGGTGCCAAGAGACTAACCTGGTTTTAAACTAGGAGAAATGTCACTTTATGGTGACTGAAGGAATTGTCCTTGGACACAAAATTTCGAATAAGGGAATAGAGGTGGATCAAGCTAAGGTAGAAGTAATTCAAAAATTACCACCACCTGCTAATGTTAAGGCAATTAGAAGTTTTCTGGGACATACAAGATTCTATAGGAGGTTTATAAAAGATTTTTCAAAAATTGCAAAACCTCTAAGTAATCTGCTAGCTGCTGATACACCATTTGTCTTTGACACAGAGTGTCTGCAGGCGTTTGAGACTCTGGAAGCCAAGCTGGTCATAGCACCAGTCATTTCTGCACCAGACTGGACATTACCATTTGAACTAATGTGTGACGCCAGTGACCATGCGATTGGTGCAGTGTTGGGACAGAGGCATGACAAGCTTCTGCACGTCATTTACTACGCCAACCGTGTTTTAAATGATGCGCAGAAAAATTACACAACCCCAGAAAAGGAATTGCTTGCAGTTGTTTATGCCTAATGAGCGAATAATTTATATGCTTTTTGGCATTGCTTTTAGGTAGTTTTTAGTAGGATCTAGCTACTTTTAGGGATGTTTTCATTAGTTTTTATGCTAAATTCACATGTCAGGACTTTACTATGAGTTTGTGTGTTTTTCTGTAATTTCAGGTATTTTCTGGCTAAAATTGAGGGACCTGAGCAAAACTTTGATAGGAGGCTGACAAAGGACTGCTGATGCTGTTGGATTCTGACCTCCCTGTACTCGAAATAGATTTTTTGGAGCTACAAAACTCCAAATGGCACGCTCTCAACGGCTTTAAAAAGTAGACATCCAGAACTTTCCAGCAATATATAATAGTCTATACTTTATTCGTGATTAGAGGACGTAAAATGGCGCTCAACGCTAGTTCCATGCTGCATTCTGGAGTCAAACGCCAGAAACACGTCACGAACCAGAGTTGAACGCCAAAAACACATTACAACGTGGCGTTCAACTCCAAAAGAAGCCTCAGCTCGTGTAAAGATCAAGCTCAGCCCAAACATACACCAAGTGGGCCCTGGAAGTGGATTTATTCATCAATTACTTACTTCTGTAAACCCTAGTAGCTAGTTTAGTATAAATAGAACCTTTTACTACTGTATTAGACATCTTTGGACTCAGTTTTATTTTATTATTCATCTTAGGAGACTAATGATCACGTTTTGGGGGCTGGCCTCTCGGCCATGCCTGGACCTTCATCACTTATGTATTTTCAACGGTGGAGTTTCTACACACCATAGATTAAGGGTGTGGAGCTCTGCTGTACCTCAAGTTTCAATGCAAGTACTACTATTTTCTATTCAATTCGACTTGTTCTTATTCTAAGATATTCGTTGCACTTCAACATGATGAATATGATGATCCGTGACACTCATCATCATTCTCACCTATGAACGCATGACTGACAACCACTTCCGTTCTACCTTAGACCGGGCGCATATCTCTTGGATTCCTTAATCAGAATCTTCGTGGTATAAGCTAGAATTGATGGCGGCATTCATGGGAATCCGGAAAGTCTAACCTTGTCTGTGGTATTCCGAGTAGGATTCCGGAATTGAATGACTATGATGAGCTTCAAACTCGCGATTGCTGGGCGTGATGACAAACGCAAAAGAATCAAGGGATTCTATTCCAACATGATCGAGAACCGACAGATGATTAGCCGTACTATGACAGAGCATTTGAACCATTTTCACTGAGAGGATGGGATGTAGCCATTGACAACGGTGATGCTCTACATATAGCTTGCCACTGAAAGGAGTGACAAAGATTGGATAAAAGCAGTAGAAAAGCAGAGATTCAGAAGGAACACAGCATCTCCATGCACCTATCTGAAATTTTCACCATTGAATTATATGAGTAACTATTTTCTATTTATTTATTATTATTATTCGAAAAACCAATAATCTCTTAAATTAGTTAAATCCGCCTGACTGGGATTTACAAGATGACCGTAGCTTGTTTCATACCAACAATCTCTGTGGGATCGACCCTTACTCACGTAAGGTATTACTTGGACGACCTAGTACACTTGCTGGTTAGTTGTGCGGAGTTGTGACAAAGTGTGATTTATGTTTGAAAGCGCTACCAAGTCTTTGGAGTCATTGTTGATAATCACAATTTCGTCCACCAATGCCATTGACAAGTTCAAATCCTATTTGATAGGATCGAAAGTGATTGTGTACACTAACCATGCTGCTCTTAAATATCCACTCACAAAGCAGGATTCAAAACCCAAGCTCATAAGATGGGGGTTGCTTCTGCAAGAGTTTGATATAGAAATAAGAGATAGAAAAGGGACAGAGAACCAAGTAGCAGATCACCTGTCCCGAATAGAACCAGTAGAAGGGGCGTCCCTCCCCTCTACTGAGATCTCTGAAACCTTTCCGGATGAGCAACTCTTTGCCATTCAGGAAGTCCCGTGGTTTGTAGACATTGCAAACTATAAAGTGGTAAGATTCATACCCAAAGAGTACAACAGGCAGCAAACAAAAAAATTAGTTACTGATGCAAAGTACTACTTATGGGATGAACCATATCTCGTTAAAAGATGTGCAGACGGAATAATCCGCAGGTGTGTGCCCAGAGAAGACGTATAGAAGATCCTATGGCATTGCCATGGATCACAATATGGAGGACATTTTCAGAAGTGAGCTGACAGCCACAAGGGTCCTCCAATGTAGTTTCTACTAGCCTACTCTCTATAGAGACTCCCGAGAGTTTGTACGTAGCTGTGACAGTTGCCGAAGAGCTGGTAATCTGCCTCACAGTTATGCCATGCCTCAGCAAGGGATCTTAGAGATTGAGTTGTTTGATGTATGGGGTATTGACTTCATGGGGCCTTTCCTGCCATCATACTCAAACACTTGTGTTCTAGTGGCAGTAGACTATGTATCTAAATGGGTGGAGGCAATTACAACACCCACTAATGATACTAAGACAGTGTTGAAGTTCCTCCAAAAGCATATCTTCAGCAGATTTGGTGTCCCCAGAATACTAATCAGTGATGGAGGAACTCATTTCTGCAATAAATAGCTTGACTCTGCTCTAATCCCATATGGAATTAACCACAAAGTGGCAACTCCATATCATCCACAGACAAATGGGCAGGCTGAAGTCTCAAATAGAGAACTAAAACGAATTCTGGAACAGACTGTGAATACCCGTAGAAATGATTGGGCAAAGAGTCTGGATAATGCTCTATGGGCATACAGAACTGCATTCAAAACTCCTATAGGAACCTCTCCATACCAGCTTGTGTATGGAAAAACCTGTCACCTGCCAGTGGAACTGGAACACAAGGCATACTGGGCAACCAGATTCCTAAACCTTGATGCCAAGTTAGCTGGAGAGAAAAGATTGTTCCAGTTGAATGAGCTAGAGGAATTCAGACTCAATGCTTTCAAAAATGCAAAAATTTACAAAGAGAAAGCAAAAAGGTGACATGACAAGAAACTGTCATCCAGAGTCTTTGAGCCAGGATAGAAGGTTATGCTATTTAACTCTAGGCTCAGATTATTCCCTGGGAAATTAAAATCCCGGTGGAGGGGACCATATGTGATCACAAGTGTGTCACCATATGGATATGTAGAGCTTCAGGATGTTGACTCTAACAAAAAGTTTATTGTTAATGGACAGAGAGTCAAACATTATCTTAAAAGCAATGTTGAGCAAGAATGCTCAAAACTGAGACTAGACTAAAGCTCAGTACAAGTCCAGCTAAAGACAATAAAGAAGCGCTTGCTGGGAGGCAACCCAGTCATTAGCAAAGGTTCTTGTTATTTAAATAATAATTATAGGAGTTTGATATAAATTATCTTTAAGGTTAATTGTCAAAATGCAGAAGTTCACAGAGTTACAGAAGGATTCAGAGCACAAAGCAGAGAAAAAGAGCTCACTAGCTCGAAAATACCAGTAAGAGGCATTTTGGGCGTTAAACGCCAGAATGGGTACCATTCTAGGCGTTTAACGCCAGAGTTGCAGCATCCTGGGCATTTAGAAAAATGCCCAGTGATAAAAGATTTCTGGCGTTTAACAGTAGCCAAGGTACCTGGCTGGGCGTTAAATGCCAGGATGGATACCATTCTAGGCGTTTAACGCCAGAAAAGACAGGGGGAGGTGATTTTGTTTCCACTTCAATTTTTTTCAAATTTTCATGTTTTAATTCATAATTTTCTACATAAACATGTTACAAATTTTCATCTCTCAAATTCAATTTTCAAAATTTAATAACCTTCTAAATTCTTTTTAATTTTCTTTCAAAATCTCTTTTAAATCTTTTTCAAAAACTCATTTATCTTTTCAATTTCTTTCCAAATCTTTTCCAACTCATCATATCTTCTTTTAATTCTTAGATGCATCAATAAAAATTCAGATTTAACTTCTTTATATCTTTTTCATATCTTTTGAATTTTAAAATATCATCTTTTTTATATCATGATTCATCTTTTCCAAATCATTTCTTTCTATCATATCTTGTTCAAAATTTTCAAGATAAAGGTTGTTGAATCCTAATATTAAACCTGTGATAACTTTTATTATCAGAAACCTATCTTAAGAATTACATAAGTATTAGTAATTAAGGTTTTTATTTTTATTTTTATTTTTATCTCCAAGTAAACTATAATTTATTCTTCTCATCATCACTAAACATGAATAAAATAGTAGATTTTCTTTAGAATATGGAGGCAATTGTTTCAAGTTTTCAATAAGAAAAATTCTAATTATTTTTATATGGTGGCAACACTTTTTGTCTTCTAAATGAATGCTTGAACAGTGCATATTTTTTATAGTGAAGTTTATGGATGTTAAAATTGTTGGCTCTTGAAAGAATGATGAAAAGAAAGAGAAATGTTATTGATAATCTGAAAAATCATAAAATTGATTCTGAAAGCAAGAAAAAGTAGTGAAAATACAAAGCTTGCAAAAAAAATGAAAAATAAAGAAAAGCAAGCAGAAAAAGCCAATAGCCCTTTAAACCAAAAGGCGAGGGTAAAAAGGATCCAAGGCTTTGAGCATTAATGGATAGGAGGGCCTAAAGGAATAAAATCCTGGCCTAAGCGGCTAAATTAAGCTGCCCCTAACCATGTGCTTGTGTCATGAAGGTCCAAGTGAAACGCTTAAGAATGAGTGGTTAAAGTCGTGATCCAAAGCAAAAGAGTGTGCCTAAGAACTCTGGGCACCTCTAATTGGGGACTCTAGCAAAGCTGAGTCACAATCTAAAAGGTTCACCCAGTTATGTGTCTGTGGCATTTATGTATCCTGTAGTATTACTGGAAAACAAGATGCTTGGGGTCACAGCCAAGACTCATAAAGTAGCTGTGTTCAAGAATAAACATATTAAACTAGGAGAATCAATAACACTATCTGAATTCTGAGTTCCTATGGATGCCAATCATTATGAGCTTCAAAGGATAAATTGAGATGCCAAAACTGTTCAGGAGCAAAAAGCTACTAGCCCCGCTCATCTAATTAGAATCTGAGCTTCACTTAAAACTCTGAGATGTATTACCTCTTGATTGTCTTTCTATCCTATTTTATTTATCTAGTTGCTTGGGGACAAGCAACAGTTTAAGTTTGGTGTTGTGATGAGCGGATATTTTATACGCTTTTTGGTGGTATTTTCATGTAGTTTTTAGTGTGCTTTAGTTACTTTTTAGTATATTTTTATTAGTTTTTATGCAAAAATCATATTTCCGGACTTTACTATGAGTTTGTGTGTTTTTCTATGATTTCAGGTATTTTTTGGCTGAAATTGAGGGACCTGAGCAAAAATCTGATTTAGAGGCTGAAAAAGGACTGCAGATGCTGTTGGATTCTGACCCTCCTGCACGCGAAATGGATTTTCTGGAGCTACAGAAGCCAATTAGCGCGCTCTCAATTGCGCTGGAAAGCCCAAGATGTCTACTTTCCAACACAATTGAGAGCGCGCCAATTGGACTCCTGTAGCTCCAGAAAATCTATTTCGCGTGCAGGAGGGTCAGAATCTAACAGCATCTGCAGTCCTTTTTTAGCCTCTGAATCAGATTTTTGCTCAGGTCCCTCAATTTCAGCCAGAAAATACTTGAAATCACAGAAAAACACATAAACTTATAGTAAAGTCCAGAAATGTGAACTTAGACCTGACTTATTAATAGAATTAGGCTTTTAAATCAGCTTGGACCTGAAACTATTTTATAACAGGCCAGATAGGCCAGGTTGTAGGCCCCTGGCAGGCCTCCTTGTCTTTTTTGACTCCTAGTCATAACAAAGCTTCTTGATAATAGTTTTAGCTCTATTCTCTAAAATGTGATTCTCAAGAAAAATACAAAAAAAGTTGTCATAGCAACAAGTAAGATTCTTGATAAGAGTGTTGAAGCCTTTAGACGAAGCTCTACACATCTAAACTTTAATTCATAATAAACAATTAAAATATAAAATAAAGGATAAACCACAAAAAATACATTCAAATTATTTTTTTGCTGTCAAAAATACATCCAAATTTTATTATTAACAAAAATACCCACAAAAATTTAAAATTTTGGCAAAAATTCAAAAACGTTTACTACAACGTTCAAGGTTAACAGAAAGAGTAACGTGGCAAACGGATGTTCCAATTTCGTCTCCCCCCTCTTTTCTTCTCTCACTCGCCCATTCTCCAATTCCTTCTCTTCTATCGTGCTTTCTCTGGTTCTCTCCCTTCCATCTTCTTCATCTTTGTGATTTTCTCCTTTCTCTTCTCTCCTTACCGATATCTCTATCTGTTTCCTGTTGTTCTTCTCATTCTTCTGTGCATCAATGGCGGCTTTTTCATTTTTCTCTGTAAGCTCTGTCATCTCCTCTGCTCTTTTTCTTTGGGAAGTTTTCTAGCTTCAAGAGGTAGCAGCGTTGAGTCCTCTATTTTTACAGCCACAGCTTCTTCAGTGCTTAGTTCTCTTTCCTCATCCAAATGTCGTATCTTTATTTTCTCTTTCTCTCGGGTCCACTATTCTCTTTTTCTCCTCCTAGCGCTGACTCTTTATAATCTTTTCCTCCCATTGCCACTGGAATCAAATTAGTATTATGTGCAATTCGAGGATCTAAGAAATTTAGGGATGCCCATCATGAAATCATTCTAAAATTTAGGTTTAATTGAAATTTGAAAAATTATTACTTTAAATTAGAAAAATTAGAGTTTTAATTTGAAGCGGTGCATATTCTATTCTTTGATCTGATCTTCATTTTTGTTTCTTTTTGTGAATTTGAAGAGAAGGACAATGACTGGGTTGTGTTGATGGTCAAGAATTGAGAAAGGAAAAGCGAGTGTGAAGAAATAAGAGAAGAGAGAGAGAATAGGGAGGGAGATGGTGTTGTGATCATGGTGGTTTGCCAACAGTTCTATCACGGTAGATAGAGGTACTGCGGATGGTGAGTGAGTGAATTAGAGACTGGCTGAGTGAGAGAAGAGAAGAGAGGAATGAAATTGGAACCTCTGTTTGCCGAATTAAACCCCAAAGTGGTTCCTGAGATTCAGGATTTGCATCGATTTAGTTCCTAACTTACCAATTGCACTATTTATATCTCCGATTTTGTTAAAATTGTACTACAGTCGTCCCTCTTCACATCTCCGGCCAAATTGACTGCCACCGGTAGTGACATGGCGCTGAGATGCCCTGCTGGGTGCCACACTGGAGTGTCAATTTTGGCGCTAAAAAGAAAGATGGATGGAACGGCGTCGTTTGAGAGATGTTGAGAGTCGAAACCCAAATCAGCTAACCTCTGTGATCACTTCATCTTCCTCTTCTTCTTCTGAACACCAAAACTACGCGCCATGAAATCCTGAGTCCGGGCAACTGTATAGGGTTTGAATGGTGAAAATACTCGGCTTCGTGGAGTTTGCTGCCACTGTGATAGTTGTGTGCGATCGTTGTCGCTGACGGAAGGAGAAAGAGTTCATCACGAACACACGAAGGTAGGTCTGAACTGGAAAAAATAATGCTTTTTAAGTTACAGTTATGCGTCATTGTCTCTGTTGGGTGAAAATTTGATTTTAGTTGATGAAAGTTTAAAGTTTTTCGTTATCTACTAGGGTTTTATGGGCAGTGAAAATTTTTTTTCCATGCTTTGTTTTTAATGCAATCTTATTTCGGGTTGGTTGATGGGTGTTTCTGGTGATTTGTTTGTGGTTGAATGTCATGGTTTGTTGTTGTATGTGTGAATCTGATTGTTTGATTCTTCAATTTATTTTTTCGCATAAAGCAGATGGAGACTTTGATGGATATCATGTTCGATCATGGGTAAACATTTAAAAAAATGATGATGGAATACTAGTGTACTCATTGAACAACAAAACTTGCTTAGGAGATTTAGATGAGAATACAAAACTACTACAAAGAGCTTGGGTATGACAACATACTTCAGTGCTGGTGGCTGCCTTCAGGGATGAGCTTAGATAGTGGACTAAGGGCTCTTACAAGTGATGATGAGTTAAGATAGATGTGCTTTGCTGCACGGAAGAATGATGGAGTTATTGATGTGTATTTTGAGTATGGGGTGTCCATACTAGAGTTGCTTGTAGGGAAGGAAGTTGTGATATGGCTTGATGATACTCATGAATATCCTAGTAAGGGAGAACTGGTGAGCAAGAAGAACACAAATGAGGGTCCCAAAGCTGATGGTAACACCTCGAACCCAACTACAAAACTGAATCCAGAGTCTGTTTCATTCTCCAGCCGAAGCCCTATAAACAATCCTATTCCAAACCCTCCTAAAACAACCCTGACCCTATTCCAAATCCCATTGATGCTAACACAACTCCTAATCCAAATCCTGCTAAGACTCATGTCAAATCCATTCTAGAGCCCAAATCTAACCTGACACCCAAGTCTAAGTCAAAGCCCAACCCAACATCCATCTCCAAATCCAAATTGACTCAAAAGCCCATTCAAAAGCCCAACCTAAACCTGAATACCAAACTGAGAGAGACTACCAAGGCATGCTCCACAGCAAAAGGCAAAGGCAAATCGAAAATGAAGTCCAAACCTCAGTTCTTACCTAGGAGAATTACAAGATCTCAGGCTGTTGGAACATATAGAAGGTCTATTAATAAGGGCAAGGAAGTTCTTCATGTTGTCTTAACTGTGATTGTGGATCTTGAAAAAAGACTACTTGCCAATTCTGGATGTTAACTGGTGACCTTTATCAATCTCTTTTACTTAATTATTAATATTTATGTATTCATTACTTTGATGATTATCTCACTCTGCATTTATGTAACTAACTGTAGGCATTCCTTGTATTCATGCTTGTGCTGCCCTTGCACGGTGAACAAAAGACCGGAAGACTTTTGTCACCACTTGTATACTATGGAGTCATACAACAAGACTTATACCCATCACATTAACCATCTTCCAGATCAATCATTGTGGGAGAAATATGTTTACAGTCATCCACAAGCCCCTATCATTAAGAGGAGGCCAGGAGCTCTAACAAAGAAAAGGATAAAAGATGCTGATGAAGGTAACGGTGGTAACAAGAAAGCCAAACCAAGTGGAAGTTTGAAAAGGCATCTGAAGACCTTCACATGTAGATATTGTGGAGTAAAAAGGTATACTAAGAAAATAGGATACATTACTGATAAACTACTATTTTATGGTTTATCTTGTGCTAAATTGAGTGGATTTTGTCAATCTTTCATACACTTACTCATATAAAATGCATGATTTTATATTTTCCTTCCTAATTTGGTGCTATGATTGAAAACATGCCTCTTTGGCATTAAATTTGCTATTTTTTTTAATCCTCTCTTATTACCATTCGATGCCGTGATCTGTGTGTTAAGTGTTTTCAGGCTTTATAGGACAGGAATGGCTTAAAGGATGGGAAAGGAGCATGCAAAAGAGGAAAGAACACAAGGAATTAAGGATTTCATGAGCGAGCATCGACGCACATGCGTGGAGCGACACGTACGCGTGACCAGAAGAAAATTCAGCGACGCGCACGCGTGAAGCGACGCGTACGCGTGAATAGAAAATTTCGCAGCGACGAGTACGCGTGACAATGCGTCACGTGCTGCACTAACCAGAAATCGCAGGGGGCGATTTTGGGATGCTTTTGGACCCAGTTTTAAGCCCAGAAACACAGACTAGAGGCAGGGGGCAAGCTGAAACTCAAGATACATTCACTTTCACTTTAGTTTTAGTTAAGTTTTGAATTCTAGAGAGAAAAAAATTACTACTTCCTCTAGGGTTATTCACGTTCGAAGATCTTTAGTTTTACGCTTTTGGATTGAATCTTGAGAGAGTTACTACCTTCGATTGAAGTCTCTATCACTATAGTTTTCTTTCTTATTTCCTTACTCTTTTGTTTTTCCATTCAGTTTGTTTAGAGTCATATATGGATATCTTTGATTTTGGGATTTATTAATGCAAAGATTATTTTTACATTTAATTCCATTATTTGTTTGATTATCTCCAATTAATTTATTAGCTCAAGAATTGCTTTTACTAAATTAATTTTAATTACCATGTCTTCTTTCTACTCCCTTTACATGTTTGCGAAAAGGCATCCATGTCAATGGAGTAGACTCCCAACTTGACTTTGGAGTTGATTAATAGGAAACCCTTGAGTTGAAATACTCAAGTATCAATTTGTGATTGGAAGTTGTTGGCTGACTCTCTATTCACTAACTCTAATCCTTCCCTAGGAGAGGATTAGGACTTGTGAATCAGAGTTGGTTTAGTTACTTGACTTTCCTTTATTAGGTAAAGGATAACTAAGCAGAAGCAACAACCTCTTACTATTATACTTGGAAAAATCAACAAGGATAAAAATTCTAATTAATCTTCTGCTAGTCAAGGCTTTTTATTTCAAATTTATAAAATCTCTTGTTAATTTTTATTGCTTCAATTGATAATCATTTTTTTTCTATTTCCCAATTCTAAATTTTCTCAGACAATTCCTGACCAATAAATTACACTCTTTTGTCAACTCTTTGGGAATGACCTGAAAATTCTACTCCCAGTATTTTATTCTTAAATTGTGACATCTTCTAAATTGACAGCGGAGATTCGTTGGTTAAGACTGTACTCACAAGTCACAACGCAACTTTTATTAATATTTCTTAACCGGCATTTTTCCGCCCGTCAATTACTTAAGAAAAAAAGTAACTCTATCTTACTTTCATTCATCCTTTAACACATTACATACAACATTGTCAGAACTTTAAAGTCATAACTAATACAACAATTACAGTGAAAAAGACCAGTATACCTAAGAATTGTATTATACATTTTTGGGTCCTCACTTTAACTTCCGATTTTCCAATCCTCCAGGCTAAATTGACTCTTACTTGCTCATTGTCATTTGCAGTTGCATCCAATCTTCCTTTATGCTCCTCTTCTTCTTCTACATCATCAGTCCATAGGAAAAATCCACATCATGTTTTGCCCCTAGTCTGTGTATGAAGTATGGTAAGGAGTAACGAACAGGAAATCACTAAGCAATTTTTCTTAACAAAAACTCACATTGTAATTTGGACAACCAAAGAAAGGTTTACTCGAGTTGGTATTTGTTCCGGATCACCGAAGCACGGGCCGACAGCCGCACTCACAGTGCTCTGGCAGATGCAACGGTTTGCTCCGACTCCAAGTTCTTGTCGTTGATCGTGTAAAGCTTCCTTGACCCTGGCTCGCACATCCAATCATGGTTTTCATTTCAATTCAAAGATAACAACAACGAAGTAGGAGAAGAACGTTGCTGAGCAAAGACAAGAAGATAAAGAGATAACGATGTCATGCTAGAAATTAGGGTTAAAAATAGGTATAGGGACCACAATGGGTCAAACAGTTTTAATTGCCATCTCAGCTAGCCGTTATATACGCCAGCGTGGCATCTCAGCACCGTGTCACTGCCGGTGGCAGTTAATTTGGCCGGAGATGTGGAGAGGGACGACCGTGGTGCAATTTTAACAAAGTCGGGGACATAAATAGTGCAATGTAAGTCAGGGATTAAATTGGTGTAAATTGTGAATCTCAGAGACCACTTTGGGGTTTAACTCCTGTTTGTCACATTACTTTCTTTTGTTAACCTTAAACGTCACAGTTAATATTTGTGAATTTTTTAAAAATTTTAGATTTTTTAAGGGTATTTTTATTAATAATAAAATTCGGGTATATTTTTTGCAGCAACAAAATAATTCGAGTGTCGATCGATTTCCCCACTTTCCATAGGAACTAGGAAGTACCTGTCATATAACTCAACTGGAAGGTATGGTATCCTTACCCAAATTGCAACCTTCTGAACCTCATTCTCCTGTGGGATGAACAAGAGCCTCCATCGCTGGATGAGGAGGTAATGGTCTGCCATCATCCAGGATCCATCAAAGAGGGCATGGACATTGTCTCCTTGATCAACAAATCTCATCAAAAAGAATCCACCCTCCAGATCTATAACTCGAGCCGTAGCATTCACCGCCCACCTTCTATTAACACACCTCTCCATGATTTAGAGACTAATTTTTTTCCCCAATGGATTTACTATAAGAGATAGCTTCCATGGTCTACACCACTCATCATACTCTTCCAGGGTTACTTCAGTATTCAATTTTGGATTAAAGGGAGTCCTTGAGTCCTCCTCCATAGCCTCATCATCCGAGATATATTCTTCTGCTACCATCTCGACGATTTCTTCTGGGTTTAGCTTCTCCAGTCCATTGCTCATTAGTCTATCCTTGTAGGATACTTTGGGGGGTTGTTTCAGGAACCATATCCTCCACCTGTTTATCCGATCCTTCCTCCATCAATGTTTTGGGAACAACTTAGAGCTGGCTCTCCTCCTCCATGTATTCTTCCATTTGACCTTCTACATTCATCTTGACTTTCTTAGTTCTTCTAGCTACTAGATCCTTCTCCTTCGGTGACCTCTTCTCCACATAAGAATTAGACTCTTTTCTATAAACAACTCTTTTGTGTTTTCTGAATAACACAATCATTAATCAAGTCAACCAAGTTGATGTCTTCGTAAGTGTAAACATTGGTCGATGGGAAAATGTAAACAACAACAACAACAACAAAGCCTTGTCCCACTAAGTGGGGTCGGCTACATGAATCAAACGACGTCATTCTGCTCTGTCATGTATCATGTCTACAGAGAGACCGTTTACATGTAGATCTCGTTTGACCACCTCATGGATGGTCTTCTTCGGTCTTCCTCTGCCTTTTGCCCCTTATCCATCTTCCATCTCATCCACCCTCCTGACTGGATGTTCTATCGGTCTTCTTCTCACGTGTCCAAACCACCTGAGACGTGATTCAACCATCTTTTCCACAATGGTTGCTACTCCAACTATCTCCCTTATATCTTCCTTCCTTATTTTATCCAATCGCGTATGACCACTCATCCATCTCAACATCTTTATCTCTGCCACACTCAGCTTATGTTCGTGCTCCCCTTTAACCGCCCAACACTCCGTACCATAAAGCATAGCCGGTCTTATAGCGGTGCGATAGAATTTCCTTTAAGTTTTAAAGGCACTTTTTTGTCACATATAAAACCAGATGCATTCCGCCATTTTGACCAACCTACTTGGATCCTATGATTTACATCATGTTCAATCTCTCCATTATCATGTATAATGCACCCAAGATACTTAAAACTTTTAACTTTTTGTAGAATGTTTTCTCCAATCTTCACCTCTATATTAGGGTTTTCCCTTCTCAGACTGAACTTACATTCCATATATTCCGTCTTGCTATGGCTTATGCGCAAACCATACACTTTTAGAACTTCTCTCCATAACTCCAACTTCTTATTTAGGTCTTCCCTTGACTCTCCCATAAGGACGATATCATCAGTAAAAAGCATGCACCATGGCACAGACTCTTAGATGTGCTCTGTGAGTACTTCCAAGACTAATGTGAAAAGGTATGGATTTAAGGATGATCCCTGGTGTAATCCTATACCAATAGGAAATTCCTTTGTCACAACACCTTGAGTCTTCACACTAGTTGTGGCCCCATCATACATGTCTTTAATTGCACGAATATATGCGATCCTTACTCTCCTCTTTGCTAAAACCTTCCATAAGACCTCCCTTGGTACTCTATCATACGTTTTTTCCAAATCAATAAACATCAAATGTAGATCCCTTTTATTACTACGATACCTCTCCATCATCCTTCTTAATAGGTATATCACTTCAGTGGTAGATCTGCCTGGCATAAATCCAAATTGGTTCTCTGTTACTTGTGTCTCTTTTCTCAACCTCCGTTCTATCACCCTTTTCCATAACTTCATGGTATGACTCATAAGCCTAATCCCTCTATAATTTTCGCAACTTTGTATATCTCCCTTATTCTTGTAGATATGTACCAAGGTGCTCTTTTTCCACTTATCAGGCATCTTCTTTGACCTTAAAATCTCATTAAAAAGTTTGGTTAACCAGTTGATGCCTTTTTCTCCAAGACCCTTCCAAACCTCAATCGGGATATTATCAGGTCCTACTGCCCTGCCATTTTTTATCTGCTTTAGAGCCTCTTTTACCTTGAAATCTCGAATCCTTCGATAGTAGTCAAAGTTTTGATCTTCTTCTCTTGTGCATAACCGACCAAGGCTCGGAAGAGTCTTCTGTCCCTCATTAAATAACTCATAGAAGTAGCTCTTCCACCTTTCATTAATCTTCTCCTCTTGAGGTAACACCCCTCCATCCTTATCCTTATGCACTTAACCTGATCCAAATCTCTCGTTCTTCTTTCACGGATTTTTGCGATTCTATATATACCTTTTTCTCCTTCTTTTGTGCCCAAAGATTGGTAGAGACCCTCATATGCTCTTGTTCTTGTTTCACTTACAGCCACTTTTGTCTCTTTCTTAGTCGCCTTATATTTTTTCCAGTTATCTGCGTTGCGACATAAAGACCACTCTTTAAAGCACTCCCTTTTTATCTTTATCTTTTTTTGTACACTCGCATTCCACCACCATGACTCCTTGTCTTTTGGTCCTATTCCTTTAGATTCACCAAAGCTTTTTTTTGCTTCTAATAACTTCTGTCATTTCCCTCCACATCTCTTCCGCGCTTCCATTCCCATCTCACTTTGCCTCTTCTCCTACCCGTCTTAGGAAGCTTCTTTGTTCCTCACCTTTCATCCGCCATCACCTCGTCCTTGGGTTCTTCGTATGATGTATTTTCCTCAACTTTTGCTCAACGCGAAAATCCATGACGAGCACCCTATGTTGTGTTGTCAAACTCTCTCCCGGGATAATTTTACAATTAATGCAAACTTTTCGGTCGACTCTCATCAACAAGAAGAAGTCAATTTGAAAGCTTGTCATGCCACTCTTATAGGTTATAAGATGTTCGTCTCTCTTTTTAAAATATGTATTTGTGTTGAGAAGATCAAAGGTTGAGAAAAAGTCCAAAATAGTTTTATCTTCGGCATTGATCACCCCGAAACCATGGCCTCCGTGAATACTCCCATATCCAGTCACTTCTCTCCCAACATGGCCATTTAAATCTCCTCCTAAGAAAACCTTATCTCCCAAATGTATGTCTTGAACCAAACTCTCTAGATCCTCCCAAAACCTTATCTTGTGTTGTTCGTCCGAACCCACTTGCGGTGCATAGACGCTAACCACATGGAAAGCACCTCCCTCCACCACAAGTTTGATAGAGATTATTCGATCTCCCACCCTCTTGACATCCACTACTTCCTTCTTCCACTGCTTATTCACAATTATTCCAACCACATTCTTATTCTGCATCTTTCCTGTATACTAAAATTTGAAACCAAAGTATCCAACTTCCTAGCCTTCGCACCAATCCATTTTGTTTCTTATAGGCACATAATGTTAATCTTCCTCCTTGTTATAGTGTCCACCACCTCCATGGACTTTCCTGTTAGAGTGCCTATGTTCCATGTCCCAAATCTCAACCTTCTGTCGCTCCAACCTTTACCTTTTACTTTGTGAACTAGCGATGCAGCGACTCTTGCTTATTTGATACCGTACTCGAGCCATACAGCGCATTGCTTCCGGACAACGACCTAACTTTAGCGCAATAATGTCTTTGATTTATGTCATGAAAATTCGACTATACTTTTATGTTAGTTGTCGAAAACCTAACACAACCCTTCTCTTTTATCCGGAACGCATGAATGCTTTTACACTATTATGTGGGCGTCTGGGTCATTTGCTGTGCGGTTAACACCATGAAAAGTGATATTGATGCGCATTAATAAAATCAATGAATGAACTCCATGGAAATATACAACTTATTGTTCCCTCCAAACACCACCCCGGGGGGACCCCTTCTTTCCCTCGTTAGAAAAGAATCTATTACATAAATCACCACTTCTATGATCTATCTGCGCACAGCACTCCGTTGCATGCTATAATTCCTGAACCTGAACAATAGAATTGCAAATTCTTTGCCAATATTAAAATGTCAAGTCTGTAACCTTTGCTTAATCTAGAAGTTACATTCAGAAGTCATGGAAAAGCATCAGAGCATCATCAAGTTTCATCAATGATGATCCCATGAGAAAGAGGACATCTCTTAGTCGCCGGTATCTCTTCTGTAGCGCATTTGCTTCGCTTGACTTGTCTGCAGGAACCAACTTGTCTGCAGGAACGTGCAATAGCTGGAACAAGCACAAATAACACATAAGCACCACTCTCTGTTCTTTTTTATCTTTTATCACTCTAAAATTTTGGTATATCTTTATAGCAATGAGTTTGTTTAAATTTCACAATGAAGGATTAAAAAAAAAATGTAATTGTTATCTTGCCTAAAAAGTGGTGCCTAACTTTCTAAAAAAAAGTTAAAAATTAATATTTAATTTAAAAAATATAAAAATAAATAATTTTTTAAATATTTAAAATTCTTTATAAAAGTTAGACAAAAGTTAAACATCATAGAATTGGCCCAAAAAGATGCTGTACAACTCAATTGACTGGTAAATTTTTAAACAAACTTGTAGAGTGAGTAACTCACATCTTCATCCTTTTCCTGCTCAAAAGCCAATCTTAAGCTCAAATTTAAGGCAGCATGGTACATCTCGTCCAGCACATATTCCCAAAGCAGAGGCTTATTAACTTTCCACAACATAAATCTTGATTGCTTAGCTGCAGTTACAACTAATTTCTGGAAGCAAGATTAGATTGCAGAGAATATTAGATATTTTTTAAGTTCCCAACCACAAATTAAACTGTTTCACAAACTGCGTATGTAAATTTTATCAGATTGTCACCTCCATATACAAGTAGTTATCCTTCCATAACTTGTATAGTAATCTAGGAGTTTCCTTTTTATCGACAAGAGCGGACTCTGCTATCTGCAATGAAAAGAGATTAGGTATAAGGTTATAGGAGGATTGCAGTACATGTCAATTCATCAATCTCTTTAATTGGGTTTTGGCACATCATACGTTGTTATCCTTCCATATGGTACCCTCTTTTGAAAGCTAAAATGGGATTATAAAGTACTTCAATGCATTTTTATAAACCATAAAGAACTAAAGATTCCTTTTGATACAACCTCATTTATTTTCATAAATAGTACCATATCATAAATATACAGGGCTTGGAATTTTCTTTTCGCAATAATAAAAAATTGAACAATAGTTTTTATTTTCTAAATTTTTGCTTTTACCGAGCATATCATCAATGTTACTCTAATAGTTCTTCATTCAACATCGATGTTCTCATCAACTCTTGTCTATTTTTTTGGGGGTTTTTTTTTAGGGTTTAAGACAACTTTGCCAATAAGAGTTAATAACCTTATCTGTCTCAAGAAAACAGTTAGACTTTGACAGGAGCCTAAATATTCTGTACGCATCACTTCCAAATCTTTTCAACACAATTGACTCAACCTGCAACATAGTGCAAGAAACAAGAGTACATGTAGAAAACATAAATACTCATATATATTTGACTTGGAAAGGACAGATATAAAAACCTCCTCATTTCTAGCCATTTCAACAATGCTCTTCAAATCTGAAAAGGAAATGAAAAGTAATTCAGACTTCAAACTATAAAATAGGAGTTATAAACCAGAATTTCATTGGCACAAACAAATGGGGAAAAAATAAATAAATAAAACAAATGGAGGATGTTTATATTGCACAAAATAGCCTAACATGGAAAAAAGATATATCATAGGTACCAATACTATATGAATCATCGAAGTTCCTCTGTGGACAACCCAGCTGTACTAGAGAAGCTCTAACACGATCTATAGTCATAGTACGACCATGTTCAGTTTTCGTCACTTCAGTAAATATTGAATCCAGCGATAGGGGAGCTGAAACATGTATAGGATAACATTCTGTTAGCCAACCAAGTACAAAAGATAACAGTTGTGCACTTCTTTCTTATTTTTCATAAAAGGAGAAATCGATTAGACAAAGACAACGACCAAAGAGAGAAAACCACTGGAGCAAATATCCAATATTAGGTTTCCAAATTCTGAGCGGTGCTATGGGCAAATGGCAATAGTTAAATCAAAGCCCCAACAGTAATATCATAGCTCTATGAAGTAAGGAATCTGGTTAACCTGATTTCTCTATTTTCACTTTTTTCTCAACAGTTTTAGTCACATCCAATATGGCACTTAAGATAGTTGCAGCTCCATCATCCAGTCGCTTTCTTTCATTCTCGACCAATAACTGTAATTTTGCATGGAATATTTCACGTGTATTCATCCAATAATAATATAGAGAATGCTAAGGGAAGATGGAGAAGAAGAATTCACCAAATATTTAAAAACAGCACCTTATGGCATGAGATCCACAAATATATCAACCAGATCATTATAAAGAAAAAACAAAACAGCAGGAAACTTATAAAAAGAAACAACCTTATGCCTAAGATGCCGTATAAATTCCTCAAAATTTGCACGCCAAAGTATTGACCCCTCGTTTGCAATACCACCTTGAATCCAAGTAAAAAAGTGAAGGAAAATAAGTATCATACTACTGATATGAGTGCAGTAAAATTTGGTAACGTAAATTAGTGATTCACATAAGATGACAATAAACTTACCACTATTATCTCCATCATTTACCATGGAGGAATCATCTGATTTTGCTTCTCTATCAGCATTACCTAGTGTATATGCTGTAACAGCAAATCTGATTGCCTCCCCAGGCACAGCAGCTTCTAGAACACGTTGTTCTATTGTCTCTGGTGCTTCAAATTTCTGGAAGCATGGATTATCAAAACTTTTTTTTTTCCCATCTTAATAAAGTTAAGGTTATCAATAAAAAGAAACAACATTGAGGTAATACATATTTAGGTTACAATAGTGAACACTATGCTGTTGCAACGTCAATCAAAATGATGATATTGAATGGTCGTCAAATATCCACTTTTTTCCATATATATCATATTATCATTGATGAACCAGAACTTTTAAAGTAATAAGCAAACAAATCAGAAAGTAGTAAATAGAGGGTCACTAGTGTAATACAAAAAAACATTAACTAGTAAATTGAACTCATTTTCGCATTACCTCAATGTTCCTTTCTAATCAATGCTACCATACATCAGAAATCTAAACCAAACAGGTTGCAGCCCAAATTGTTTGCATGAATCTTGATAATTTTAGTGATTGACATCTTTACCAATAAAATACCAAGCTCAACAGATGGGCTGTGCTAGTTCCAATTATTCAATTTCCTACTCAACACATACCCAGACATCTCAATCTGATTGCAAGACAAATCAGTACTTTTATAACACTACAAACTGAAAAAGAAATGGGGACTGCTACACAAAAGCTGGCTATAAATCCTGGTCATGTATAAACGTTAATGCAACTCTCTGTAGAAATTGACAAGAACCAATTACCTTGGCCATCTTAGAACCCCGCTTTCTAGGAGCAGATTCTGCCTTAATGAGTGTAGAAACAACTGGCTCCGGTGCGGGGCAGCGTTCAATATAGTGTGCCTTCAAAAGTTTATGAAAGCTCTCTCGAACAACAGCTTCTATAGCACCAGGATTTTCTGAAAGATAAAAGAAGATGAATTTAAGTCAGTCTAATTTTAGAGGATTCAGTATTACTATTTAGCAGCGTATAAATGAGCTGAACTACAATTTGGAATTTGAACTTTCAATGTTTTACAGAGAGCCACACTTTTGACTATATTTGAGTAAAAAGGTACTAATATACCTCTCTTAGAAAACCAACTAAGCCTACACATGCACCGAAATTTTGACCCAGATCAACCAACTAATCAGTTTAAATACTAACAAAAGAACATACTTATCTTTCACAATTAATAGAAGCAAAGCAAAATAATACTTGCCTTTTCCTTGGACTGCTCTTTCAACCATCTGTTTGAGGGTAAGCCTACCATCGCGAAGCAAACCATCAAGAACCTTCTCACACTGCAATACAAGAGAGGACCACAAAATATAAATAAATTAAAACCACCTTTACAGGATTGAATTGGGAAGCTTCAAAAAAACAAAGTGCAGGGTGAAGAAGCTCGCTGACTTCATCATCAAGTTGGTGCTTTGCTATCTCCAAGAACTTGGGAAACCTCAAACGGTGGATTATGTTATCGAATAATGCCAGGTACTCCACTGTCGCCATGGATCCATCCTCACCCCTAACTACATTTACAGAGAACAATATAATTTCAATGGCAAACATGAAAAAATTAGAGAAAAGAGGGGGAAAAGCAATAGTACATTGATCGGCGGGGACATAAGCTTGGACACAATTGTGCTGAACTAAGACGAGTAGTGAGTTCTTGACTTGCTCCGGCGTGAGCTCCGTGCTGCGAATGATCTCTCCCAGAGACAGGGGCCCCTTCCGAAACAATGTTTCACATACTTTCTGCAGGGGAAAAAAAGATTTGGGAGCAGTTACAGAACGATTAGTGGAAAAGGGAACAAGGATAATAGAGATAGTTACAGCGACGATTTTGCCGAAGTGGTTGGTGATGAGGTGGATGGCAAATTTGAAACCGTACTGTGAAACCATCTTTTTCTTCTTCTTCGTGATGCAGAAGAAAGGAAAGGAAAATGCGCGGGGACGGAGGGATTAGGGATTTGGGTCGTTTCTGTTTCCTATGTCTTGATTTTGAAGCTTCACTGACTTTCAGGTATGCTTACATTTTAATGATAGAGTACCAACCTCAACTCCAAGCAAGTATAAAGCGGTGAGACTCCTTCACGAATAAACTTGTATGCCACAATCCCACTGACTAAATTCAATTAGAGGAATAACACAAATTTGCAAAAAAAAAAAAAAATGTTAAATAAACAAATCTAATTAAGTTATAAGAAAATAAGTGACATCCATATTTAAATTACAGAAAAAAAAAAGTGTAATAGAACAGATATGCAAAAATATAAGATTTACCAGCTTACTAACCCACTACTTTCAATGAATTTTTTTAATTTTAAGATAGAGTTAATAGTGAGAATAACAGAAGAGGGGGGGGGGGGGATAATAGTTGTATACACACAAGGCTAATTTACTAACAAATTGAAGCATAACCCTGAATTTATACCATGGTTTAATCTACCATGTGAAATGAACAAAGATAAATCTAATAATATTTGTAGGCAGCAAATACAAGTCACAACCAAACAAAAATCATTCCTTTTTGGATTTTTGTATATTGCTGTAAAAAAGTTGATAACCAATTTCAATTAAAAACTACTCAATTCATGTCTGCTTGAAATTGAGAGAAATTATAAATTTATATTATATTCAACAATGTACAGTAATTACTCCATAGTCTTAAAGAACAAATAAAAACCAATTAGACATGGGAAGGACCCAACAAAAACAAATAGAATAAAACAAATCAAGATATAACAAGTTTTCAAGTCAATAATCTAACTGCACTATTCAAAAAAATGCTACAAGTCAAGATATAACATTTTTAATTGACAAATGCTACAAGTTCAAAAAAATTGAAGTAAATAAAAAATTTTATGTTTGTTGCTGCCATGGTGTATCTGATAGCCATGTTTTATATTTTGATCTAGTCTGCTTCATGGTTTTTATTTGCTAGTAAGGAGAATCCCTTACCCTGTGCTAACAGAACTTTATAAAAAAAGGTGTATCTAACAGGTGATTGATTCAAACAATTTACTGAGAATGCGGAAGAGGCTAATTCCCTACATAACAAGTACTTTGGCTGGAAGGATAGTCAAAGTGTTAACTTGTATCTATGGGTTTTTAGTTGACAAGTGCTCAATTGCTCATAGTTATTACAACCGAACTGATAATGAAACCGATCAGACTACGAGATCATTGGGTTATTGGTTTAACCGATGAGTCACTAGTTGAACCGAGTAACCCGGTGTCACTTAAATAAAATTATAAAATCATCAAAAAGTTTAAAGTTAAAATTTAACATACATGTCTTCCCTACTACTTTAACAACAATCACGTCTCAATTCCTAAAAATAACTAAACAAAAATAAACATTAAACTAGTCGGTACTATAGTATCTTAATTAGCCAAATAAAAGACTGAAAAAATGCAGAATCTATTTGAATTAGCTTAAAATGCAGAATCTATTTGAATTAGCTTACAATCTTAATTAGCATACATCTTGAAAAAATACGGAACCTATACATACAATTAGCATACAATCTCAATTAGCGTAAAAAACGGAAAAAATGCAGAACAGCATACAATCTCAATCAGCATAAAAAATTGAAAACATACAGAACCTATTGCATACAATTAGCATACAATTATCTAATAAAATCAGTAGAATAAAATTAGGATAAATTTATCTAAACCTACATTAAAAATGAAAAAATCAAGTATAAAAAAATTAATATAGAATAACTGAAAAAATAAAAAACTCACCTTCACCTACACACTACACTTTGGGGTTGCACCATGGAAGCAGAAGCAGAGTCACGGTTTGGGGTTGCAGCGTGGAAGCAGAACCAGACGAAGAAGCAGAAGCAGGCCACCGGCAAGGAGAGTACGGCGCACGAGGAGAGGAGGCCGCACGGGCACAGGATCCAACGAGCCAGAACGGAGGAGGCAGAAGCACGGACCACGGAGGAAGCAGATACTGGCGGCGCGGGGAGTGATGACCTCCGTTGGCTGTCGTTGTTCCGTGACGGCTGCTGTGAGTGTCTGAGTGAGGTAGGGAGGAGGGAAAATGTGGGGAGTGAGCGGGTGAGGCTGAGGAATGAGGCGTCGTGGGTCAGAAAACGGTGGGGGTCATGGAAATTGGCGTTTTCAAACTTCTTAAAAACCGAAACTGAAACGACGTCGTAACTGGGGAATTTCAAAAACCGGACGGGGTTCACCGGCTTTCACTAAACCCGTAAGGGTCAAATTGGGTCACATCGATTCTAAATTTCTAATGCACCTCCTATCCGATTATTAACTCGACCCGATTTGATGGGTGGGTGACCGATATTTTTATCCGACTGGTCAAATCAAGTTGGTTTCTAACTTTTTATAACAAATTATTTTTTAAATTAATCTCTGAAAATTTTTTTAATCAAATTTATACTTTAAAAATTTTAAATTAGTTATCAATTAGTCTTTTCATCATTTTAATTACTAATAGTGTTAGAGTTTGTTGATATAATACGTTAAGTAATATCACAACACACACCTAATAATCTTAATTGACTATTAACAGGATTAGTTTATACAATTAGATTAAATCAACCTCAAATTAAAGAATTTCAATGTCAATTAGATTTTAATTTAATTTAATTTCATAAACTTATTATGTTAATAGTTAATGAATACTCCTAAGTGTGTGTTATGGTATCACATTAACAAATTTTGACACCATTAACAAAGAAAGTAATGAAAGGATCGACATAATTAAGTTACAATTTTTAAAGGATGAATTTGATTAAAAAAAATTTAAAAACTAATTTAGAGAATGTGTAAATTTTTAATGACGAATTTGACCATTTATTCTAAATAATATTGTATATGAAGTAGTAGTTTGCCAAAGAAAAAGGACTTAAATCAAGAAACCTGATTTGTGATTCAAAACAAAAAGCAAAATGCATCCAATCTGTAGAATAATGTAACTAAACTAGTAGCTTTACTCTATTTTCTTCCATGCTTTGGGAGGTGCTTTGCCCATGAGTTGGGAGGTGGTCACTATCTTCATTAGACTTGGCAACACCCTAGATATAGTTGCACCTTAGGCATAGTTTGTGACTATTGGTACTCACAGCATTTATAGGTGACTTCTTTAGATGTGTAGTTAGCCCTTTGTTATTCTCCACCTTCTTGTTGCTGCCTTGTTAAGACCCTTTATAAGACGCAGCTTTTGAAATAAGTCTTGAAGTAGTTCTACCACCTCTCCTTGATGTGCCTTTTGAAATATATCCAACTACATTTTTTTTTCTATGCACCATTGATATGTATTATTAATAAAAAAGTTAGTGGATGTTGCACTCTTTGACCAATAGTACCATCAACTTTCTCACATCAGGCTCAATAGTACCATTAACTTTATCACATGATTCTTTATTCTTTGACTCAGCATGTTGCACTTCACTTAATCCAGCATTGTCCTGTCTAGGCCTAATTATAAGTCCAACAGCATGGCCGTTATATATAACAACTAGGCTAAGCCCAACTATATCATCTATTTTTGTTGTTGTAGTATTCCTACACAAGTGACATCCTCTCTATTTCTTAGACTTTACTTGTCTAGTGAACAATATAAAGCTCAACCACATCCTCCTTCACAACAATACTTGCAATGTCCATTGCATCTTTATCATTTTTCAGCATCCTTAAACCTTTCTCTGTCCCAACCTTCAATAATTTATACCACATGATAGCAATGTCCTTCTTCAAATAACCCTGTTTGCTGATTATTTTATACACCTCGATCAGGTTCTACTCATCCTCATTATAATAGTCTAAAATAGTATTCTCTCCACTTAAATATCTCAAAAATCCTTCTTCAAGACCAAATCTTCCTTGATGAAAAACTTTCACGCTAAAATAACTCATGTCTTCAGCTAAACTCCTATTGGATGTATCAACCATCATTAGAGAAAGGGAATAAATGAGTAAGCAACAATGTATAAGCACAACAGTTTACAATCTCCAAACTCCAACATCATTAACAGATTCAAATAAAAAAAAATGAGCCCTAATTAATAACCACACTAAATATACCTTAAACCCAAACAAGATCAATTAACTGTTACCATTTTTATATCATGCATTACTAAGTACAAAATAAACATGAAAAATAATTTGTACATACCATTTGTTTCTAGGTGATTTCAATCACTTTTGAAGATTGAGACACAGCAATTCTCTCCTTTACAGACAAGATTGATCCACAATCTATCTTAAAAATGCAAGTTTTCACTGAGATAAAGTTCGAAGAAGAAAAATGGTGGTAGGGTTCATAGAGTTTGGAGAATGGAACTTTATATTCTCTTTTTGAGAAAGTCTAGGGGGCTTCACATTAGATGAGTAATCCTACACTATTAGATGTCATCTCACACCATTAAAAATATTGATGATGGCTAATTGATGGCTACACATTACAAATTCTACTGGCCTCCTTTTAACACCCTACGACACAGAGTCTTATGCTTAAGTCATAAAATTGAGGTGGTGAGATATTACGACCTCTAAATATATATATATATATATATATATATATATATATATAAAATATAGTTGAAAAAGTTTTATATCTAGAAGCCTTTGAAGGACATTTTAGAACAAAAGTCGTAACACTCACGAAATGACAACGTAACGAAGAAAAGTTTAAGCGCAAATAGATACATATATATATACATAAGAATAGAGGATCAATGATACAAAGTAGTCAAGCTCCAAGCTCAGCCTGCGAAGCTAAGGCTAACCAGAGAATATTTACATACATACATAATATCCATATCTAAAGTTCTCAAAATAAACCCTAGTTCTCCAACAAAAGCCTCTATGAGGCACCAAGGTAAAATACATAAAAGGAGAAGACTAAGAATATATGTGTAAATATACATAGCATAATATAAAAGTCTAAAATCTCATCTTCGCTGCAATAGAACTTCAGACGCCTAGTGAGGCACATCTCGACCTGCATCTGAAAAACAACAATATCGTATAGGATGAGAATCGGGGGTTCTTAGCATGGTTAAGGTGCCCACATATATAATAAACAAGGTCCCGGAAAAGTCAAAGGCAATCCTAGAACGCCGACAATCAGATGATAAATCTTAAGAAACTAAAGCTGACACCATAAACGAGGGTAGGTCTCTAAGGTTCTAAACTTGATCAACATCTAATCAAAACCCTCAATCTCTTCGTCTTTCCTCCGTTCCTCCAACACCGATGAAATTGCATAGACAGACAAGTCAAACACATACAGAAAGCATATATAACAAGTAGGCAATTAGTAATTAACTTGAATAAACAATTAAGCAAGGCAAGACAATGCACACTCAAACAAAATATACAAATGTACATGATGCATGCCTTTCCAAGCGCAGGTCATGAACTCATGTGTCGGTTGTCTACCCGCAACCCGACATTGGGGAATCCCGAATATGGTTTCTTTACCGTGTCAGTCAGGCTCAATTATCATCATGGGTTTTCATGTCAGCTAGGATATCTTGGCATCACGGTAGAAACAGGCTATCAGTTAGGCGAACATTTCCGTATTAGCAATCTCAGGCTATCAGTTAGGCAGACCCTTTCGCATTAGCAGTTTGGCACAAGGCCCATTCACATTCCATATGCTATCAGTTAGGCAGACATTCTCGCATTAGCAACCTTATGCTATCAGTCAGGCAGGCACTTCCGCATTAGCAGTTTGGCTCGAAGCCCATTCGTCGTACACTTTTCATGATTCATTATCCATTTCAATTATCTTTTCCATTCATGGTTTCTCTTTTTCTTTCTTTTCATCATACCTCCACATCATCAATTACATACACACCCCTCCACACCACCACATTACTAAACATACCTCCACATCATTGCTTAACTATACATACACACCCCTCCGCATCACCACATTACTAAATATATCTCCATATCACCGCTTAACTACACATACCTCCGCATCACCAATTAACTTTAAACCTTTTTGGGGACAATTTACACATTTTCATTTAACTAAGTCTCTGAACTTTTATAGAAATTCGGACATAATCTCTCCTAAAATAGTATTAAAACCACCCTTACGGGTTCCCTCAATCTTAACAACGTTCAAACTTTCTTTAACAATTTAACAGATAGACTTTTTTAATTGGTCGTTATATTCTCTTTAATCCCCTTAGTTATTGTAATATCACGGGTTTAGAAAATAAAACTTGGTTCTGGGGAATTCTGACCATAATTGAAACTTGTACAAATCTTTCAAAATTCTACTATCATTGCAGAAAAATAGTAGCGAGCAGTAAATTTGTTAAATTCACTAAAAATTTAATTCTCCCACATTGCCTTTCAAAATTCATGTCCTTAAACAAGAATCTTCGAGCTTTCCAGAAAACTAAATTTTAGATTATTACCATGTCACATGAAAAAGCTATGAGCTTAGGAATACGGCCTTGCCATTTATAATTCTGTTTTCAAAATTCAGCGAGCTACCCTCACTCTTTACAACATAACTAATTAGTTAAAAAGAGTTTTAACACAAAATTTAAACTGAAGATTTTGGACACATAAGGCTTGAAAGTGTCGTTAGTTTCAGCTCAAAATCTCATAAGAATTGTAAATTAAGTGGGTTGGAAGTTGGTACTTCTGCAGTAGAGAAATAGAATTTCCTGCAGAATCCATCAATCTTTAAAAATTCGTTTCTTCCAAACCACTCGTCAATAAATTCTGAATTTTTTTATGAGATGCTCATAACACATAAAGTTTCACAGAAAAATAGTTTTATTCAAAAATGGGGCCTGATCAGCTTCCAAAAACTGGTTTATTCCACTGTCAATTATACAGAAAATTCTGCCTTGGACCTTTTCAACAACCTTACATACCATAACTCACATTTGAATTTATATTCCTTCCAAAGTCACATTTTCAACCTTCCTTCAGTTATCTAGGGTTATTTTCACAGCCAACATAACCCAAAAAAATCATCAATAATTTATTATATATATATATATTCATTCTCATCATCCTTATCATTCATCATTAAAATCATCATGTATTAATACATTCTCACAACAACATCAGTTGCCAAAATTCATATTCAACCCAAATCAACAATTTAATTCAATAACCAACAATCAATTCAACTTATCCTATGGGCCAATTAGCCTAAGTTTTCACGACACATTACATATTATATACGAGAAACCAAAACCATACCTTGGCCGATTCCTCGTAAAACCTAGAACGTCACAATTTTTTACCGTTCCATGATACCCAAGTTTCCAAAGTCTTACCAAACGGGTCTCCGGCTTCCCAGAGTCTAATACCAAGTCTCCAACACCACCAATTTGTTTCCATATTACACAATCCAAACTAATTTTACCAAATAACACTAAAATTATTATAGGGTTCACTAATTAGATAACTTAAAAAGGATTAAATATTTCTCACCTTACCAATGCGAAATTAGAACAAGACCCGACAAGTCTACGAAGCTAATTCAAATCTAAGACACCAAAATCATATAAATTCTCAATTTCAATATTCCTCAAATTCAAAACTGAGAAGGGAATATTTAGGTAGAAAAAGATGAATTCCTTACCAAATTATATGGTGGGTTTCATAGAGGATTCCGAGATGAACGCGTAGCCGCTGACGGCTTGTCAATCGGAGTTTCGGATCAAAAGTTATGTGAGGTTGAATTATTGAGTGAAGGTTTGGTCTTCTTCCTCCTCTCATGCAAACTTTCAGCGTGGGTTTCATTTGGAGGAGAGAGGAAGAGCTGAAGTTCTTTTATATTATTGGGTTGGGCTAGCCTTTGGGCCCAGTATGGACCCAGTTTGGCCCAATCTTATGTCAAATTCTTTAAAATTAGTGTCAAGATTTTTGTTTTAATTAGTTCTACCTCACTAAATCATAAAATTTTATTTTTTAATTTATTTGATTAATAATTAATTTATTAGCTAATTATTCACTAATTACTCAAGATTTACACTCCTAGCACTCCTCTTCTTTTTTCTTCTAACTGAGATGTTTTGGATAGCAAAAGAAAGAAACATTAGGTGCGAAGGGATACACGTATAGATATTCACGTTTAGAGTTACCAATGTTATTGTCCACATAGGTAAATCTGCCACTGATCCGTTAGTATAATTGACGGTAGGATAACATTGAAGATATTTTTAAATGTTAGGGATATAAATAGGACAATTTAAATGTTAAGGACACAAATAAGACTTACCTCAAACGTGGGAGATAAAAATGATATTTTACTATTTTTCTTTTTATTATTACTATAAATTTTTTATAATTATATTTTGAATAAATTACCATTTGTATCCATGAAAGATACAAACGCTGACAAATGTATCCATATAAGAATAAAACGACAATTGTATCCATGGAATATAGCTTCTGTGTGCCAAAAATACCCTAACGGACCAATTGTGTAACCAATGTCCGGGTACTCTTGGCACACGGAAGCCATCTTCCGTGGTTATAATTGTCGTTTTATTCTTATATGGGTACATTTCTCAGCATCTGTATCTTTGATAGGTACAAATGGTAATTTATTCATCATATTTTTTACTATTCTATTAAAATTTTTATTATTTGTTCTAATTTATATTCAATTTATCATTAAACAAAATAAAAATATTAATTTTTATGTTTCTATCTTTTATATTGTATTCTCAATATCCTATCTTATTCTGTTTTCCAAGTCGAACGCACCCATCAAGGACGGACATAAGGGGCGAATGAAGGCCTCCCCCAACTTTTCTTTTAAGAAATTAATAGTAATAAGTTATTAAGTATGATTTAATTTTTTTAAAATTTATTTAATATTTAATCTAGTATAAATAAAAGTCCATTCTAACCTAAATATTAATGATTTCTAATATCTAAAAAATAGGTAATAATATTAAAAAATCCGACTAATATTTTTTAATTAAATAAATATTTTAAATCCTATAAAATAGATTCTTTTTCTTTTTATAACTGTCTTTCTTGATTTATTTGGTATTAATTCTCTCTATTTCAACTACTACAACTAAAAGATCTTTTTCAATTATGAATATTGGGAATAATGACCCATAAACAAAATAAAAGATGAATTCTTGCCAATTGTCTTTTAATTATATTGAAAAAAAAATTATTAAAAAATTTGACACAGATTCTATTATCAATAAATTTTATTATATGAAGTATCGACCACTTCGTTAGTAAAAAGTACACACATATTTTTTGCACTTTAAAATATATTCTCTATCGGTATATTTTTGTAAACATATTATATTATAAAATTGTTTGCATAATTTTTAATACTATATATGTTATTGACCCTCCCATAATAATATTTCTGAATCCGTTCTTGACACCCATACAAATCAAAGTAAATATCGAGCATGCGTATGTATTACTGTATTACTTGTTGCATGTTGATATGAACAAATACGAGAAGCAGCACCACAATCTACTCAGCACTCACTTAGATTGCGTGGTTTATTTGATAGATCAAATTATTTATTTAATATAATTGTTAGCACAAAAGTTTGACGTAGGACAAAAGTTTAACACAACATAATTATTAACAACAAAAAGATGTTTTGGTCAACAAGAGTTATCTAGAGTGGAAAAAGAGAATTTTAGGTCAAACTAGGAAAGTGCAAATAACATGTAGAAAATAGATATGACTCTTAAATGGAGATAAACGTGGGGACTATTACTTTACCATAAAGATATGGTAAGAACACGGGAAGTTAAACTTGAAGAGTAAGTAAAACAAGAACGTGAGTAAGAGATCAATAACTACTCATTGTAATATAGATTTCTTCTCTATAAATAGGAGAATCAAAGAATTTCAATTGGACTGCCATTCAATACTTCAAATTACACTAAATTTCTGCAAATTATTAATCACACTAACGTAAATAAATATCATAGAATGCAAGTGCATGTGAATATTAAAATTAATTTATTTTATTATTTTCTTTCAAGAATTGCCTATATTTTTTATTTGTTTATCTTTAATTTTGTCTTGGTTTTAGTTTCTTTCTTTCTTTACTAATTTTTTGTTCATTTATTTATATATCTACTTAAGAATATATTTTAGTGACATTTTTTAAATTTCTTTTGATATAAAGTTTTGAGTAATTTGTATTCACATAATTTTATCGTTTATAAAGTTAATTTTGACATTATAATCAATAAATTTAAGATCAAGCTCACTTTTTTTAAAAGAAATCGTATCTGTTCCCTAAATTAAAATTTTAAATACAAATTTAATCGATCTCTATTTCAAAAATAAACCAAAATCAAGCCAAAGAATAATATATATTTCTATCTTCATTAATATTTTTATATAAAAATATTACAATAGTATTTTTATGAAAGTAGCTATATGTAGATTAAAATGTCTAGTTAGCATATGTTTGAGAATAAAAATACAAATTTTTTACTGTCTTAAGAATTTTTAAGAATTCAAGTCGAATTTGTCAAAATATGATTCACCTATAATTTTTTAATTTAACTTTTTCTTTTTTTCTTTTTTTATTTTTAAATTTTATTTTTTATGTTAGTCCCTTCTTTACAAAGTGTTTGAAAATCCTTTTAGAATTTAATTTTTATGAGAATTGAATTCAAAATCAATATTTGAAACAAAAATAATTAAATTTTTAGATAAAATTCAATTCAATTTTATTGCTTTTTTTCAAAATCAATTTCAATCTATGATGTACGAACACTGACAAGGACACGGGACGCAACACTACACAGGATACGTCGACACATGAATTTTAAAATCTTTTAAGACACAGAGATATACATATATGTATAAAATATAAAATATTTTTTAGATAAATTATAATGATATTTGATATTTTATCGATAAATATAAATTAATTTTTTAGTATTTTAAAAGTCTTATTTTAATTATATAAAGTATTTAAAATATTTTTTGTTTTAATAAATAATAATATATACTTTTTCTAAATTTATTTCAAGAATACATATTAAGAATAATGCTGGACACGCGAACATGTAATGGTATTTAGATGTGTCCAAGTGTGTCTGGAAAATTTTTTTTATTAAGACAGTTGGACCAGGTAGACACGCGTGTCGGACGAATGTTGATGAATGTCGTGTCCGAAATGTATCCGACACGTGGACACGGCAACTTAGCAAAGTGTTCGTACTTCATAGATTCCAACCAAAATAGGTCCGATTTAAAATATCATTCTATTGAAATTTCACTTAAAACTTAAAATGTCTAAAATGACTTTATAATCTAATTATTTCTTCTTAACTTTCCCTACTTACTTTCTCTTAACGCCTCTCACCTTTTAACATACAATCTCTCTTCTCTCACCATTTTTATTCCCTTCCTTTCCCTTTCCTTTCTTTCCACTCACTTAATATAATATATACCTATTTTTTTTGGAAGGTCTACTATGTAGATTTAAAAAAATATTCACATGTATAGATTTATGTGTTTAATTTAGATTAATGACACCAAATATTTATTAGTCTACTACGTCTAAATATTTCAAGTCATGTTGTATCAGTCATGACACTAGTAAAAGCAGAATAATTTTGCCTCATTTTAAAGACATTAATTAGTTGCTATAATTTTCTATTAGTAACTAGCTTTTTTTTTACTTGTTATATCATTAGACCACTCAACAAGTTAGTTCTTGATAGTTCATATTTGTTTTTTGTTGTTGGTTTATCATTAGAATCAACTATGAAGAACCATTTAATTTTTTGAATTAACAACAATATTTTTTAAATTTAATATTTTAGATTAATCTAATTTTTTTTAAAGATAAACAAATTTTAGTTGAATAAAATTTTAGTTGAAAAATACAATTTTTAATTATTTTATATAATTTAATAAATAAGTATATTTATTATTTAAATATAATTGTTAGAAATAAGAGAGCAATCTAAAGAAAAGTGTTTTGTGTATTATTCAGTCTGAGAAAAAGAACAATGTACAAGGGGTATATATAGTTGTTAGTAGAATCAAAGTAATAAAAGTATATAATCCTACAGTTAATATACAGATACGCTATATAAATACAAATGATACTAATTGATCTAATTCGATTCTAATTATTCTCTTAACATCCCCCCTCAAACTCAAGTGGGAGTTAAGAATACCATCTTGAGTTTGGATAACAGAGTCCAAAAACGAGTCGGATGATGAGCCTTCGTGAAGATATCAACAGTCTGATCCAGTATTCCAACAACGATGAGACGAATAGCACCAATAAGAATATGTTGCCGAACAAAGTGACAATCATTCTCAATGTGTTTTGTGCATTCATGAAACACATCATTATGGGAAATCTGAATACCACTGTGGTTGTCACAAAAAATATCAATAGGGGATGACTGAGGATCGGAGCACCCAAATCTTCGAGAAACCAACAAATCGAGATAACTTCAGCAGTGGTGTCAGCGAGAGCACAATATTCGGCTTCTATGCTTGATCGAGTAGTGAATGTTTGCTTCTTAGCTCGCCAAGAAATGAGAGAATCACCAAGAAACAAATAATAACCAGTAGTGGAACGACGATCAGTGAGATCACCAGCCCAATCAGCATCTAGGTACGTTTGAAGGGATAAAGATAATGGGCAGAAAAATAAAAGTCATGGAATAGGGTGCCTTTGATGTAATGAAGAATGCAAAGAACTGCCGCATAGTGAGTAGTGATGAGCAGATATTTTATACGCTTTTTGGCATCATTTCATATAGTTTTTAGCATGTTTTATTTAAGTTTCATTATGTTTTCATAGGTTATAGTGCAAAATTCACATTTTTGGATTCTACTATAAGTTTGTACATTTTTATGCAATTTTAGGTATTTTCTGGTTGAAATTGAGGAGTTGGAGCAAAAGTCTGTTTCAGAGGCAGAGAAAGCACTGCAGATGCTGTCCGGATCTGACCTCCTTGCACTTGAAAGAGCTTTTATCTGGAGGTACAGAAGTCCAAATGGAGTGTTCTCAACAGCTATGGAAAGCTAACATCCAGGCCTTTCCAGAAATATATAATCATCCATACTTTGCTTCAGAATTGAAGGCCCAAAACTGGCGTTCAACGCCAGCCTCCTACCCTATTCTAGCGTCCAACGCCCAAAGATGCAGCATTGTATTTATTTGAGAAGTTTTACACTTTTGAAGGATCTTTTCCACGACTTTACACATTTATCATTGTATTTTCTGTCAGTATGAATTTCTAAACCTCCTAGGTTGAGGGGAGGAGCTCTGCAGAGTTTTATGGATTAATAAATTACTACTGTTCTATCTCAATACGTGTTTGATTCTCTATTCTAAGATGTATATCCGTTCTTCAACCTTATAAATGCGTTGAACCGGCACAAGGTTATTGACGATCGGATTTTCTATCGGTAAAGAATTTCATAAAAATATGATCGCGTTGTAAGTATAGCTTCTAAACCAACAGAAAATCCTTTTGTACAAACGTTTGGTTGTCACAAGTAACAAAACCCAATACAATTTATAAACCGAAGTATTCAAATCTCGGGTCATCTTCTCAAGGAATTGCAGGGAAGTATGATTTATTATTGGTTATGGAAAAAGGTATATTTTTGGGTTTTTGAAATAAAGGAACAAATAATTTAAATGACAAGAAAAATAAATTAATAATTAGAAAATCTCTTGGCAAGGTATGAGAATTAAAAATCCCATCCTAGTTATCCTTATCAGGTGTGATGAGTATTTTCCGTTGCTCCCACTTAGTTAACCCTTACTAAATAAAGGAAAGTCAAGTGGACCAATTAATTTGATTCCTCAAGTCCTAGTCAACTCCTAAGGAAAGACTAGCTTTAGAGGGATCCAAATCAACCAGTAAACTTCAAATATTAATCAACTGCTGAGTTTGATAACTCAAGTGTCACCAATTACTCAACCAAAGCCAAAAGGGAAAAATCTAAATTATTTATATAATAAATAAAATAAAGCAATCATAAGTCTGAAATACCTCAAATTGCATTAATAAAAGAAATCAAATCTAACATGGAAAAGTTCATAAATTAAATTGGGAAAATAAATAAAAAGAAAATTAAACTTGGAAATTGAGAAGTAGAAATCCTAAATCCTTTAAGAGGAATCCTAATCCTAAATCCTAAGAGAGAGGAGAGAACCTCTCTCTCTGAAAACTACATCTAAATCTTAAAACTATGTATGAATGTATGTTGTATGTTGAGCCCTTCTGAATGGATGCATTCCCCCACTTTATAGCCTCTAATCTGTATTTTCCAAGCCGAGAACTGGGTCAAAAACAGCCCAGAAATCGCTGATTGTGAAATCTGGTTCGTACAAGTCGCGGCAAAGTGACACAGAGGCGTCGTCCACGTGTTTGCGTGGATTGAAATTCGCAGATGCTATTCGTGCACGTCATCTACGCGTCCGTGTCACCTAACTTCGGAGCAGCTATGGCAAATTATATATCGTTGTGAAGCCTCGAATGTTAGCTTTCCAACGCAACTAGAACCGCATCATTTGAGCCTATGTAACTCAAGTTATGGTCGATTTAGTACTAAGAGGTCAGGCTGGACAGCTTTAGCAGTTCCTTCAGCTTTCAAACAAATTTAACACATAAAAAATTTTAATTTTTAATTTAAATTAGTGAAATTATTCAAAAATAGGATCTTAAAAATAAACTTATTATTTTTCAACTAAATAGTACTTAACTGCAAACAATCAACTACACATGCAATCTATTATGCAATGCAACAATGAACTAATAAATAAGATAAGACATTGGTGTTGAAAAGAAGGTAACTAACCCATGGAGATCGGTATCGACCTCTCCACACTTAAAGATTGTACCGTCCTCGGTGCATGCTAAGATGTACAAGAGGACGGACTGCTCCAACTGATGCCTTTCTCTATAGATTGTGTAGATTGACTTGCCTGTCTCCCCATATAGAAGTTCTTTCTTTCTCCTCTCGGTGGCCATCCTGAAAGAAGAGGAAAAGGAAGAAAAGTAACCCAGAAATAAAGATAAAATAGGGTGTTAATGCCAAATAATAAAGGTCTCAATTACATGGTAGCTACAACATGCAAGTGAGAAAATAGTGGAAGCAAATGGCATATCAATAGTGCAAAAGTTGCAACAATGGAGAAGAGAGTGTGGGTAATGCGAGACAGTGTAAGTGCATATCAATGCAAAAGGAATATCAGTATTATAAAAATTAGCATTGATTTATGAATAATAATACCCAATCAGAATAAAACAAGTCATGAAGCACCAGAATAATTCAAGAAAAGATGCAATAGTTGAAGAAGAGAATTTTAACACCAATGGAAAAGAAAAAGAAAGTAAGAAAGGAGGAAGAAAGAAGAAAGAAGGGAAAGAAAAGATTTAGATTTGGGGAAGAAAAGATAAGATATTTGGCTGATCTAGATAAGATGTGCGGCGCAGGTGATGCGAACGCGTGAGTGACGTGCTCGCGTGGTGTGCGGTAAGTTCAGGTGATGCGGACGCGTGGGCCACGCGATCGCGTGACCTGATATGTGCTATTGGCGCGAGTACAGCCTCGCGCATTCACAACTCTCTGTTTTACATGCATATTGCCAAAATTTTGGGTGATGCGTTCGCGTGGTTGACGTGATCGCGTGAATGGCCATATTTTTAAAATGACGCGGACGCGTGGGGCACGCATTCACGTGGTAGGGCTTGAGCTTCTAGCATAATTCCAGCCCCACTCCATCACAACTTGCTGTCATACACCCTTTTTACGTCGATTTTACAGGGCCACACGTTCACGTGGGTGACGCGGACACGTAGGAGGCATTTTTCCCACATGACGCAGACGCGTCAGCGACGCGGTCGCGTGGATCAAGTTGTGCCAAAGACACGCCTCCAGCCACGCTTTCGCGTGACTCTCTGTTCAATTTAGTTTTCTTCCCAATGCACATATGACGCGGACGCGTCGGTGACGCTTACGCGTCATGTGCGATTTTTTTTTAATAATGCAATATGCAGAAGGCAATGCTGATATGAATGTTATGCATGATTTCAAGTCCAATCAAAATTCAAAAACAGACTAAAATGGAAAAGAAACGATTATACCATGGTGGGTTGTCTCCCTCCTAGGACTTTTAGTTAAAGTCCTTAAGTTGGATATTTGATGAGCTTTCTGTTATGGTGGCTTGTGCTTGAATTCATCCACAAAAATGTTTGGAATGCCAACAGCCTTCGGGGTCCCAAACAAGGCACGTAAAGCCCTTGAGCAATTTCAAATAGGTTATCAGGCTTCCAGTGTGCTGAATGTTAGAACAGACTTTAGGATCCCAAACTTTGCTTTTACACCCGTGTTTGTCCTAATCTGCATTTTGTCCTAGACTTTGTTCTGAATTCTCACTGCAGTGACCAAACAGCTTCCGAGATCCTTTCAATTGAGCTTGACACCAATCCTTGCACCTCAAATTGAAGTGCGAAACCCCATTGAATCTCGCATTCCAGCTCTGAGTGCGAGTTAACTCCCTTTTACTCTTAAAGCCGCAAAGAGCTCTAAACTGGCCATCTGTTTCAAGTAAACCATATTCAAGTGAAAAAGTAAAGATAAAAGCTAAGGATTTTACCCACTTGAAGTTGGAATTGGGTGGTAGTGGCTTTGGGATGAGTGTTTCCAGTGGTTCTGCAAGCTCTACTCCCTTGTATTCCTCTGTAAATTCTTCCACTTCTTTGCAAACTTCTTCAATTTCAACCATGTCTTGATCAAAGTCCTCGATTTCTTCCTCAACATCACTCAAGTCATAAATTGGAGGTTGAGAAAAATCTACTTCAGCATCATCTTCGTGTTCACTCGGGGAAGATTCTTCTGTCTCAAAGAATTCACTTGTGGATGCAAGTTCATTACTAAGAGAACTTGACTTGTGACTATCATTGGTGCACAAAATTGCAATCATATTTTTGCAATCCCGCACAACTAACCAGCAAGTGCACTGGGTCGTCCAAGTAATACCTTACGTGAGTAAGGGTCGATCCCACGGAGATTGTCGGCTTGAAGCAAGCTATGGTTATCTTGTAACTCTTAGTCAGGATATCAAAAATTATCAGGATTGATTGTGAAAAGCAAAAGAACATGAAATAAGTACTTGTTTTGCAGTAATGGAGAATAGGTTGAGGTTTTGGAGATGCTCTATCTTCTGAACCTCTGCTTTCCTACTGTCTTCTTCTTCAAACACGCAAGGCTCTTTCCATTGCAAGCTGTATGTAGGGTTTCACCGTTGTCAATGGCTACCTCCCATCCTCTCAGTGGAAATGTTCAACGCACCCTGTCACGGCACGGCTATCCAGCTGTCGGTTCTCGATCATGTCGGAATAGAATCCAGTGATTCTTTTGCGTTTGTCACTAACGCCCCACAATCGCGAGTTTGAAGCTCGTCACAGTCATTCAATCATTGAATCCTACTCAGAATACCACAGACAAGGTTTAGACCTTCCGGATTCTCTTGAATGCCGCCATCAATTCTAGCTTATACCACGAAGATTCCGGTTAAAGAATCCAAGAGATATCTACTCAATCTAAGGTAGAACGGAGGTGGTTATCAGGCACACGTTCATAGTTGAGAATGATGATGAGTGTCACGGATCATCACATTCATCAGGTTTAGGAACAAGTGATATCTTAGAATAGAAGCAAGCATGATTGAATGAAAAACAGTAGTAATTGCATTAATCCATCAAGACACAGCAGAGCTCCTCACCCCCAACCATGGGGTTTAGAGACTCATGTCGTAGAAGATACAATGAGAAACGTGTAAAGTTTCATGAGATGCAGATACAATGTCAAAAGATCCTATTAATAGTGAACTAGTAACCTAGGGTTTACATAATTGAGTAAATGATAGAAAAATCCACTTCCGGGCCCACTTGGTGTGTGCTTGGGCTGAGCATTGAAGCATTTTCATGTAGAGACTTTTTCTGGAGTTAAACGCCAGCTTTTATGCCAGTTTGGGCGTTTAACTCCAATTTTTATGCCAGTTCCAGCGTTAAACGCTAGGAATTCTGAAGCTGATTTGCAACGCTGGTTTGGGCCATCAAATCTCGGGCAAAGTATGGACTATTATACATTGCTGGAAAGCCCAGGATGTCTACTTTCTAACGCCGTTGAGAGCGCGCCAATTGGGCTTCTGTAGCTCCAGAAAATCCACTTCGAGTGTAGGGAGGTCAGAATCCAACAGCCTCTAAATCAGATTTTTGCTCAGGACCCTCAATTTCAGCCAGAAAATACCTGAAATCACAGAAAAACACACAAACTCATAGTAAAGTCCAGAAAAGTGAATTTTAACTAAAAACTAATAAAAATATAATAAAAACTAACCAAAATATACTAAAAACATACTCAAAACAATGCCAAAAAGCGTATAAATTATCCGCTCATCACAACACCAAACTTAAATTGTTGCTTGTCCCCAAGCAACTGAAAATCAAAATAGAATAAAAAGAAGAGAATATACTATAGACTCCAAAATATCAAAGAAACTTAGCTCCAATTAGATGAGCGGGACTAGTAGCTTTTTGCTTCCGAACAGTTTTGGCATCTCGCTTTATCCTTTGAAGTTTAGAATGATTGGCATCTATAAGAACTCAGAACTCAGATATTGTTATTGATTCTCCTAGTTAAATATGATGATTCTTGAACATAGCTACTTTATGAGTCTTGGCTGTGGCCCAAAGCACTCTGTCTTCCAGTATTACCACCGGATACATACATGCCACAGACACATAATTGGGTGAACCTTTTCAGATTGTGACTCAGCTTTGCTAGAGTCCCCAATTAGAGGTGTCCAGGGTTCTTAAGCACACTCTTTTTGCCTTGGATCACAACTTTATTTCTTTCTTTTTCTTTTTCTCTTCTTTTTTTTGTTTTTTTTTTTGCTTTTTCTTGCTTCAAGAATCAATTTGATGATTTTTCAGATCCTCAATAACAGTTCTCCCTTTCCATCATTCTTTCAAGAGCCAACAATTTTAACATTCTTAAAACAACAAATTCAAAAGATATATGCACTGTTCAAGCATTCATTCAGAAAATAAAAAGTATTGTCACCACATCAAACTAATTCAACTAGTTTCAGAGATGAATTCGAAATCCTGTACTTCTTGTTCTTTTGTGATTAAAGCATTTTTCATTTAAGAGAGGTGATGGATTCATAGGACATTTATAGCTTTAAGACATGAACTTTAAATTTTATTAATCATGAACTAAGAACAAGACTCAAAAATAGATATAAGATAAGACTAATAATAATAGAAAACAAAAAATTTAAATAGGCTCCTAATGATAGAGGTTATCACAGAATTAGGACTCAACAACCTTGATTTTGAGAAGTGGATGCTCCCTCCACTTGAGGGGAGAGCTTTTGGCGTTTCATCTCTAGAAGTTCACGCCCCTGCTTCTCTTGATCCTTCAGCAATTTGTGGAGCATGCAGTTCTGATTCTGCTGTTCTTCCTTAAGTTGCTCCATAGTTTCTTGCAACTTGGTGATAGAGGCTTCTAGGCTGGCCCAGTAGTCAATTTCAGGAAATTCAGGGAGAAACTCCTGCGCCCTCTTTTTGATAGAATTGTCTTGCATTTGTCCTTCCATTGACTTCTTGGTGATTGGATGTTCAATGGGTATGAATTCATCTACTCCCATCTTCACCCCAGCCTCTTTACAGAGCAAGGAGATCAAGCTTGGGTAAGCCAGTTTGGCTTCAGTGGAATTCTTATTTGCAATTGTGTAGATCTCACAAGCAATCAGATGATGAACCTCCACTTCTTTTCCAAGCATAATGCAATGAATCATCACTGCTCTCTTGATGGTGACCTCAGAACGGTTGCTAGTGGGCAATATGGAACGCCCAATAAAGTCTAGCCAACCTCTTGCAATTCGTTTGAGGTCTCCCCTCTTGAGTTGGTTTGGGACACCTTTTGAATTGGTTATCCATTTAGTTCCAGGGAGGCATATGTCCTCTAGAACTTGATCCAACCCTTTATCTGCTCTCACCATCCTCCTATTAAAGGATTCAGGATCATCTTGCAGTTGAGGCAATTTGAAGACCTCTCTTATTTTGTCCAGATGGAAGTAAATAATTCTCCCTCTGACCATGGTTCTGTAGGTATGAAAAGCAGTTCCAGTCATTCTCTGCTTATCTGTCAGCCACAGATTTGAGTTGAATTCCTGAACCATGTTCCTTCCAACCTTTGTCTCAGGGTTGGTTAGAACTTCCCATCCTCTGTTTCGAATTTGCTCTTGGATCTCCGGATATTCATCTTCTTTCAGATTGAATTTGACTTCCGGGATCACTGACCTCAGACCCATTATTTTGTGGTAATGGTCTGCATGTTCTTTGGTTAAGAACTTCTCTTGACTCCAAACATCCTTTGGATTATTCTCTTTCTTGCCTCTTGAATTGGTTTGTTTTTCTCTAGGAGCCATGATCTTGATAAATCTTGGCCTAGTGATCACGGAAAGCACACCAAACTTAGAGGTTTGCTTGTCCTCAAGCAAAAGAAGGCAAAGAGGGGAGAGAAGAGGAGAGCAAATTCGAATGGTGTGGGGAAGGAGGGTGGCCGAACGTGTTTAAATAGGAGAAGAGGAGAGATTTTCGAAAATTTGAAGGAGATTTGAGAAGATATGGAAAAATTTTGAGGAGATGATTGAGTTTTTTGAAAGAGTCTATGAAAAAATTTGAAATAGATTTGAAGAAGATTCTAATTTTTGAAATTGGAAGGTGAATGATGAAAGTTTGTAATGTGTTTATGTAAAAAGATATGGATTAAAACAAGAAAGTTTGAAAAAAAAATTGAAGTGGGAACAAAATCTCCTCCCCCTGCCTTTCTGGCGTTAAACGCCCAGAATGGTATCCATTCTGGTGTTTAACGCCCATTTGGTGGCCTAACTGGGCGTTTAACGCCCAGCCAGGTATCCTGGCTGGCATTTAACGCCCAGCCAGGTATCCTGGCTGGCGTTAAACGCCAGAAATCCCTTTATCACTGGGCGTTTTGCTAAACGCCCAGGATGCTGCACACCTGGCGTTAAATGCTCAGAATGGTGCCCATTCTGGCGTTTAACGCCCAAAATGGCACAATTACTGGCGTTAAACGCCCAAAGTACCCCTTACTGGCGTTTTTTCGCAAGTAAGCTCTTTTTCTCTGCTTTTCGCACTGAATCCTTCTGTAACTCTGTGAATTCCTTCAAATTTGATAATTGCCCTTTAAGAATGTGTATTAAATCTTGATTAGACAGAACAGATACTCTTCTAATCACTGGGTTGCCTCCCAGCAAGCGCTTCTTTATTGTCTTTAGCTGGACCTTCACTGTAAATCACTCAAGTCTCAGTTTTGAGCATTCTTGCTCAAAATTGCTTTCAAGATAATGCTTGATCCTCTGTCCATTAACAATGAACTTCTTGTCAGAATCAGTATCCTGAAGTTCAACATATCCATATGGTGATACTCCTGTAATCACATACGGACCCCTCCAGCGGGACTTAAGCTTTCCTGGGAACAATTTGAGCCTAGAGTTGAAGAGCAGGACTTTTTGTCCTGGCTCAAAGACTCTGGATGACAATTTCTTGTCATGCCACTTCTTTGCCTTTTCCTTATAAATTTTTGCATTTTCAAAGGCATTGAGTCTGAATTCCTCTAGCTCATTTAGCTGGAGCAATCTTTTTTCACTAGCTAACTTAGCATCCATGTTTAGGAATCTGGTGGCCCAGTAGGCTTTATGTTCCAGTTCCACGGGCAGATGACAGGCCTTCCCATACACCAGTTGGTATGGAGAGGTTCCTATAGGAGTCTTGTATGCTGTTCTGTATGCCCACAGAGCATCATCCAAGCTCTTTGCCCAATCCTTTCTACGGGCAATAACAGTCCGTTCCAGGATTCTTTTGAGCTCTCTGTTAGAGACCTCAGCTTGTCCATTTGTCTGTGGGTGATACGGAGTTGCTACTTTGTGGCTAATTCCATATCTAACCATAGCAGAGTACAGTTGTTTATTGTAGAAATGGGTACCTCTATCACTGATCAGTACTCTGGGAACACCAAACCTGCTGAAGATGTGTTTCTGGAGGAATTTCAGCACGGTTTTGGTATCATTATTGGGTGTGGCAATTGCTTCCACCCATTTAGATACATAGTCTACTGCCACTAGAATATAAGTGTTTGAGTATGATGGTGGGAAGGGACCCATGAAGTCAATTCCCTATACATCAAACAATTCAATCTCTAAGATCCCTTGCTGAGGCATGGCGTAACCATGAGGCAAGTTACCAGCTCTTTGGCAACTGTCACAGTTACGCACAAACTCTCGGGCATCTCTATAGAGAGTAGGCCAGTAGAATCCGCATTGGAGGACCTTGGTTGCTGTTCGCTCACCTCCAAAATGTCCTCCATATTGTGATCCATGGCAATGCCATAGGATTCTTTGTGCTTCCTCTCTGGGTACACATCTGCGGATTATTCTGTCTGCGCATCTCTTAAAGAGATATGGCTCATCCCATAGGTAGTACTTGGCATCTGAAATTAATTTCTTTCTTTGCACTCTGCTGTACTCCTGGGGTATGAACCTCACAGCTTTGTAATTTGCAATATCTGCAAACCATGGAGCTTCCTGAATGGTAAAAAGTTGCTCATCTGGAAAGGTCTCAGAGATCTCAGTAGGAGGGAGGGACGCCTCAACTACTTGTTCTATCCGGGACAGATGATCAGCTACTTGATTCTCTGTCCCTTTTCTGTCTCTTATTTCTATATCAAACTCTTGCAGAAGCAACACCCATCTTATGAGCCTGGGTTTTGAATCCTGCTTTGTGAGTAAGTATTTAAGAGCAGCATGGTCAGTGTACACAATCACCTTTGATCCTACCAAATAGGACCTAAACTTGTCAATGGCATAGACCACTGCAAGTAACTCTTTTTCTGTGGTTGTGTAATTCTTCTGTGCGTCATTTAGAACACGGCTGGCATAATAAATGACGTGCAGAAGCTTGTTATGCCTCTGTCCCAACACTGCACCAATGGCATGGTCACTGGCATCACACATTAATTCGAATGGTAATGTCCAGTCTGGTGCAGAGATGACTGGTGTTGTGACTAGCTTGGCTTTCAGGGTCTCAAATGCCTGCAAACACTGTGTGTCAAACACAAATGGTGTGTCAGCAGCTAGCAGGTTGCTCAGAGGTTTTGCAATTTTCGAAAAATCCTTTATAAACCTCCTGTAGAATCCTGCATGCCCCAGAAAGCTTCTGATTGCCTTAACATTGGCAGGTGGTGGTAATTTTTCAATTACCTCTACCTTTGCCTTATCCACCTCTATTCCCCTGCTTGAAATTTTGTGCCCAAGGACAATTCCTTCAGTCACCATAAAGTGACATTTCTCCCAGTTTAAAACCAGGTTAGTCTCTTGGCACCTTTTCAGGACAAGTGCTAGGTGGTTAAGACAGGAGCTGAATGAGTCTCCATATACTGAGAAGTCATCCATGAAGACTTCCAGGAATTTCTCTACCATATCAGAGAATATGGATAGCATGCATCTCTGAAAGGTTGCAGGTGCATTACACAGACCAAAAGGCATTCTCCTGTAGGCAAACACGCCAGAAGGACAAGTGAATGCTGTTTTCTCTTGGTCTTGAGGGTCTACTGCAATTTGGTTGTAGCCTGAGTAGCCATCCAAAAAGCAATAATAATCATGACCAGCTAGTCTTTCTAGCATTTGGTCTATGAATGGTAAAGGAAAATGATCCTTTCTGGTGGCTGTATTGAGCCTTCTATAGTCAATACACATGCGCCACCCAGTGACTGTTCTTGTAGGAACCAGTTCATTTTTTTCATTATGAACTACTGTCATGCCTCCCTTTTTGGGGACAACTTGGACAGGGCTCACCCAGGGGCTATCAGAAATAGGATAAATAATCCCAGCCTCTAGTAATTTAGTGACCTCTTTCTGCACTACCTCCTTTATGGCTGGATTTAGCCGCTTTTGTGGTTGGACCACTGGTTTGGTATTATCCTCCAATAGGATCTTGTGCATGCACCTTGCTGGGCTAATGCCCTTAAGATCACTTATGGACCACCCAAGAGCTGTCTTGTGTGTCCTTAGCACTTGAATCAGTGCTTCCTCTTCCTGTGGATTTAAAGCAGAGCTTATAATCACTGGAAAAGAGCCACCTTCTCCCAGAAACGCATACTTCAGGGATGGTGGTAGTGGTTTGAGTTCAGGTTTGGGAGGCTTATCCTCCTCTTGAGAAATTTTCAAAAATTCTTTTGTTTCCTCTAGCTCTTCCTGATCAGGCTGAGCATTCTTGAAGATGTTCTCAAGCTCTGATTCTAGACTTTCAGTCATATTGACCTCTTCCACTAAAGAGTCAATAATGTCAGCGCCCATGCAGTCATTTGATGTGTCTGGATGCTGCATAGCTTTTATAGCATTCAACTTGAACTCATCCTCATTGACTCTCAGGGTTACTTCCCCTTTTTGTACGTCAATGAGAGTTCATCCAGTTGCTAGGAAAGGTCTTCCTAGAATGAGAGTTGCACTCTTGTGCTCTTCTATTTCCAGCATTACAAAGTCAGTTGGAAAGGCAAATGGCCCAACCTTGACAATCATGTCCTCAATTATGCCTGATGGATATTTAATGGAGCCATCAGCAAGTTGGAGGTATATCCGGGTTGGTTTGACTTCTTCAGTCAACCCAAGCTTCCTGATAGTGGATGCAGGTATTAGATTGATGCTTGCTCTAAGGTCACACAGGGCTGTCTTGGTGCAAGCACCTTCTAATGTGCATGGTATCATAAAGCTTCCTGGATCTTAAAGTTTTTCTAGTAAGCTTTTCAGAATGCTGCACTGCATTCTTCAGTGAGAAACACTTTTTCAGTTTCTCTCCAATCCTTCTTATGGCTTAAGATTTCCTTCATGAATTTAGCATAAGAAGGTATTTGCTCAAGTGCCTCTGCAAACGGAATCTTTATTTCAAGAGTCCTTAGATAGTCTGCAAAGCGGGCAAATTGCTTATCCTGTTCCGCTTGGCGGAGTTTCTGAGGATAAGGCATCTTGGCTTTATATTCTTCAACCTTGGTTGATGCAGGTTTATTCCTTACAGAAGTGGTTGGAGAAGCCTTTTTAGAGGGGTTACTATCAGCACTTGCAGGTGTCTGGTTCCCCTCTGGCGTTTGAACGCCAGGATTGGGTGGAAAATGGGCGTTTAACGCCAACTTTTCCCCCTTTTCTGGCGTTTGAACGCCAGAACTGGGCAGGGAATGGGCGTTTAACGCCAGCTTTCCCTCCTTTTCTGGCGTTTGAACGCCAATAGTATTCCTCTCTGGGCTCTTACTGTCCTCAGAGGGATTTTGGATAGTGGTTTGTCCATCCTCTGTCAATTGCTCCTTTATTGACTTTTTGCTACTTTGAGCAGTGTTATTCAATGTCTTCCCACTCCTCAGTTGAACTGCTTGGCATTCTTCTATTATCTGTTTAGATAGCTGCTGTTTTGCCTGATTCAATTGTGATTCTATGTTCTTGTTAGCAGTTTTAGTCTCTTGGAGCATCTCTTTAAATTCTGCTAACTGTTTTATCATCAGGTGTAATTGTTGATTAAGCTCAACCTTCTGTTCTTGAGGATTAGGATCAGTGGCTAATGCCATAACTTCCTTTTGTGTAGAGGATTCATTGCTAGAGTACAAATGTTGATTTCTAGCAACAGTATCTATAAGCTCTTGAGCCTCCTCAATCGTCTTCCTCATATGTATAGATCCACCAACTGAGTAGTCTAGAGACATCTGAGCTTTTTCTGTAAGCCCATAGTAGAAGATGTCTAACTGTACCCACTCTGAAAATATTTCAGAGGGGCATTTTCTTAGCATACCTCTATACCTCTCCCAAGCATTATAAAGGGATTCATTATCCTCTTGTTTAAAGCCTTGGATGTCCAGCCTTAGCTATGTCATCCTTTTTGGAGGGTAAAATTGATTCAGGAATTTGTCTGATAACTGTTTCCATGTCTTTATGCTTGCTGTAGGTTGGTTATTTAACCACCTCTTAGCTTGATCTTTTACAACAAATGGAAACAGTAATAATGTGTAGACATCCTGATCCACCTCTTTATCATGCACTGTGTCAGCAAGTTGTAAGAATTGTGCCAGAAACTCAGTAGGTTCTTCCTGTGGAAGACCGGAATACTGGCAATTTTGCTGCACCATGATAATGAGTTGAGGGTTTAGCTCAAAGCTGCTTGCTTTGATGGGAGGTATACAGATGCTACTCTCATATGCAGCTGTAATGGGGTTAGCATATGACCCTAGAGTCCTTTTGGACTGTTCATTCCCACTTATGTCCATGATGGAGAAAAGGGAATTGATGTGGATAGTAATCAAGATATATATGTATATAAATTTTTTTGAAAAGAGGAAAGATAAAAACAACAAAGGGACACCAAACTTAAAATTTTTTAGAAAATCAAACATGAATTTTCGAAAACCTAAAGAAAAACACAAAGAAGATACCAAACTTAGAATTTTTAAAAGATCAAAAAGGGACCAAGGACATGCAAATTCGAAAATTAAAAGAAAAACAAAAGCATGCAATTGACACCAAACTTAAAATATGAAACTACACTCAAATAAAAGACTCTAAACCAACAAAATTAAAACAGTCCTAATCTAAGCAACAAGATAGACCGTCCAGTTGTCCAAACTCGAACAATCCCCGGCAATGGCGCCAAAAACTTGGTGCACGAAATTGCAATCACACTTTTGCAATCCCGCACAACTAACCAGCAAGTGCACTAGGTCGTCTAAGTAATACCTTACGTGAGTAAGGGTCGATCCCACGGACATTGTCGGCTTGAAGCAAGCTATGGTTATCTTGTAACTCTTAGTCAGGATATCAAAAATTATCAGGATTGATTGTGAAAAGCAAAAGAACATGAAATAAGTACTTGTTTTGCAGTAATGGAGAATAGGTTGAGGTTTTGGAGATGCTCTGTCTTCTGAACCTCTGCTTTCCTACTGTCTTCTTCTTCAAACACGCAAGGCTCTTTCCATGGCAAGCTGTATGTAGGGTTTCACCGTTGTCAATGGCTACCTCTCATCCTCTCAGTGGAAATGTTCAACGCACCCTGTCACGGCACGGCTATCCAGCTGTCGGTTCTCGATCATGTCGGAATAGAATCCAGTGATTCTTTTGCGTCTGTTACTAACGCCCCACAATCGCGAGTTTGAAGCTCGTCACAGTCATTCAATCATTGAATCCTACTCAGAATACCACAGACAAGGTTTAGACCTTCCGGATTCTCTTGAATGCCGCCATCAATTCTAGCTTATACCACGAAGATTCCGGTTAAAGAATCCAAGAGATATCTACTCAATCTAAGGTAGAACGGAGGTGGTTGTCAGGCACACGTTCATAGTTGAGAATGATGATGAGTGTCACGGATCATCACATTCATCAGGTTTAGGAACAAGTGATATCTTAGAATAGAAGCAAGCATGATTGAATGAAAAACAGTAGTAATTGCATTAATCCATCAAGACACAGCAGAGCTCCTCACCCCCAACCATGGGGTTTAGAGACTCATGCCGTAGAAGATATAATGAGAAACGTGTAAAGTGTCATGAGGTGCAGATACAATGTCAAAAGATCCTATTAATAGTGAACTAGTAACCTAGGGTTTACAGAATTGAGTAAATGACAGAAAAATCCACTTCCGGGCCCACTTGGTGTGTGCTTGGGCTGAGCATTGAAGCATTTTCGTGTAGAGACTTTTTCTGGAGTTAAACGCCAGCTTTTATGCCAGTTTGGGCGTTTAACTCCAATTTTTATGCCAGTTCCAGCGTTAAACGCTGGGAATTTTGAAGCTGATTTGCAACGCCGGTTTGGGCCATCAAATCTCGGGCAAAGTATAAACTATTATACATTGCTGGAAAGCCCAGGATGTCTACTTTCCAACGCCATTGAGAGCGCGCCAATTGGGCTTCTGTAGCTCCAGAAAATCTACTTCGAGTGCAGGGAGGTCAGAATCCAACAGCATCTGCAGTCCTTTTCAGCCTCTAAATCAGATTTTTGCTCAGGACCCTCAATTTCAGCCAGAAAATACCTGAAATCACAGAAAAACACACAAACTCATAGTAAAGTCTAGAAAAGTGAATTTTAACTAAAAACTAATAAAAATATAATAAAAACTAACCAAAATATACTAAAAACATACTCAAAACAATGCCAAAAAGCGTATAAATTATCCGCTCATCAATCATCATCAAGGAAACTTGCGTCTTGGGTTATTCCGTCCAGTTCTTCATAAGATAGCTGCCTTGGGGGTGGTGCACTATCCTCCTTAGCATCAACTGTAATTTCCTTGACGGAATTCTTCACAACTCTGGATTCCCATGGAGGTTTAGCGTCTCCTAAGTCTTCAATCAACTCTTCTTCTTCTTGGATAATTTGGGCTTCCTCCAATTGTTCCAGAACAAAGTCATGCTCCTTACTGTCCACTGGAGTTTCTAGTGTCTCCTTCATACTACGTTCTTCATTAGATTGTCCATATGGAGTCATGGGGATTCCTTGAGTATCCGAACGTCTGGAAGATAATTGATTTATTGCTTGCTCTAGTTGATGAAGGGTTGCATGAAATTAATCTACTAATTCTTCGAAGCGAGTCTGTGATTCTTGAGGTGATGGATATGGACATGGTACATAGGGAAGTGGTGGTTCTTGGGAGTAATTGGAGTGGAATTGGGGCGGACAAGGATCATACGGTGGTGAATGGTGAAAAGGAGCTTGTGAGTGTGGTGGTTTGAAGCTATGTTGAGAGGATTGTCTATAAGCATAGGGTGGGGCTTGTTGGTAAATACAAGGGGGTCCACCATATCTATCAGCTTGATATGCATTGTAGAATAGTCTTTGTCCATGATATCTTAGAAGGTGTTGTTGCCTAAAGGGTTAATCAGATCCTCTTGGCTCCATCCATCTTTGATTGCTTTGACCGTGATGTATAATCCTGTTATAGCTTCCATTCCTTTCAACAAAATTAAAACCAAACTCAAAACGAGAGGGGTGAGAACTTATAGTAGCTAATAGAGAGAAAAAAGGAAAACAAAAACAAATAAACAAGTAAAAGAAAAATATTTACAATAACCAATAATAAGGCACACGTTTGCAATTCCCTAGCAACGGCGTCATTTTGACGATCGGATTTCCTATCGGTAAAGAATTTCATAAAAATATGATCGCGTTGTAAGTATAGCTTCTAAACCAACAGAAAATCCTTTCGTACAAACGTTTGGTTGTCATAAGTAACAAAACCCAATAAAATTTATAAACTGAAGTATTCAAACCTCGGGTCGTCTTCTCAAGGAATTGCAGGGAAGTATGATTTATTATTGGTTATGGAAAATGGTATATTTTTGGGTTTTTGAAATAAAGGAACAAGTAATTTAAATGACAAGAAAAATAAATTAATAATTAGAAAATCTCTTGGCAAGGTATAAGAATTGGAAATCCCATCCTAGTTATTCTTATCAGGTGTGATGAGTATTGTCCATTGCTCCCACTTAGTTAACCCTTACTAAATAAAGGAAAGTCAAGTGGACCAATTAATTTGATTCCTCAAGTCCTAGTCAACTCCTAAGGAAAGACTAGCTTTAGAGGGATCCAAATCAACCAACAAACTTCAAATATTAATCAACTGCTGAGTTTGATAACTCAAGTGTCACCAATTACTCAACCAAAGCCAAAAGGGAAAAATCCAAATTATTTATATAATAAATAAAAGAAAGTAATCATAAGTCTGAAATACCTCAAATTGCATTAATAAAAGAAATCAAATCTAACATGGAAAAGTTCATAAATTAAATTTGGAAAATAATAAAAGGAAAATTAAACCTGGAAATTAAGAAGTAGAAATCCTAAATCCTTTAAGAGGAATCCTAATCCTAAATCCTAAGAGAGAGGAGAGAACCTCTCTCTCTGAAAACTACATCTAAATCCTAAAACTATGTATGAATGTATGTTGTATGTTGTTCCCTTCTGAATGGATGCATTCCCCCAATTTATAGCCTCTAATCTGTGTTTTCCGGGTCGAGAACTGGATCAAAAATAGCCCAGAAATCGCTGATTGTGAAATCTGGTTCGTACAGGTCGTGGCAAAGTGACGCAGAGGCGTCGTCCACATGTTTGCGTGGATTGAAATTCGCAGATGCGATGCATGCGCGTCATCCACGCGTCCGCGTTGCCTAACTTCGGAGCAGCTATGGAAAATTATATATCGTTGCAAAGTGCCGGATGTTAGCTTTTCAACGCAACTAGAACCGCATCATTTGGATTTCTGTAGCTCAAGTTATGGTCGATTTAGTACTAAGAGGTCAGACTGGACAGCTTTAGCAGTTCCTTCAGTTTCTTGTATTCCTTCCAGTTTTGCATGCTTCCTTTCCATCCTCTAAGCCATTCCTGCCCTGTAATCTCTGAAATCACTTAACACACATATCACGATATCAAATAGTAATAAGAGAGGATTAAACATAGCAAAATTAAGACCAAAGAAGCATGTTTTCAATCATAGCACAAAATCAGGAAGGAGAATGTAAACCCATGCATTTTGTAAACCCATGCAAAATTAAGAAGGGCCCTGATCACGTACAGCCTGTCATAGGAGAAATCATTCACAGTTGAAGAAGACAGTAAGATCGGATGGATCCAGAAGAACAAAGCATTTCCAAGCCTTAACCATCTTCATATTATTGCATTTACCATCAACTGAGTAACGTTTTATTTATTTTTCTTTTATGGGAATTAAACCAACAAACAACTCTTCTATCTGTCTGACTAAGATCTATAAGATAACCATAACTTGCTTTAAATCACAATTCTCGTAGGATTGACCCTGACTCACTCAGGTATTACTTGGACGACCCAGTGCACTTGCTGGTTCAGTTGTGCGAAGTGTAATTCCGTGCACCAAATTTTTGGCGCCATTGCCGGGGATTGTTCGATTTTGGACAACTGACGGATTATATTGTTGCTTAGATTAGGTAATTTCCTTTTCTTTATGGGTTTAGTATTATTTCATCTGAGTATTTTATTTTCTTTTCAAAAAACTTTCAAAAATATTTTCTTTTCTTTGAGTCTTTGTTCTTGTTCTTGCTTAAGTCTTTTTCGAATTTCCGAAGTCTTCTTTCAAAAAATTTCCAAAAATAGTGTCTTTTGTTTGAGTCTTGTTTCAATCTTTAAGTTTAGTGTCTTCATGAATCTTTTCTTTTAAAATTTTTGAAAAGTGTGTCTTTGGTTTTCAAAATTTTTAAGTTTGGTGACTTTTGCATATTCTTGTTTTCTTTGAATCCCTTGAGTTTTGTTCTTGGTGTTCTTCTTGATCTTCAAAGTGTTGTTTTTCTTCTTGTTTTGATCTTAAAATTTTTAAGTTTGGTATCTCTTTGTGTTTTTCTTTGCAATTTTCGCACACTAGGTGTTCTTAGATCTAAAAATTTTAAGTTTGGTGTCATTTAGTTATTTTTCTCTTTCTTTATTAATTCAAAAAATAAAAAATATCTTTTCTATCTTTTTTTTATCTTAATTTTTGAAAATATCAACAAAGATTTCAAATTTTAATTTCAAAATTGTTATCTTATCTTATCTTAGTTTTAAATTTCAAATTCAAATATTTTCAAAATCAAATCTTTTCAAAAATCATATCTTTTTCAATTTACTACCTTATCTTTTTTATCTTTCTTTAAAATTCAAAAATTTTATCTTATCTTATTTCAAATTCAAATTTTAAAATTCAATTTCAAAATTTCAAAATTTCAAATTTCAAATTTCGAAACAAATCTTTTTCAAAAATCAAATTTCGAATCTTATCTTTTTCAAATCTTTTCAAATTCTTATCTTATCTTTTCTAATTTCAAATTTTAAATCAAATCTTTTTCAAATCTTTTCAATTCCTATCGTTTTGAAATCTTTTCCAAAAGAAAGAGAAAACAAGTAACTATATTTTCAAAATTTGATTTTCAAATCTTTTTAATTTGGATCATATCTTTCTTAACCTCTTTTCAAATCTTTATCTTAGTTTTCTCTTTCTTCTTTTTCAAAAGTTTCTAACTACTTCTTCTCTCTTCTAATTTTCAAAAATATCTTCTCTATTTCTCTCTCTTCTTTTTCAAAAATCAACAATTAATTTTCAATTCTTTTTAATTAATTAACATTTATTTTCTAACTAAATAAATAAATAAAATAAAAACAAAAATATTTTAATTATTGTTTCTCTTCTTGCTTCCAAATTTTTGAATTCCTCATCTTTTTATTCGAATTCTTATTCTCCTTCTTCTATCTTCATTCTTCTCTTCTTCTTCACATCTCACTAGAAGTCCTCTATACTCAAATCAGACATAGAAGCTTCCTTTCCTTATTTTTTGTTTTTTTTTTCTTGTTTATGACAAGGAACAGAAACAAAGGACCTCTTTTTGATCCTGATCCTGAACCTGAGAAGACCCAAAGGAGATGCCTACAACAAGTTAGAGCACAACACTCCAGAGGGAACCTCACAGATCTATTCAAACAAGAAATAAGAAATACAGACATGACAGACAATGCTAATGGTGGAGGATAAGCAAGAAAGGTTCTTGGAGCTTATACTGCACCCAATTCTGATTTCTATGGGTGCAGCATATCCATCCCTACTATCAATGCCACCAACTTTGAGCTGAAACCTCAACTGGTGACCTTAGTTCAACAGAATTGCCAGTACGATGGACTTCCACAGGAAGATCCAAATGAACTCTTATCTGACTTCTTGTAGATATGTGACACAGTCAAGACCAATAGAGTGAGTCTTGAGATCTATAAACTTATGCTCTTTCTTTTTGTTGTAAGAGACAGAGCTAGAGTGTGGTTAGATTCTCAACCTAAAGAGAGTTTTGACACATGGGAGAAGGTGGTCAATGCATTCTTGACCATGTTCTTCCCACTTCAAAAGTTGAGCAGACTTAAGGTGGGGGTTCAAACCTTCAGATAAAAAGAGGGTAAATCCCTCTATGAAGATTGGAAGAGATTCAAGCAACTTATCAGAAGATGTCCTCCCAACATGATCTCAGACTGGACCACACTAGACATCTTCTATGATGGCCTTTTTGAGATATCCAAGATGTCACTGGATAACTCTGTTGGTGAATCACTCCACTGGAAGAAAATGCTTGAAGAGGCAAGAGAACTCATTGGCATGGTTGTAAATAACCAGTTTATGTACACTTTTGAAAGAAACCCTGTGAGTAATGGGGTACTTCAGAAGAAAGGAGTTCTTAAACTTGACACGTTGAATGCCATATTGGCTCAGAACAAGATCTTGACCCAACAGGTCAATATGATCTCTCAGCATTTGACTGGAATGCAAGTTGTAGCTGGTAGCACTCAAGAAGCTTCTTCTAAAGTAGAAGCTTATGATCCTGACCAACCCACCATGGAAGAGGTGAATTACATGGGAGAACCCTATGGAAATACCTAAAATCCCTCATGGAGGAATCATCTTAACCTTTCATGGAAGGATCAACAGAAGTCTCAGCAAGGCTTCAACAATAATCAAGGTAGAAGGAACCAAAATAGATTCAACAATAGACCACCATTCCCATCTTCTCAGGAACATATGGAGACCCTTAAGCAGAGCCTTTTTGACTTAGTAACTATAGTCTACAACCTCTCTAAGACCAATTGATGAGTCCATATTTGACGATATATTTTAGCTTGAATTGGATGGATTTCATCATATAAACTCACACTTATTCACTAAAATAGCATACTTTTGGGTTTGATCCCTAAATTGAACCTAAATGTGAAAACATGCATTTTTGTGCTTAAATTGAGCAATTTAATTCCACTTTTATTTCATTCGATGCTGTGATATGTTTGTTGAGTGATTTCAGGTCCTAGAGGCAAGAATGATTTGGTAGAAGTGGAAGAAAGCAAGCAAAAAGGGAGAAAATATGAAGAAAACAAAGGAGAAAAGTATCTCAGCGTGTGCCCATGCATAGCTTCTGTGCCCACGCACAGGGGTCAAAAACAGCACCTGTGCCCACGTACAGGCTGTGCCCATGCTCAGAACAGAATGGAAATCAGCACCTGTGCCCACTTACAGACCTGTGCGTATGCACAGGTACCCGCGCGTGCCTCCATTAAAATTGCACGTGAACTCGCATTTTGGGGGGCTTTTGGCCCATTTTTGAAGGCTTTGGAGCATATTTGAATGGGGAAGCAACTATATATCATATCATACACTACCATAAACCAAAATAACATATTTTTAGGAGTAGTTTTATGGTAGTTAGCTTAGGTTTTCTCTCTAGTTCATTAGGGTTTTAATTAGGTTTTCAATGTAGAATTTTATAGTTCAAGTTTTGCTTTTGGGTTATGCTTTCGCATTATAAGTATTCCTTAATTTTCTCTTTTATGACATTACTTGTTCTACACTTTCTTCTACTTTTCATTTCTCTTACTAATTTATATAGTTTTGCAATTTTGGATTTCTAGTTGGTTAATTTGATGTTTGATGCTTACTTTATGTTTGTTTGAGTTGTCTTTATTGATTTTGATCATTTATGGTTCATAGTTTCTATCATTTTCCCAATTTGCCATGTTTTATGTTTATGCCCTCTATGTGTTTGATGAAATGCCAATTTTGATTATGGGATAATTTCCACCCCTTGGCTTGGGGAAAATGAGTTTATGGATTACTAGAGCCATAATATCTAACATTTAGTGATAATTCTTTGGTTGTTAATTGTTCTTGTTCCCACTAATGCTAATTTGTTGCTAAGGTAATTAGCAAGCAAGCTAGGACTTGTGGGTTAAGAACACTTATGCTCATTTAACTTACTCTCCGATGTGAGGGTTGACTTAGTGAGATTAATCCATCATGATTATCATAGTTGTGGTTATGGCAAGGAAGGGATTTCATAACTCATCCCAAGTCAAGGTTTCATTTATGTTTTGAACCACTTTTCCATTACTTTTTAGCCTTACTTGTTTATATTAGATACATAGTTCTTTTATTCCTTTATTGCTTTATTAATTGCAATTTTGTCTAGTTCTTTTATTTCTTTATTGCTTGCTTCTTTGTTGAAAACACCCCTTTGCTTCTCACAACCAAAATTATGCACTTGTTGTCACTAGTTCCTAGGGAGAATGACCCGGGAGTCTAAATACTCTTGGTTTATGTACTTTCTTTGAATTGTGACATTATCTTTAGAATTGAATTTGATATTGGTCATTGTTGGGCTTGGAACTATACTTACAGCGCCAATCTTATTTTGAGATAAATTCCGAACCCATTCTACGCCTCAATCAAATTTTGGTGCCGTTGCAAGGGAACTAGTGTCATGAGTGCTATATTTTGGTTGTTGTAAATATGTCCATAGTGTGAATAGATACTTTTTGGGTTGTTTGCTTGTTTTTGCTATTAATTAGGATTTTTGCTTTTTTTTTTGTTAATTAATGTCTTTGGTTTTTATTTTCTATTTTCTCTATGAGTTATCACCCTCTTGGTTTGGAGTTTGGTCGTGGTAATTTTGTAGGGTTTGATAACTTCAATTTGGGATTGCCTTATGGGATGGAGAAATCAATTTTTGGAGGAGCAACCTCCTCTATACTACAATGAGGCATACCCTTCCCAATGCACATATCCAACCCAAGGATATGGTGGATTTCACTATGACTATACACCTCCACCACCATATACCTATGACCCCTACCCTCAACTCGACCCTCAATCACCGTATTCTCAATCACCACACCACCACCATCATACACCTTCTTACACACCACCTCAAGATACTCATCAACATGAACTACCTCCCACATATCCAACCTTCTTCCCAACCAATGAACCTTCCCTCTTACCTAATTGTGAAGCTTTTCCACCCTTGACCCAAGACCATCAAGACCTTCAAGCCTTTCTCCAAGAGCAAGAAGGATTCCGAAGGACACAAGGGCAATTCATGGCAACCATAGCCGAAGCGGTGAACCACATAGTTCTCCTATACTCATCCGATCAAGGCATTCCTCTTGAGGAATGTGGAGGGTCAACTAATGTATGTAGCAAAGAGGAGAGCATGGAGCCCCAAGGGAAAGAAGAAGGGTTAGAGCTTGAAGTGCAACGAAAGGGAGAAAGTGAAATATGTGAACCGGAGGAGAGAAAGGAGGAGTTGAAAGAGATTGATCAAAATGAGGATTCCATCATAAGTGATTTTTTGTCCTCCTTGGTCAATCCCCTCAATGATCCCAATGAGCCTCTTCCCATTGAGTTTGAGAGAGACATGGAGGTAGACTTCTCACAACCTCCTTGTTATGATTTGAGTGACGAAAAAGAGAAAGTTGGTGAGAAAGCAATTCCGGTCCAAGAACATATCGAGTGGGTGGCAATTTCACTTATGAACTTCATTGGCCCCCATCAATATGCTATCATGGAAACAGATTACCAACTCAAGGTCCTTCTTGGGTTGGTACATGGTGGAGGAAGGAGTATTGATTGCCAAGGGAATCCAAGGCTCTTCAAGAAAATCAATTCAAGAGTTAGAGCTCAAGCATGGTGTGAAGCACAATTGAGTAGTTTTTGGAGAATGTTGGGGTACTACAGGGTCGATTGAGGGCTTGTTCATCCGGCTTGGAGCATAGAGATCAACAAGAAGGAGAGCGGATACCTATGATATGGGATCCCGGGGGAGCTTTAAGGTCTAAGCATGGATGGAGGTTCAAGGAGGAGTGGAAACACAAGCCACCCTAGCAAGAGTCTTCTCAACAAGTCCAACTTAAGGACTATAAACCAAAGTGCTAGGTGGGAGACACCCCATCGTGGTAACATCTTTCTTACCCTTTCTCTTTGTCTATAGTCTTGTTTCCTTACATTTTTGCTTGTCTTAAATCAGTTTAGAATTATTTTAATTTTTGAATAGATAGGTTAAGTTCCATATGGATCATGATTTGATGGATTTTGAATGTTTGGGGTTGAAAATGTGTTGAGATAAGGTGGAGGGCCCTAGATTTTGAAGAAAAATTTTTGGAAAACAGGGCATCTGTGCGTGCGCACAAACCTCCTTGTTTCACGTCTTGTGCGGCCGCACAGACGTGTGCGTCCGCACGCCAACCCGCATCCCCTCTGGTGGAGCGATGGCACAGCTTGTGCGCATGAACACCCTCACCCCTATTTGCTTCTGTGAGCGCGCACACATGATCCTCTTTAAAAAAAAGTGATTGTGCGTACGTACCCGCTTGTGCGTACGCACGCATCTTGAGTCCTCCTCTGTCCAGAGCGTTCACACACTCTGTGCGGACGTACCTCTTCCACTTTTCACCTAGTGTGCGTACGCACACATACCTGTGCGTACGCACAATTGCTGTTTTGGGAAAAAAAAATTTTAATGCACTTTGAATTAAGCCCTAAGTAATTCCACACCCCTCCACCCCTCTCTTCTCTTCCTTTTCCTCTATTTTACTACTTGTTTTACTTACTTTTCATTGCATCTTATTTTCATTTTAGTAGTTATATTAGTTTTGGTTTACTTACTTGTTAATTGAATAAGTTGCAAGTGTTTGTTTACTATTGATTGGGTTGCTTCTTGATTGAATTTCACCAATGCTCTTAAACTTTGCCTTAATTTACTAGTACCTAGGGGTTTGAATACTCAGGTTTTGATTGTACCACTAGGACAATTATGTAAGTGCATATGGAATTAAGTGAAGTGAGTTGAAATTACTTATTCATCATGATTTTCATATTAACTTCATCACATGACCAGTACTTGTTCCTTGTCAATGCATTGCATCTGTTTGAGTGACTCAACTTGATTCTTATCAAGCTTATCACTTTTAGTAACAAGTATCTTACCATGTGACCTTTTCTTTATTTTTCATGATGAATAAGGAGTTTTTGGTTCATTATTAAATTGGCTATTCATTGTGCTATCATCTATCAATTTTGTGCTTTCACTTGCACAATTTCAATATCCAATATCAAATACTCAATTCACTTTTGTGGTTACCTAGGTTTGTTTGTGCCTAATCTCTTGCTTATTCTTTAATTGTAACCTAGGCCATTTAATTGAGGAACACATGCATACTTTTTGATTGTGTGGATGCCGTTTTAACCGGCCGTTGTGTGTATTCTAATTGCGCGCATAATTAGAATACACACACGGCTCATTTTTCATCCTACCACACCACTATGCAAACTCCTTAATAGATGCGTACTAGCTTCCCCCTATACCCTTTTGTGCTATGATGAGCGGATATTTTATACGCTTTTTGGTAGTGTTTTCATATAGTTTTTAGCATGTTCTATTAACTTTTTGTTGTATTTTTATTAATTTTTACGAAAAAATCACATTTATGGACTTTACTATGAGTTGGTGTGTTTTTCTATAATTTTAGTATTTTCTGGATGAAATTGAGGGACCTGAGCAAAGATCTGATTCAGAGGCTGAAAAAGGACTGCAGATGCTGTTGGATTCTGACCCTCCTGAACTCGAAGTGGATTTTCTTGAGCTACAGAAACCCAATTGGCGCGCTCTCAATTGCGTTAGAAAGTAGACATCTTGGACTTTTCAGCAATATATGATAGTTCATACTTTGCCTGAGATTTGATCGACCAAACTGGTGTTTAAACGCCCACCAGAGACCCCTTTTTGGCGTAAAACGCCAGAACTAGCACCAAAGCTGGAGTTAAACGCCCAAACTGGCACCAAAGCTGGCGTTTAACTCCAGAAATGGCACATGCACGTGAAAGCTAGGAAGCTCAGCCCAAACACTCACCAAGTGGGTCCCAAAAGCGGATTTCTGCACTCTCTGCATCTAGTTACTCATTCTCTATAAACCTAGGTTACTAGTTTAGTATAAAAACTACTTTTAGAGATTTATTTTGCAACTGATGACATTTTTTGACAAATCCTATTGTATCTTTTACAGTATGAACCTTTAAACCCCATAGGTGGGGGTGAGGAGCTCTGCTGTGTTTCCATGGATTAATGCAATTACTACTATTTTCTATTCAATCACGTTTGTTTCTATTCTAAGATACTCACTCGTATTTTAACATGGAGAATGTGATGATCTGTGACACTCATCATCATTCCCCAACTTATGAACGCGTGCCTGACAACCACTTCTGTTCTATGTGAGCTCAACGTAGTCATTGGGCGACAGCTTGAGTGCATATCTCTTGGGTTTCTAATCCATGAGTTTGACCTGCATCTCCTGACAACAGAGCACTTAAATTCGTGAGATCTAAACCTTCGTGGTAGAGGCTAGAACCAATTGGCAGCATTCCTAAGATCCGAAAAGTCTAAACCTTGTCTGTGGTATTTCGAGTAGGATCTGGGATGGGATTACTGTGACGAGCTTCAAACTCACGAATGTTGGGCGCAGTGACAGTGTGCAAAAGGATAAGTATATCCTATTCCGACACAAGTGAGAACTGACAGATGATTAGCCATGCTAGAAACCATAAAGGACATGTTTTCACTGAGAGGACGGATGGTAGCCACTGACAACGGTGATCCACCAACATACAGCCTGCCATGGAAGGGACATGCATTTTTGGAAGAAAAAGACAGTAGAAAAGCAGAAATTCAGGAGACAGAGCAACTCCAAAACCTCAACCTGCTCTCTATTATTAAATAACAAGTACCATTCTTTTCATGCTCTTTTACTTTTCACAAACAAAATCCTTTTTATTATTAATCTCCTGACTAAGAGTTACAAGATAACCATAGCTTGCTTCAAGTCGGCAATCTCCGTAGGATCGACCCTTACTCACGTAAGGTATTACTTGGACGACCCAGTGCACTTGCTGGTAAGTTGCACAGAGTTGTGAAAAAAGTGTGAATCACGATTTCGTGTACCAAGCTTCTGGTGCCGTTGCCGGGGATTCTTCGAGTTTGGACAACTAACGGTTCATCCTGTTACTTAGATTAGGAAAAATTTTATCTTTTTTGGCTTAAAGTCACTAGAGTTGCATCTTCTATTTTTTTTCTCTTTTCAAAAAAAGAATCTTTCAAAAATCTTATTTTTCATTATTAATTTTTTATTTTTCTTTGAGTTTAGTTTCATGTTTTAAGTTTGGTGTGATTTGCATATTTTTAGTTTTCCTTCATATTTTTAATTATATGTTCTTAGTACTTTCTTGATCTTCAAATTGTTCTTGTTTGGTATCTTTCGTTGCTTGTTATCTTATACATTTTCGAATTATCAGTGTCCAAAGTATAAAAAAATTTTAAGTTTGGTGTCTTTTGTGTTTTTGTTTTCTTAAAAATTTTCAAAGTGTTCTTGGTGTTCACCTTGACATTCAGATTTTTCTTGTTTGTTTTCTTTGTTTTGATCTAAAAATTCTATGTTTGGTGTTATTTTACTATTTTTCTCTTTCCTCATTAAATTGAAAAATATATATTCCTTTATTTACTCATTATTTTCAACTCGCTTGGGTTGACTTGGTCAAAATCTTTAAAATCATATCTTTTTCAAATTATATCCTTTTAAAATTTCTAAAATCGTATCTTTTTCAAAACTTCCTAACCACCTTTTCTCTCTTCATTTTTTTCGAAAATCCTCATAAAAAATTTTCAAATCTTTTTAAATAATTAATTATTTTAGGTTCCAATTTTTTTTATTATTTATTTCGGTCCGAAAATGAAAAAATATATTAAAATAAAATAAAAAAAATTTATTCACAATTCACATCACCTCTCTTTCTCCATCATGGACCTAAGTGGAACTAAACAGTCCAGAAAGACTCTGGGGTCATATAGTAACCCCACTACTACTTCATATGGGGTAGTATCTGTATACCCCCCATCAGAACTAGTAATTTTGAGCTAAATTCCCAGCTCATTATCATGGTGCAGCAAAATTGTCAGTATTCCGGTCTTCCACAGGAAGAACTTATTGAGTTTCTGGCACAGTTCTTACAGATTACTGACATGGTACGTGATAAGAAAGTAGATCAGGATGTCTACAGATTATTACTATTTCCATTTGCTGTAAAAGATCAAGCCAAAAGGTGGTTAAATAACCAACCTACAGCAAGCATAAAAACATGGAAACAGTTATCAGAAAAAATTCCTGAATCAATATTTCCCTCCAAAAAGGATGACACAGTTAAGGCTAGACATCCAAGGCTTTAAACAAGAGGATAATGAATCCCTTTATAATGCCTAGGAGAGGTACAGAGAGATGCTAAGGAAATGCCCCCTTTGAAATGTTTTCAGAATGGGTGCAGTTAGACATCTTCTACTATGGGCTTATAGAAAAGGCCCAGATATCTCTAGACCACTCAGCTGGTGGATCTATACACATGAGAAAAACAATTGAAGAGGCTCAGGAGCTCATAGATACAGTTGCTAGAAATCAGCATCTGTACTTAAGAAGTGTGTCCTCCATGAAAGAAGAAGCTAAGTCAGTGTCCACTGAATTTAGTCCTCCAGAACAAGTTGCTGAACTCAATCAACAACTCTTCTCTATAACAAAACAGCTAGCAAAATTTAAGGAGATGCTACGAGAAACCAAAGATGCTAACCAAAATTTGGAAAAATAATTAAATCAGACAAAACAGCAATTATCCAAGCAGATAACAGAAGAATCCCAAACTGTTCATTTAAGGAGTGGAAAGACATTGAACGTCTCAAATCAAAGCAGCAGGAAGCCAAGAAAAGAACATCTAACAGAGGATGACCAATTCACTACCCAAAATCCCTCTGAGGACCGTAAGAGCCCAGAGAGGAATGATTCTGGTGTTTAAACGCCAGAAAAGGGTCAAAAACTGGCGTTGAACGCCCATTTAGCTGCCAACTCTGGCATTCAAATCCAGAAAAGGGCAGCAACCTGGTGTTAAACGCCAATAAAGATGCCATTTCTGGCGTTCAAACGCCAGAAAAGGGTGACAATTTGGCGTTAAACGCCCATTCAGCACCCAATTCTGGCGTTCAAACACCAATGATGGATCAGACACCTGCAAGTGATGATAACAACCCTCCTAAGCACACTTCTCCAACCACTTCTGTAGGAACTAAATCTGCAGTAACTAAGGTTGAAGAATACCAAGCCAAGATGCCTTATCCACAGAAACTCCGCCAAGTAGAACAAGATAAACAATTTGCCCACTTTGCAGACTATCTCAGGACTCTTGAGATAAAGATTCCGTTTGCAGAGGCACTTGAGTAAATACCTTCTTATGCTAAGTTCATGAAAGAGATCTTAAGTTATAAGAAGGATTGGAGAGAAAATGAAAAAGTTTTCCTCACCGAAGAATGCAGTGTAGTCATTTTAAAAAGCTTACCAGAGAAGCTTAAAGATCCCAAAAGCTTTATGATACCATGCACATTAGAGGGTGCTTGTACCAAAACAGCTCTATGTGATGTCGGGGTGAGTATCAACTTGATACCTGCATCTACTATCAGAAAGCTTGGTTTGACTGAAGAAGTCAAACCAACCCATATATGTCTCCAACTTGCTGATGACTCTATTAAAATGCCATTAGGCGTAATTGAGGACATGATTGTCAAGGTTGGGCCATTCGTCTTTCCCACTGACTTTGTAGTTCTGGAAATGGAGGAGCACAAGAGTGCAACTCTCATTCTAGAAAGACCTTTCCTAGCAATCGGACGAACTCTCATTGACGTCCAAAAAGGGGAAGTGACCCTGAGAGTCAATGAGGATGAGTTTAAGTTGAATGCTGTCAAAGCTATGCAGCATCCAGACACATCAAGAGACTGCATGAGCATTGATATTATTGACTCCCTGGTGGAGGAGGTCAATATGACTGAGAGTCTCGAATAAGAGCTAGAGGACATCTTTAAAGATGTTCAGCCTGATTTAGAGGAATCAGAGAAAACAGAAGAACCTCTTATTACTCCTCATAAAGAGGAGAAGCGTCCTAAACCTGAGCTCAAACCACTACTACCATCCCTAAAATATGTATTTCTGGGAGAAGATGACACTTTTCCAGTGATCATAAGCTCTGCCTTAGAACCACAGGAAGAGGAAGCACTAATTCAGGTGCTAAGGACACACAAGACAGCTCTTGGGTGATCCATAAGTGATCTTAAGGGCATTAGCCCAGCTAGATGCATGCACAAGATCCTATTGGAGGATGATGCGAAGCCAGTGGTTTAACCACAGAGGCGGCTGAATCAAGCCATGAAGGAGGTGGTGCAGAAAGTGGTCACTAAATTACTAGAGGCTGGGAATATTTATCTTATTTCTGATAGCCCCTGGGTGAGCCTTGTCCAAGTTATCCCCAAAAAGGAAGGCATGACAGTGGTTCATAATGAAAAGAATGAACTGGTTCCTACAAGAACAGTTACAGGGTGGCGTATGTGTATTGACTACAAAAGGCCCAATACAGCCACCAGAAAGGATCATTTTCCTTTACCATTCATAGACCAAATGCTAGAGAGACTAGCAGGTCATGAATACTACTATTTTTTATATGGCTACTCAGGTTACAACTAAATTACAGTGGATCCTCAAGACCAAGAGAAAACCACATTCACATGTCCATCTGGAGTATTTGCCTACAGAAGGATGCCATTTGGTCTGTGTAATGCACCTGCAACCTTTCAGAGATGTATGCTCTCTATTTTCTCTGATATGGTAGAAAAATTTCTGGAAGTCTTCATGGATGACTTCTCAGTATTTGGAGACTCATTCAGCTCCTGTCTTAACCATCTAGCACTTGTTCTGAAAAGGTGCCTGGTGCACGAAATTGTGATCACTACAACTCAAATAATCCCTAGTAATGGCTCCAAAGACTTGGTGCTCAATACCATGGCATAAACACAATTTCGCACAACTAACCAGCAAGTGTACTGGGTCGTCCAAGTAATAAACCTTACGCGAGTAAGGGTCGATCCCACGGAGATTGTTGCTATGAAGCAAGCTATGGTCACCTTGTAAATCTCAGTCAGGCAGACTCAATTGGGTATAGTGATAAACGAATAAAGCATAAAGATAAAGATAGAGATACTTATGTATATCATTGGTGAGAGCTTCAGATAAGCGTATGAAGATGCCTTCCCTTCCGTCTCTCTGCTTTCCTACTGTCTTCATCCAATCCTTCTTACTCCTTTCCATGGCAAGCTTATGCAAGGGTTTCACCGTTGTCAGTGGCTACCTCCCATCCTCTCAGTGAAAATGTTCCTATGCTCTGTCATAGCATATGGCTAATCAGCTGTCGGTTCTCGGTTAGGCCGGAATAGAATCCATTGATTCTTTTGCGTCTGTCACTAACGCCCTGCCTGCTAGGAGTTTGAAGCACGTCACAGTCATTCAATCATTGAATCCTACTCAGAATACCACAGACAAGGTTAGACCTTCCGAATTCTCTTGAATGCCGCCATCAGTTCTCGCCTATACCACGAAGACTCTGATCTCACGGAATGGCTGGCTCGTTTGTCAGGCGAGCACTCGGTTGTCAGGCGATCAACCATGCATCGTGTATCAGGAATCCAAGAGATAAACACTAGAGCCTTGATTGCTTGTAGAACTAAAGTGGTTGTCAGTCACCTTGTTCATGAGTGAGAATGATGATGAGTGTCACGGATCATCACATTCATCAAGTTGAAGAACAAGTGATATCTTGGACAAAGAACAAGCGGAATTGAATAGAAGAACAATAGTAATTGCATTAATACTCGAGGTACAGCAGAGCTCCACACCTTAATCTATGGTGTGTAGAAACTCCACCGTTGAAAATACATAAGAACAAGGTCTAGGCATGGCCGAATGGCCAGCCTCCCAAAGTGAGTTCAATCATAAAAACATGATCAAAAGCTCTCCCTAATACAATAGTAAAAGGTCCTACTTATAGAAAACTAGTAGCCTAAGGTGTACAAAGATGAGTAAATGACATAAAAATCAACTTCCGGGCCCACTTGGTGTGTGCTTGGGCTGAGCAATGAAGCATTTTCGTGTAGAGACTCTTCTTGGAGTTAAACGCCAGCTTTGGTGCCAGTTTGGGCGTTTAACTCCCATTTAGGTGCCAGTTCCGGCGTTTAACGCTGGAATTTCTGTAGATGACTTTGAACGCCGGTTTAGGCCATCAAATCTTGGGCAAAGTATGGACTATCATATATTGCTGGAAAGCCCAGGATGTCTACTTTCCAACGCCGTTGAGAGAGCGCCAATTGGGCTTCTGTAGCTCCAGAAAATCCACTTCGAGTGCAGGGAGGTCAGAATCCAACAGCATCTGCAGTCCTTTTGAGTCTCTGGATCAGATTTTTGCTCAGATCCCTCAATTTCAGCCAGAAAATACCTGAAATCACAGAAAAACACACAAACTCATAGTAAAGTCCAGCAAAGTGAATTTTAGCTAAAAACTAATAAAAATATAATAAAAACTAACTAAATGATACTAAAAACATACTAAAAACAATGCCAAAAAGCGTATAAATTATCCGCTCATCACAACACCAAACATAAATTGTTGCTTGTCCCCAAGCAACTGAAAATCAAATAAGATAAAAAGAAAAGAATATACTGTAGACTCCAAATTATCAATGAAACTTAGCTCCAAATTAGATGAGCGGGACTAGTAGCTTTTTGCCTCCGAACAGTTTTGGCATCTCACTTTATCCTTTGAAATTCAGAATGATTGGCTTCTTTAGGAACTCATAATCCAGATAGTGTTATTGATTCTCCTAGTTAAGTATGATGATTCTTGAACACAGCTACTTATTGAGTCTTGGCCGTGGCCCAAAGCACTCTGTCTTCCAGTATTACCACCGGATACATACATGCCACAGACACATAATTGGGTGAACCTTTTCAGATTGTGACTCAGCTTTGCTAAAGTCCCCAATTAGAGGTGTCCAGGGTTCTTAAGCACACTCTTTTTGCCTTGGATCACAACTTTATTTCTTTCTTTTTTTTCCCTTTTTTTCGCCTCTTTTTTTTTTGTATTCACTGCTTTTTCTTGCTTCAAGAATCATTTTTATGATTTTTCAGATCCTCAGTAACATGTCTCCTTTTTCATCATTCTTTCAAGAGCCAACAATTTTAACATTCATGAACAACAAATTCAAAAGACATATGCACTGTTCAAGCATACATTCAGAAAACAAAAAGTATTGTCACCACATCAAACTAATTAAGCTAGTTTTAAAGATGAATTCGAAATCCTGTACTTCTTGTTCTTTTGTAATAAAAACAGTTTTCTTTTAAGAAAGGTGATGGATTCATAGGACATTCATAACTTTAAGGCATAGACACTAAGACACTAATGATCATAAGACACAAACATGGATAACATAGGCATGAAAATTTCGAAAAACAAGAAAATAAAGACAAGGAGATTAAAGAACGGGTCCACCTTAGTGATGGCGGCTTGTTCTTCCTCTTGAAGGTCTTATGGAGTGCTTGAGCTCCTCAATGTCTCTTCCTTGTCTTTGTTGCTCCTCTCTCATGATTCTTTGATCTTCTCTAATTTCATGGAGGAGGATGGAGTGTTCTTGGTGCTCCACCCTTAGTTGTCCCATGTTGGAACTCAATTCTCCTAGGGAGGTGTTTAGTTGCTCCCAATAGTCTTGTGGAGGAAAGTGCATCCCTTGAGGTATCTCAGGGATCTCATGATGAGAGGGATCTCTTGTTTGCTCCATCCTTTTCTTGGTGATGGGCTTGTTCTCATCAATGGGGGTGTCTCCTTCTATGTCAACTCCTACTGAATAACAGAGGTGACAAATGAGATGAGGGAAGGCTAACCTTGCCAAGGTGGAAGACTTGTCCGCCACCTTGTAGAGTTCTTGAGCTATGACCTCATGAACTTCCACTTCTTCTCCAATCATGATGCTATGAATCATGATGGCCCGGTCTAGAGTAACTTCGGACCGGTTGCTAGTGGGAATGATTGAGCGTTGAATAAACTCCAACCATCCTCTAGCCATGGGCTTGAGGTCATGCCTTCTCAATTGAACCGGCTTCCCTCTTGAATCTCTCTTCCATTGTGCGCCCTCTTCACATATGACTGTGAGGACTTGGTCCAACCTTTGATCAAAGTTGACCCTTCTAGTGTAAGGATGTTCATCTCCTTGCATCATGGGCAAGTTGAATGCTACCCTTACATTTTCCGGACTAAAATCCAAGTATTTCCCCCGAACCATGGTAAGATAATTCTTTGGATCCGGGTTCACACTTTGATCATGGTTCTTGGTGATCCATGCATTGGCATAGAACTCTTGAACCATCAAGATTCCGACTTGTTGAATATGGTTGGTAAGCACTTCCCAACCTCTTCTTCGGATCTCATGGCGGATCTCCGGATATTCACCCTTTTTGAGTGAAAAGGGGACCTCGGGGATCACCTTCTTCAAGGCCACAACATCATAGAAGTGGTCTTGATGCACCCTTGAGATGAATCTATCCATCTCCCATGACTCGGAGGTGGAAGCTTTTGCCTTCCCTTTCCTCTTTCTAGAGGTTTCTCCGGCCTTGGATGCCATAAATGGTTATGGACAAACAAAAAGTAATGCTTTTACCACACCAAACTTAAAAGGTTTGCTCGTCTTCGAGCAAAAGAAGAAAGAAGAGAGTAGGAGAAGAAGAAATGAGGAAGAAGGGCGTGGCTTTGTATTCGGCCAAAGAGGGGGAGAAGTGGTGTTTAGGTTGTGTGAAAATGAAGGGGTGAAGAAGGGTTTATATAGGAGAGGGGGAAGATGGGGTTCGGCCATTATGGGTGGGTTTGGGAGGGAAAGTGGTTTGAATTTGAAGGGTGAGGTTGGTGGGGTTTTATGAAGGATGGATGTGAGTGGTGAAGAGAAAGATGGGATTTGATAGGTGAGGGGTTTTTGGGGAAGAGGTATTGAGGTGATTGGTGAATGGGTGAAGAAGAGAGAGAGAGTGGTGGGGTTGGTGGGGATCCTGTGGGGTCCACAGATCCTGTGGTGTCAAGAAAAAGTCATCCCTGCACCAAATGGCATTCAAAATCACGTTTTGAGCCATTTCTGGCGTTAAACGCCGGGCTGGTGCCCATTCCTGGCATTTAACGCCAGGTTCTTGCCCTTTTCTGGCGTTTAACGCCAGTCTGGTGCCCCTTTCTGGCGTTAAACGCCTAGAATGGTGCCAGACTGGGCGTTAAACGCCCAACTGCTAGCCTTACTGGCGTTTAAACGCCAGTGAGTTCTTCCTCCAGGGTGTGCTATTTTTCTTCCTGTTTTTCATTCTGTTTTTGCTTTTTCAATTGATTTTGTGACTTCTTATGATCATCAACCTACAAAAAACATAAAATAACAAAAGAAAATATATAAAATATAATCATTGGGTTGCCTCCCAACAAGCGCTTCTTTAATGTCAGTAGCTTGACAGAGGGCTCTCATGGAGCCTCACAGATACTCAGAGCAATGTTGGAACCTCCCAACACCAAACTTAGAGTTTGAATGTGGGGGTTCAACACCAAACTTAGAGTTTGGTTGTGGCCTCCCAACACCAAACTTAGAGTTTGACTGTGGGGGCTCTGTTTGTCTCTGATTTGAGAGAAGCTCTTCATGCTTCTTCTCCATGGTGACAGAGGGATATCCTTGAGCTTTAAACACAAAGGATTTTTCATTCACTTGAATGATCAGTTCACCTCCATCAACATCAATCACAGCCTTTGCTGTGGCAAGGAAGGGTCTGCCAAGGATGATGGATTCATCCATGCACTTCCCAGTCTCTAGGACTATGAAATCAGTAGGGATGTAGTGGTCTTCAACTTTTACCAAAACATTCTCTACAAGTCCATGAGCTTGTTTTCTTGAGTTGTCTGCCATCTCTAGTGAGACTCTTGCAGCTTGCACCTCAAAGATCCCTAGCTTCTCCATTACAGAGAGAGGCATGAGGTTCACACTTGACCCTAAGTCACACAGAGCCTTCTTGAAGGTCATGGTGCCTATGGCACAAGGTATTGAAAATTTTCCAGGATCTTGTCTCTTTTGAGGTAATTTCTGCCTAGACAAGTCATCCAGTTCTTTGGTGAGCAAAGGGGGTTCATCCTCCCAAGTCTCATTTCCAAATAACTTGTCATTTAGCTTCATGATTGCTCCAAGGGATTTAGCAACTTGCTCTTCAGTGACATACTCATCCTCTTCAGAGGAAGAATACTCATCAGAGCTCATGAAAGGCAGAAGTAAGTCCAATGGAATCTCTATGGTCTCATTTTGAGCCTCAGATTCCCATAGTTCCTCATTAGGGAACTCTGTGGAGGCTAGTGCACGCCCATTGAGGCCTTCCTTAGTGGCGTCCACTTCCTCTCTTCCCTCTCTAGATTCGGCCATGGTTATGGCTTTGCACTCTCCTTTTGGATTTTCTTCTGTATTACTTGGGAGAGTACTGGGAGGGAGTTCAGTAACTTTCTTGCTCAGCTGTCCCACTTGTGCCTCCAAATTCCTAATGGAGGACCTTGTTTCAGTCATGAAACTTTGAGTGGTTTTGATTAGATCAGAGACCATGGTTGCTAAGTTAGAGGGGTTCTGCTTAGAATTCTCTGTCTGTTGCTGAGAAGATGATGGAAAAGGCTTGCCATTGCTAAACCTGTTTCTTCCACCATTGTTGTTGTTGAAACCTTGTTGAGGTTTCTCTTGATTCTTCCATGAGAAATTTGGGTGGTTTCTCCATGAAGAATTATAGGTGTTTCCATAGGGTTCTCCTAGGTAATTCACCTCTTCCATTGAAGGGTTCTCAGGATCATAAGCTTCTTCTTCAGATGAAGCTTCCTTAGTACTGCTTGGTGCATTTTGCATTCCAGACAGACTTTGAGAAATCAAATTGACTTGTTGGGTCAATATCTTGTTCTGAGCCAGTATGGCATTCAGAGCATCAATCTTAAGAACTCCTTTCTTCTGACTAGTCCCATTGTTCACAGGATTCCTTTCAGAAGTGTACATGAATTGGTTATTTGCAACCATTTCAATGAGCTCTTGAGCTTCTGTAGGCGTCTTCTTCAGATGAAGAGATCCTCCAGCAGAGCTATCCAAAGACATCTTGGACAGTTCAGAGAGACCATCATAGAAAATACCTATGATGCTCCATTCAGAAAGCATGTCTGAGGGACACTTTCTGATTAATTGTTTGTATCTTTCCCAAGCTTCATAGAGGGATTCTCCATCCTTCTGTCTGAAGGTTTGGACTTCCACTCTAAGCTTACTCAATTTTTGAGGTGGAAAGAACTTTGCCAAGAAGGCATTGACTAGCTTTTCCCATGAGTCCAGGCTTTCTTTTGGTTGAGAGTCCAACCATATTCTAGCTCTGTCTCTTACAGCAAAAGGGAATAGCATCAGTCTGTAGACCTCAGGGTCGACCCCATTAGTCTTGACTGTGTCACAGATTTGCAAGAACTCAGCTAAAAACTGATGAGGATCTTCCAATGGAAGTCCATGGAACTTGCAATTCTGTTGCATTAGAGAAACTAATTGAGGCTTAAGCTCAAAGTTGTTTGCTCCAATGGCAGGGATAGAGATGCTTCTCCCATAGAAATCGGGAGTAGGTGCAATAAAGTCACCCAGCACCTTCCTTGCATTGTTGGCATTGTTGTTGTTTTCGGCTGCCATGTCTTCTTCTTCTTTGAAGAATTCGGTCAGGTCCTCTACAGAGAGTTGTGCCTTAGCTTCTCTTAGCTTTCGCTTCAAGGTCCTTTCAGGTTCAGGGTCAGCTTCAACAAGAATGCCTTTGTCTCTGCTCCTGCTCATATGAAAGAGAAGAGAACAAGAAAACGTGGAATCCTCTATGTCACAGTATAGAGATTCCTTGAGGTGTCAGAGGAAAAGAAAAATAGAAGGAAGAGGTAGAAGAATTCGAACTTGATTAGATATAGTTCGAATTGTGCATTAAGAAGGAGTTATACTCCCTAAATAGAAGGATGTGAGAAGAGGGGAAGAAGATTTTCGAAAATTAAGTTAAAAAGATTTTAAAAACATTTTGAAAAACTTTAATTTGATTTTCGAAAACCAAGAGTGAAAGAAATCAAGTGGTTTTTGAAAAAGATTTTGAAATTAGAAGTTAAAAAGAAAGATATGATTGAAAAATTATGGTTTTAAAAAGATATGATTGAAAAGATATGATTTGAAAACAATTTTAAAAAGATATGATTTGAAAAACAATTTAAAAAGATTTGATTTTAAAAATTAATGACTTGCCTAACAAGAAAAGATATTATTCAAACATTAAACCTTTCTCAACAGAAAAGGCAACAAACTTGAGATGTTCAATCAAATCATTAATTATTAGTAAGTATCTTTGAAAAAGGAAAGAAATTGATTTTGAAAACATTTGATTGAAAAGATATGATTTGAAAAAGATTTGATTTTGAAAAACTTTGAAAACTTAAAAAAAATTGATTTTGAAAACAAAATCTTCCCCCTTTTGCCATCCTGGCGTTAAACGCCCAGAATGGTATCCATTCTGGCGTTTAACGCCCAAAATGCTACCTTTTTGGGCGTTAAACGCCCAACCAGGTACCCTGGCTGGCGTTTAAACGCCAGTCTGTCCTTCTTCACTGGGCGTTTTGAACGCCCAGCTTTTTCTGTGTAATTCCTCTGCTGCATGTTTTGAATCTTCAGTTCCCTGTACTATTGACTTGAAAATAGAACCAAGATCAAATAAACAAGGCGTGCAAGACACCAAACTTAAGATTAGACACTAGACTCAAACAAGAAACATAAAATATTTTTGGTTTTTATGATTTTGAAAATTTTTTTTTTGTGCTTTTTTTCGAAAATTATGTGAAAACAGAAAATAAAGGTTTCAGAATTCTCAATTTGAATTTCCAGGAATCATTGCAATGCTAGTCTAAGACTCCGGTCCAGGAATTAGACATGGCTTCACAGCCAGCCAAGCTTCCAAAGAAAGCTTCGGTCCAAAACACTAGACATGGCCAATGGTCAGCCAAGCCTTAGCAGATCATCGCTCCAATAGCAAGATTGATAGAGATCAACAGGCTATTGTGATGATTAGTTGAAACCTCGGTCCAATAAGATTAGACATGGCTTCTCAGCCAGCCAGATTTCAACAGATCATCATGAAACACTAGAATTCATTTTTAAGAACTCTGAAAAAAAAATACCTAATCTAAGCAACAAGATGAACCGTCAGTTGTCCATACACGAACAATCCCCGGCAACGGCGCCAAAAACTTGGTGCACGAAATTGTAATCACTACAACTCAAATAATCCCTAGTAATGGCTCCAAAGACTTGGTGCTCAATACCATGGCATAAACACAATTTCGCACAACTAACCAGCAAGTGCACTGGGTCGTCCAAGTAATAAACCTTACGCGAGTAAGGGTCGATCCCACGGAGATTGTTGCTATGAAGCAAGCTATGGTCACCTTGTAAATCTCAGTCAGGCAGACTCAATTGGGTATAGTGATAAACGAATAAAGCATAAAGATAAAGATAGAAATACTTATGTATATCATTGGTGAGAGGTTCAGATAAGCGTATGAAGATGCCTTCCCTTCCGTCTCTCTGCTTTCCTACTGTCTTCATCCAATCCTTCTTACTCCTTTCCATGGCAAGCTTATGCAAGGGTTTCACCGTTGTCAGTGGCTACCTCCCATCCTCTCAGTGAAAATGTTCCTATGCTCTGTCATAGCATATGGCTAATCAGCTGTCGGTTCTTGGTCAGGCCGGAATAGAATCCATTGATTCTTTTGCGTCTGTCACTAACGCCCCGCCTGCTAGGAGTTTAAAGCACGTCACAGTCATTCAATCATTGAATCCTACTCAGAATACCACAGACAAGGTTAGACCTTCCGGATTCTCTTGAATGCCGCCATCAGTTCTCACCTATACCACGAAGACTTTGATCTCACGGAATGGCTGGATCGTTTGTCAGGCGAGCACTCGGTTGTCAGGCGATCAACCATGCATCGTGTATCAGGAATCCAAGAGATAAACACTAGAGCCTTGAATAGAACTAAAGTGGTTGTCAGTCACCTTGTTCATGAGTGAGAATGATGATGAGTGTCACGGATCATCACATTCATCAAGTTGAAGAACAAGTGATATCTTGGACAAAGAACAAGCGGAATTGAATAGAAGAACAATAGTAATTGCATTAATACTCGAGATACAGCAGAGCTCCACACCTTAATCTATGGTGTGTAGAAACTCCACCGTTGAAAATACATAAGAACAAGGTCTAGGCATGGCTGAATGGCCAGCCTCCCAAAGTGAGTTCAATCATAAAAACATGATCAAAAGCTCTCCCTAATACAATAGTAAAAGGTCCTACTTATAGAAAACTAGTAGCCTAAGGTGTACAAAGATGAGTAAATGACATAAAAATCCACTTCCGGGCCCACTTGGTGTGTGCTTGGGCTGAGCAATGAAGCATTTTCGTGTAGAGACTCTTCTTGGAGTTAAACGCCAGCTTTGGTGCCAGTTTGGGCGTTTAACTCCCATTTAGGTGCCAGTTCCGGCGTTTAACGCTGGAATTTCTGTAGGTGACTTTGAACGCCGGTTTGAGCCATCAAATCTTGGGAAAAGTATGGACTATCATATATTGCTGGAAAGCCCAGGATGTCTACTTTCCAACGCCGTTGAGAGCGCGCCAATTGGGCTTCTGTAGCTCCAGAAAATCCACTTCGAGTGCAGGGAGGTCAGAATCCAACAGCATCTGCAGTCCTTTTGAGTCTCTGGATCAGATTTTTGCTCAGATCCCTCAATTTCAGCCAGAAAATACCTGAAATCACAGAAAAACACACAAACTCATAGTAAAGTCCAGCAAAGTGAATTTTAGCTAAAAACTAATAAAAATATAATAAAAACTAACTAAATGATACTAAAAATATACTAAAAACAATGCCAAAAAGTGTATAAATTATCCGCTCATCAGTGCCAATAGACTAACCTGGTTTTAAACTGAGAGAAATGTCACTTTATGGTGACAGAAGGAATTGTCCTTGGACACAAAATTTCGAACAAGGAAATAGAGGTGGATCAAGCTAAAATGGAGGTAATTGAAAAATTACCACCACCTGCTAATGTTAAGGCAATCAGAATCTTTCTGGGGCATACAGGATTCTATAAGAGGTTTATAAAGGATTTTTTAGAAATTGCAAAACCTCTAAGCAATCTGCTAGCTGCTTATACACCATTTATCTTTGACACAGAGTGTTTGCAAGCCTTTGAGACTCTGAAAGCTAAGTTGGTCACGACACCAATCATTTCTACACCAAATTGGACATTACCATTCGAATTAATGTGTGATGCTAGTGACCATGCCATTGGTGCAGTATTGGGACAGAGGCATGACAAGCTTTTGCATGTCATTTATTATGCTAGCCGTGTTTTAAATGACGCACAAAAGAATTACACAACCACAGAAAATGAGTTGCTTGAAGTGGTTTATGCCATTGACAAGTTCAGATCTTATTTAGTAGGATCAAAAGTGATTGTGTACACTAATCATGCTGCTCTTAAATATCTCCTCACAAAGCAGTATTCAAAACCCAGACTCATAAGGTGGGTGTTGCTTCTGCAAGAGTTTGATATAGAAATAAGAGATAGAAAAAGGACAGAGAACTAAGTAGCTGAACACCTGTCCCGGATAGAACCAGTAGTAGGAGCGTCCCTCCCTCCTACTGAGATCTCGAAAACCTTTTCGGATGAGTAACTCTTTGCTATTCAGGAAGTACCATGGTTTGCAGATATTTCAAACTATAAAGCTGTGAGATTCATACCAAAGCAGTACAGTAAGATGCAAACAAAAAAATTGATTTCTGATGCAAAGTACTACTTGTGGGATGAACCATATCTCTTTAAGAGATGTGCAGACAAAATAATCCGTATATGTGTGCCTAGAGAAGAGGCGCAGAAAATCCTATGGCATTGCCATGGATCATAATATGGAGGACATTTCGGAGGTGAGCGAACAACCACAAAGGTTCTCCAGTCTGGCTTCTACTGGCCTACTCTCTATAGAGATTCCCGAGAGTTTGTATGTAACTGTGATAGTTGCCAGAGAGCTGGTAACCTGCCTCACGGTTATGCCATGCCTCAGCAAGGGATCTTTGGTAGCGTTTGTTTTGAGGTACTGAGACAGAGACTGAAAGACTAAGACTCGGTATTGTGTTTGTTAGTTCAGAGACTGGTACTAAAATTTCTGTCTCTGTCTCTAAAATTTCAGTATTTCAGTACCTCCAAAAAGTAGGGACACAGGGGACTGAAACTTTTAGAGATGAAGACTGAAACTTTAATAACATTTTATACCTAAAATACTTTCATTTCAATTAATTAACTCCAATTTTACCCTTTGTGAAAATTAAATTAGAGTTTCATTCTTGTTTCAATTCCTGTCTCCTATTTTGCACCAAACAGAATACTGAGATTTATTTTAATCCCTGTCTCTTAGTCTCTGTCTCTCAGTCTCAGTCTTTTCATCTCTGTCTCTCCACCAAACGCTACCTTAGAGATTGAGTTATTTGATGTATGGGGTATTGACTTTATGGGGCCTTTTCCACCATCATACTCAAACACTTATATTCTGGTGGCAGTAGACTATATATCTAAATGGGTAGAAGCAATTGAAACGCCCACTAATGATACTAAGACCGTGCTAAAGTTCCTTCAAAAGCATATCTTCAGCAGGTTTGGTGTCCCTCGAATATTAATCAGTGATGGAGGCACTCACTTCTGCAATAAATAGCTTGACTCTGCTCTGGTTCGATATGGAATTAACCACAAGGTGGAAACTCTGTATTATCCACAGACAAATAGGCAGGCTGAAGTCTCAAATAGAAAACTAAAACGAATCCTGGAATGGACTGTAAGTACCCGTAGAAGGGATTGGGCAAGAAGTCTGGATGATGCTCTGTGGGCATACAGAACAGCATTCAAGACTCCTATATGGACCTCTCCATACCAGCTTGTGTATGGCAAGACCTATCATCTGCCAGTGGAACTGGAACACAAGACCTACTGGGCAACCAGGTTCTTCAACCTTGATGCTCAGTTAGCTGGAGAGAAGAGATTACTCCAGCTGAATGAGCTGGAGGAGTTCAGACTCAATGCTTTCGAAAATGCCAAAATCTACAAGGAGAAAGCAAAAAGGTGGCATGACAAAAAGCTGTCATCTAGAGTCTTTAATCCAGGACAGAAGGTTCTATTGTTCAACTCTAAGCTTAGATTGTTCCCTGGGAAATTGAAATCCCGGTGGAGGAGACCATATGTGATTACAAGTGTGTCACCATATGGATATGTAGAGCTTTAGGATACTGACTCTAACAAAAAAATCATTGTTAATGGACAGAGAGTCAAGATGCGTACCTGGCTGGGCGTTAAACGCCCAGATTGGCCAGCAGATGGGTGTTAAACGCCAGAATGGATACTGATGCGTGAGCATCTTATCTATCTTTTCCTAGTGAATTTGCATCTAAATTGTTGAGTTTAATTTAGAATTAATTATATTTTAGCCACTATGGATGCTATTTTGAGTTTTGTGCAATTTTATTTATTTTAGGTAGCATTCGGAGGGATTTGATGAAGTTTCTACAGAGAAAAAGAAGAAACCAAAGAGATGACCAGCGAAGACCGACGCAGACGCATGGCTCACGCGACCGCGCGGAATGGAGAAATCGCAATGACGCGATCGCGTGCCTGACGCGAACGCGTGGACTGGAATCTGCACAAATGACGCGAACGCGTGGGTGACGCGGACGCGTCACATGCGCGATCTGCAAAAATACAAATGACGCTGATTATGAATTTTGGGCTGTTTTGACCCACTTTCCAGCCCAGAAAACACATATTAGAAGCTGCAGAATGGACAAATCAAGTGGTCCCCAACCATCAACTGAAAATCTGTTAATTAATTCGAATTTAAATTCAAATCTTATCTTTTAGGAAAAGATATTATTTTTAATTTTTGATTTAAAACCTATTAGGATTAGTAATAAATAGAAACTCTGTACATTTAGACAGGTACGAGATTATTACCAGAACCCTTATTTTTTCTTCTCTGAACCATGAGCAACTAATCCTTCATTGTTAAGGTTAGGAGCTCTGTCTATTTGCAATGGATTAATTCGTTTGATCTTTCTAATTTATTCCATGCTTTGATTTATATTTCAATAATTGTTTTCGCTCTTTATTTTATGAATATGGGTGGAACAGAAGTATGACTCATGTTCTAATTGAGTTCTTATAAAACTTGGAAAAGCTCTTTACTTGAACAACAGCTTGGAAACATATTATCCCAAATTTTAATTATTTGGATTTAATGGGATACGTGACATATAATCCCCTTATTTTTGGGTAATTAGAATTTTTGTGGCATATAAACTGAAAATTGATTTTTACCCTCTAATTGGAATTAACTGACCAAGGAATTGGCAGTTAATGAATTTTAGAGGAGACTAGGAAGGTCTAAAGAATTAGGGCCTAGTCACATATAGTTTGCCATGAAATTATATCTTGCATGATTAAATTAGTTAGTAATAAAAATTAATCCGGAAAAATAGATAACTCTAAAACCTTAACTATCTTCTCATTATATTATTCCCAACTTATTTATTTGTCTGTGTTTAATGCTTTTTGAATACCAAAACACTCTTTTCTGCTTGCCTAACTAATCCTATCAAATACTATTGTTGCTTAATCCATCAATTCTCGTGGGATCGACCCTTACTCACGTAAGGCATTACTTGGTACGACCCGGTGCACTTGCCGGTTAGTAAGTGTGGGTTATAAATTCCACACCAAGTTTTTGGCGCCGTTGCCGGGGATTGACTGTGATTAACAACTACCAGTTATTTGATTGCTTAGATTAGGCGTTTTAGTTTTAATTTTTAATTAAAAATTATTTTATTATTTTTCAATAAAAAAATTTTAAAATTTCCTTGTCTTTCGTTAGCACTTGTATCCCCCATTTTAATTTTTTTTTCATTTAACGTTTGAATTTTGTTTTTAAAACCTGCGTCCATTTTTTTTATTTTTCTTTTTATTTTTATTTTCTTTTATTTTCATTCTGTTTCTTTCCGTTATTTTTTTTAAATATTTTATTAGATTTATTTTATTTCTTTTTTTAACCTTCAAAAAAAAATATTTCAAAAATTTTTTTTAAATAAATAAATAGGACCAATATTTTTCTTAATTTCGGAAATTAAGTTTGGTGTTGACTATTTAGTATTTTTCTTCTTTTTTTATTTATTTTTTATTCAATATTTTTATCTCTTTACACAGGTTACCTCACTGGGAATTCGCTGCACTCTGACGTAGAGATTCCCATTCTTTCTTGTTTTCTGATTATTTATGCGCAGGAACAGAGACAAAGAACATCTCTTAGACTTTGATCCTGAACCTGAAAGGACTTTCAGGCGGCGTTCACAACAAGCAAGACTTTATAAGGCTACAGAATCCACTATGGATCCCAATAATAATGCTAATGTCAATATGGCAAATCCGAATGGGGATGATCAACAAAGGAGAGTGCTTGGCTCTTATTCTACCCCTACTGCAGATCTTTATGGAAAAAGCATTGTGGTGCCCCCTATTATTGCAAACAACTTTGAGTTGAAGCCTCAACTGGTCACCCTGGTGCAGCAAAACTGTCAGTATCATGGTCTTCCCCATAAAGACCCAAATCAGTTTATTTCTAGTTTTCTGCAAATTTATGACACCGTGAAAACAAATGGAGTAAACCCAAAGGTGTACAAACTCATGCTCTTCCCGTTTGCTCTGAGGGATGGAGCAAAATTATGGCTAGATTCTCAACCAAAGGACAGTTTGGATACTTGGAACAAGGTGGTTACTGAGTTTTTCACAAAATTTTTCCCACCAAAGAAGCTGACTAAGCTTAGGATGGAAGTTCAGACCTTCAAACAGAAGGATGGTGAAACTCTGTATGAAGCTTGGGAAAGATACAAGCTACTGACTAGGCAATGCCCTCCAGACATGTTCTCCGAATGGACACAAATAGACATATTTTATGAAGGCTTGGGTGAAATGTCCAAAATGTGCTTAGACAATTCTGCAAGAGGTTCATTGCACAAGAAGAAGACACCGGAGGAGACTATTGAGCTGATTGAATTGGTTGCAAGCAACCAATATTTATACTCCTCTAACAGGAATCCTGTGAACTCTGAAACCCCTCAGAAGAGAGGCGTGTTGGAAGTAGATGCTATTAATGCTCTTCTTGCTCAGAACAAGATGATGTCTCAGCAAATAAATCTACTTACTCAACAGATGGGTGGCATGCAAGTCTCAGCTATCAACACCCAAAATCCGCTACAGGAAGTCTCCTATGACAGGGTAGGTAACTTTATGCAAAATGATAATTATGATTATGCTCAACCCTCTTTTGAACAGGTGAATTACATGGGGAGTGATCCTAGGAATCCCAACAATGATCCATATTCTAAGACATACAACCAGGGATGGAGGAATCACCCAAATTTTGGATGGAGGGATCAACCTCAGAGACCTCAAAACTTCAACAATAATTCTCAGGGTGGTTTCCAACAGAACAATGATCTGGAAGAAATATTGACAGGTTTTAGACATGAAACCAGAGCATCCATCAAGAACCTGGAGATTCAAATGGGTCAAATAGCCACCAGAGTTAATGAAATTGATCAGAAGACCACTAATAGCCTTCCTAGTAACACAATTCCAAATCCAAGAGAGGAATGCAAGGCTTTCACTGTGATAAGTGGACAAGTGGCAAGTGCAGAAGCACAAGTTATGCAGGAAACCAAAGCCTCCATTAGAAATTTAGAGGTGCTAGTAGACCAACTGAGCAAGCAAATACTTGAGAGGTCTGCAAGTGCATTTCAAGGTGACACAGTGGTGAACCCAGGAGAAGATTGCAAGGTTATTCAATTGAGAAGTGGTAAAGTAGCTGGCTCTGAGACAAGGGCTAATGAAGAGCTAGTTGAAAAGAAAGCTCCAGAGGAGAAAAAGGAAGAAGTAGAGCACGCCCCTCCAAAGCGTGCAGACAACCCATTCCCAAACTCTCTTGACACTCATCCTACATTGCCAAAGGCTCCTGAGTACAAGCCTAAGATGGCATATCCTCAGAGACTTCAAAAGGAGACCAAGGACAAGCAGTTTTCAAAGTTCTTGGAAATATTCAGAAAGTTACAAATCAATATTCCTTTTGCTGATGTTTTGGAGCAAATGCCTATCTATGCCAAATTCATGAAGGAGCTGTTGTCAAAGAAAAAGCGTTTAAAGGGAGATGAGACAGTAGTCATGACTAAGGAATGTAGTGCTGTCATTCAGAATAATTTGCCAAGGAAGATGCCAGATCAAGGGAGCTTTCAAATTCCATGCACCATTGGGAGCACAACCTTTAAGAAAGCCCTATGTGATCTGGGAGCAAGCATAAATCTAATACCCTTATCTGTGATGAAGAAACTGCAAATACAAGAGGCACAACCCACAAAGATAGCATTGCAGATGGCAGATAAATCTATGAAGCCTGTATATGGATTAGTGGAGAATATCTTAGTCAAAGTGGGTAAGTTCTTCCTCCCAGCAGGCTTTGTGATTCTGGACACAGGGGAGGATGAGAATGCCTCTATAATTCTAGGAAGACCATTCCTAGCCACTGGAAGAGCTCTGATTGATGTAGAAGTGGGTGAATTAGTGCTTAGAGTGCATAATGAGCAACTGGTCTTTCATGTCTTCAAAGATATACATCCAACAGGTGAAGAAGAGAGGTGCATGCAGGCTGAGCTTATTGATCCAAACCTTCAAAAACCGCCTGATGATACACAGCAGAATCTGCAACTCAAACCTACCTTGGTAACAGTAAATAAAATTCCTCCTGACATCAAACCTAAGTTTGGTGTTGGGAATGCATCATCTACCAAGGAAGAGGTTCCCAAAAAGAAGAAAGTACCAAGAGGATGGAGAAACAAAAAGATCCCCACTAAAGATTTCTCCCTAGGAATGAAGGTAGTATTGACCAGCAATCCAACATGGGTTTATACAGTAATCAGAATCTTCTCTCTGGAGCATATTGAGCAACGTTATGGAGACACAGGAAAGAAGTTCAAAGTAAGGGGTGAAGAGCTGAGCCCCTATGATCCTCCTCCTTAGAGGAGCTGACCGTCAACCTAGTGACGATAAAGAAGCGCTTGTCGGGAGGCAACCCGATAATTTCGTACCTTAGCTATTTTTATTTTTCATAGTAGTAATTTTCTTATTTTATTTTTATTGAGTTCTTACTAATTTTCTGATCATGCAGCTATGTTCTCCCAGGAACCAAACACCTCAAGCTATAAAAAAAATGCCACGCGACGCATCCACGTCGCAAGGAGAAGGGAGAAAATAAAAACAAACAGAGAGTCACGCTGGAGCGTGGCTGGAGGTGTGCCAATGGCACAAATCGCCCCACGCGACCGCGTCGCCGACGCGTCCGCGTCATGTAGGAATATTAGCCTCCCACGCGACCGCGTGACCCACGCGGCCGCGTGCCCTGATTTTCGACGTAAAAAGGATGCACAACCAAATATTGTGCTAGAGTGGTGCTGGCTTGGTGCTAGATGCATAATCTCTATCACGTGAACGCGTCGCCGACACGTCCGCGTCATTCCCTTCTGAAGCCACTCACGCGATCGCATGCCCCACGCGATCGCGTCACCCCAAATTTGGCAAATATATAAATTTGAACAGAGAGTTGTGCAGGCGCGAGGCTGCACTCGTGCCAGAAGCATAACATGGGTCACGCGATCGCGTGACCGACGCGACCGCGTCAACTAAATTAAAGCGCAATCACGCGAACGCGTGCCCCACGTGGCCGCATCGCTTGCGCCGCCCAGTTTTCTCTCTCTCTCCCAATCCTAATTCTCCTTTATTCTTTTATCCTTTTATTTTTCTTTCTTCATAATAATTTATCTATTTCTGTTTTCAGTTCTTCTTTGCTTGAGGACAAGCAAAACTTTAAAGTTTGGTGTTGACGCTTTGCTTAGAAATCTTCCGTTTATTCCCATGGCACCAAAAGGGAGGCGAATCATCTTCACTGAGGAGCACAACCTGAAGAATAAAGCAAACGCTAGGATAACTAAGGTGGTTGAGTTCCTTTCATTTTTATTCCTCCCTCTTTTTCTATGTTATGTTCCAGTTTTCTGCTATTTTGCTTTGTTCGTTGCATGATCCTTTATTAGTGAGAATCATAGGTCTAGTTTAGTTTTTCCTTAAATACTTTAATGCTGAAAAGATGTTTCATGTACCACTCACTGAACTTGAATCTAAAAAGAAAAGAAAAAGAAGTGATGTCTTGCATGAGAAATTGAGTTTAATTCTAAGAATAGTCTTATTTACTTAAATGTGATGGTATTTTCTGTGATTTTTGAATGCATGATATGAACAGTGCATATTTGAATTTGAATCAAGGGATGTTGATGTATAAGGAATAGGAATTTAGAGAATTATTATGCCTTCTCTGAAATAAATAAAAATTTAATCCTTGAAGCAAAAGAAACAGCGAAAAAAATAAAATAAAATAAAATAAAATAAAAACAAGGTCCAAGGCTCTGAGCATCAATGACTAGGGAGGTCAGACATGATAAAAAGCTCAAAGAGTTGTTTTCCTAGTCATATGCTTGTGGTGTGATTGTGTCAAGTAATCCTTGAGACAGAACACCTAGAGTCAAGATCAATTACATTTAACAGAGTATGCCAAAGGCTTTGAGCACCACTGTTTGGGAGTAACTGAAAGAAAAATCAGAACTCAAAGAGAGTTCCCCAGTCATATGCTTGTGGTGTTTCTGTGTCAAGTAATCCTTGAGACAAAACATTTAAAGTCACGGCTAGGCTCAAGGTGCAAAGCACCAAAGAAAAATAAATTAAAGTAAATGTTGCTGTGTTCAAGGATTAAACTGAAATGTAAAGATCAGAGAATTCATAATATCATCCGGATTCTAAATCCGAATGACAGTAACATTCTTGATTCAAAGGAGAGTGAGATGCCAAACCTATTCAGGATTACAGTTATAAACCCCACTATAAAAAGAGACAAGAGCTTAATCGAACTCTCATTCTCATGCAAATTCACATCATAAGTTTATATTGGTTTTGGTTGCTTGAGGACAAGCAACAGTTTAAGTTTGGTGTTGTGATGCGTGAGCATCTTATCTATCTTTTCCTAGTGAATTTGCATCTAAATTGTTGAGTTTAATTTAGAATTAATTATATTTTAGCCACTATGAATGCTATTTTGAGTTTTGTGCAATTTTATTTATTTTAGGTAGCATTCGGAGGGATTTGATGAAGTTTCTGCAGAGAAAAAGAATAAACCAAAGAGATGACCAGCAAAGACCGACGCGGACGCATGGCTCACGCGACCGCGCGGAATAGAGAAATCGCAATGACGCGATCGCGTGTCTGACGCGAACGCGTGGACTGGAATCTGCACAAATGACGCGAACGCATGGGTGACGCGGACGCATCACATGCACGATCTGCAAAAATACAAATGACGCTGATTATGAATTTTGGGATGTTTTGACCCACTTTCCAGCCCAGAAAACACAGATTAGAAGCTGCAGAATGGACAAATCAAGTGGTCCCCAACCATCAACTGAAAATCTGTTAATTAATTCGAATTTAAATTCAAATCTTATCTTTTAGGAAAAGATATTATTTTTAATTTTTGATTTAAAACCTATTAGGATTAGTAATAAATAGAAACTCTGTACATTTAGACAGGTACGAGATTGTTACCAGAACCCTTCTTTTTTCTTCTCTGAACCATGAGCAACTAATCCTTCATTGTTAAGGTTAGGAGCTCTGTCTATTTGTAATGGATTAATTCGTTTGATCTTTCTAATTTATTCCATGCTTTGATTTATATTTCAATAATTGTTTTCGCTCTTTATTTTATGAATATGGGTGGAACGGAAGTATGACTCATATTCTAATTGAGTTCTTGTAAAACTTGGAAAAACTCTTTACCTGAACAACAGCTTGGAAACATATTATCCTAAATTTTAATTATTTGGATTTAATGGGATACGTGACATATAATCCCCTTATTTTTGGGTAATTAGAATTTTTGTGGCATATAAACTGAAAATTGATTTTTACCCTCTAATTGGAATTAACTGACCAAGGAATTGGCAGTTAATGAATTTTAGAGGAGACTAGGAAGGTCTAAGGAATTAGGGTCTAGTCACATATAGTTTGCCATGAAATTATATCTTGCATGATTAAATTAGTTAGTAATAAAAATTAATCCGGAAAAATAGATAACTCTGAAACCTTAACTATCTTCTCATTATATTATTCCCAACTTATTTATTTGTCTGTGTTTAATGCTCTTTGAATACCAAAACACTCTTTTCTGCTTGCCTAACTAATCCTATCAAATACTATTATTGCTTAATCCATCAATTCTTGTGGGATCGACCCTTACTCACATAAGGTATTACTTGGTACGACCCGGTGCACTTGCCGGTTAGTAAGTGTGGGTTATAAATTCCACACCAGATACCATTTTGGGCGTTTAACGCCAGAACAGCAGGGGGAGGGGTATTTCGTTTTCAATTCAATTTATTTTCAAATTTTCATATTTTAATTCATAATTTTCCGCATAAACATGTCACAAATATTCACCTTTCAATTTCAATTTTCAAAAATTAATGATTTTATAAATTCTTTTTAAATTCTTTTTTAATTCTTTTTAAAAACAATTTTAAACCTCATTTTTTCAATTTCTTTCCAAACCTTTTCGTCATCCACCTTATCTTTTATTTCTTAGATGCATCAAAAAAAATTCTAATTTCAATTCCTCATATTCTTTTTCGAAACCCACCCCCTCCCTTTTAAATCCCATTCGGCCATCCCCCATTCATTCACCATTTGAATCCTTCTCTCCTTCTATCCCTCTTATTTCCTTTCTTTTGCATGAGGACAAGCAAACCTCTAAATTTGGTGTGTTTTTCCGTGATCACTGAGCTAAAACTTACCAAGATCATGGCCCCTAAAGGAAAACAAACTACTCTAAGAGGCAAGAAAGAGAACAATCCAAAATCTTGGATGCATGAGAGGTTCTGCACCAAAGAACATGCAGACCATTACTTCAAAATCACGTGTAGAAGATCAGTGATCCCGGAAGTTAAATTCGATCTGAAAGAAGACGAATATCCGGAGATCCAAGAGCATATTCGAAATAGAGGTTGGGAAATCCTAGCTAATCCTGAGATGAATGTAGGAAGAAACATGGTCCATGAATTCTATGCAAATCTGTGGCTAACAGATAAGCAAAGAATAGAGGGAACTGCCTTTCACACCTTTCAGACTATGGTCAGGGGGAAGATTATTTACTTTCACCTTGACAAAGTAAGAGAAGTCCTCAAACTTCCTCAACTGCAAGATGATCCAGAATCCTTTAATAGGAGAATGGCTAAAGATAAAAAGCTGTATCAAGTTCTAGAGGAAATATGCCTCCTTGGAATCAAGTGGATAACCAACACAAAAGGTGTCCCAAACCAACTAAAGAGGGGAGATCTCAAACCAGTTGCTAAGGGCTGGCTGGATTTCATTGGGCATTCTATACTTCCCATAAGTAACCGTTCTAAAGTTACTATAGAAAGGGCAGTGATGATTCACTGTATTATGTTGGGAAGAGAGGTGGAGGTTCATCAGCTAATTCCTTGTGAAATGTACACAATTGCATAAAAGGAATCTATTGAGGCCAAATTGGCTTACCCAAGCTTGATCTATCTGTTATGTAAGGATGCAGGGGTACAGATGAGAGTGGATGAGTTCATCCCAACTGAGCACTCAATCACTAAAAAGATAATGGATGGATCTCAAGTTCAAGACAACCCCACCAAGAGGAGGGCGCATGAGCTTCTCCCAGAAATCTCCCAATTTGACTATTGGGTTCGCTTAGAAGCATCTGTTACCAAGCTGCAAGAAGATGTGGATCAACTCAAAGAAGAGCAGCAGAATCAGAATAGCATGCTTTGCAAATTGTTCAAGGAACAAGAGCAGCAAGGGCGTGAGCTACAGGAGCTGAAGCACCAGAAGCTATCCCTTGAAGCACTAGGCATCCCACAGACTGAAGGAGCACCTATCTTCCAAAATCAAGGTTGTTGAGTCCTAACTCTGTGATAAATTTTGTTATTAGGGACCTATATTAGAATTGCATGAGCATTAGTATTAGGATTGCATGATGCATTAGTATTATTTTTATCAATTTGGGTATAATTTAATTTTCTTATCATCATCAAACATGAATAAAATAGTAGATTTTTTTTAGAAGAGCAAGGGTGCAAATATCTCGAATATATAATAAGAAAAATTTAAATTATTTATATGTGGTGCCATTGCTTTAGCTCTCTGAATGAATGCATAAACAGTACATAATTTTTTCTTACTAAAATTTAAGTAATGTTTGACTCTTGAAAGAAGGAGGTAAACAGAAAAATATTATTGATAATCTGAAAAATCATGAAATTGATTCTTAAAGCAAGAAAGAGCAGTGAATAACACAAAGCTTGCGAAAAAAAGCAAGCAGAAAAAGCCAATAGCCCTTTAAACCAAAAGGCAAGGGTAAAAAGGATCCAAGGCTTTGAGCATTAATGGATAGGAGGGCTCAAGGGAATAAAATCCTGGCCTAAGCAGCTACATCAAGCTGTCCCTAATCATGTGCTTGTGTTGTGAAGGTCCAAGTGAGAAGCTTGAGACTGAGTGGTTAAAGTCGTGATCCAAAGCAAAGGAGTGTGCCTAAGAACTCTGGGCACCTCTAACTGGGGACTTTAGCAAAGCTGAGTCATAATCTAAAAAGGTTCACCTAGTTATGTGTCTGTGGCATTTATGTATCCGATGGTAATACTGGAAAACAAAATGCTTAGGGTCACAGCCAAGACTCAAAGAAGCTGTATTCAAGAATCAACATACTAACTAGGAGAATCAATAACACTATCTGCATGCTGAATTCTGAAGGAAGCCAATCATTCTGAGTTTCAGGGGATAAAATGAGATGCCAAAACTACTCAGAAGCAAAAAGCTATAAGCCTCGCTCATCTAATTTGAATTTGAGCTTCATTGAAAACTCTGAGATTTTATTGCACCACGATCTTCTTTTTATCCTATTTTATTTGTCTAGTTGGTTGGGGACAAGCAACAGTTTAAGTTTGGTGTTGTGATGAGCGTATATTTTATACGCTTTGTGGTAGTATTTTCATATAGTTTTTAGCATGTTTTATTCACTTTATGTTGTATTTTTATTAATTTTTATGTAAAAATCACATTTCTGGACTTTACTATGAGTTGGTGTGTTTTTTAGGATGAGATATAATGGCAGGGAGCCGAGAGAGGAAGAGGCCACCAAGGATGGAGATGTCGAGAATGCCTTAAACTTGGCAATCTCCATGCAACTCGGGCCCCCGCATCCGCCAACTGAAGGTGGAGCTCTTGAGAGACACCCCCCAGGATCGTTCATCATGCACGGAGGACCGTGCAACGCTTAAGTGTGGGGGAGGATTCACCATTTTTGTGGCGTAAATTTCTTTTTCAAACACTTTACACTTCATTTTTTGTTTTTTTATTATGTTTCTTGTAGATATTTGGAGTGTTTTTAATTGTTGCATTACATTTTCTTCATAGTTTATATCTATTGCATTTTGCATCTTTTGTATTGTATATATTTTATAGATAGAAGTTGTGATTGGTTGTTGTGAATAGTATAACACCTAGTTCAATTTTGTCCTAATTGTTCATATTAGTTTTTGCGATGTTGAAAATTAAGAATAGAACTAGGAAAGATTTTGAAATTGCATCCATCACAACATACATACATACATATATAGAAAATAACTTTGGTGAAAAAACAATAAAAGAATTTTCAAGAATTTTGTTTCAAGGGCATTCTATTGAATTGATTTGGAAAATTGTTTTTAAAACTTGCTTGAATGATTTTTTATGGAACATAGAAGAGAGATATAACAAAGCAACCTTGTGGGTTGTTGAGCCTTAATGAGTGGTTACACATTTTAACCACTATTTTTGTTCATTGTGTGCTATGCTCCTTCTATGATTGTAATCTTAGTTTTGCTTGATTCTTTATTTCCAATGTTTGATGTTTTGAATGCATTTAGCATGATTGAGGCCATTTTTGTATCAAACTCACTCACCCATATGGACCTACCCATGCATCTACCTTTGTTAACCCCTTTTGAGCCTCTTAATCCCATTTGTTCTAATTGTTAGCACATCACAACCCTAAGTGGAAAATCATGAATTACCTTGAAATGCATCTTTGATTAGCTTAGGTTGAAGAGTGTGTTTCATTTAAGTGTGGGGAAACTTTTGGAAAACATTGGTAGTGAATGAAGAAGATTGTATTGGGTATACATTGAAAAAGAAAAAAAATTGGAAAATGGGTGCACATTCATGTATCATCAATTTGCTTTAACCATATGCATTTGTCCTAGAAAAAAGAAAAAAAATTGGAAAAAAAATGAAATGAAATAATAATAATAATAATAATAATAATAATAATAATAATAATAATAATAATAATAATAATAATAATAAAATGGGACAAAAGTCATCCCAAAGAAAAAGAAAAAAAATGATGAATAAGAAATGTATATGTGGATTTGGATGAAAAAGATACATGAATATGTATAAAAAGTGTGATTATGGGAAGTTAGGGTGCATATTTTGTTATTTGGTTGAGTTGGACACTTGAGCTAATCAAATATCCAATTCCTTAGTCCACTTAGCCATATTTATCCTACCTTAACCATAACCCCATTACAACCCTCTAAAGACCTCATGATACTTGCACTCATGCATCACATATTTGTTGATTGTTAGATGAAAAGCAAAACCTTGAAAGCATGATAAGGAGGAGACTTGAGTGATTAGACCCTAAAACACCGAGCGTTGAGAGTGTATACACACCTAGTGAGGGTTCAATCACTCAACTCTATATTTCCATACTTCTTATCATGTATTCTTGCAAGTTGCTTCATTTTGATGAGTAAATCAATTCTTTAGATTTTGAGTGCATTGGATTATTTCCTAGCTTAACCCTATATGTCCATATACTTGCTTGGAAATTTGATTATTTGTTTTCACCAATTCAATTGGATACTATAGTATATATAGTTATATATAATATATATACATACTTGCATGCATATAGATAGTTGCATTCAATAAGTTGTTTCCCTTTGATCATTTTCCTTGCTTGGTTTAGCATAAGGACATGGTATTGTTTAAGTGTGGGAAAATTGATGAGTACATATTTGACGATATATTTTAGCTTGAATTGGATGGATTCCATCATATAAACTCACATTTATTCACTAAAATAGCATACTTTTGTGTTTGATCCCTAAATGTGAAAATATGCATTTTTGTGATTAAATTGAGCAATTTAATTCCAATTTTATTCCATTCTATGCCGTGATATGTTTGTTGAGTGATTTCAGGTCCTAGAGACAAGAATGGTTTGGTAGAAGTGGAAGAAAACAAGCAAAAAGAGAGAAAACATAAAGAAAAGAAAGGAGAAAAGCATCTCAGCCTGTGCCCACGCACAGAATGGAAAATCAGGACCTGTGCCCACGTACACGGGTCAAAAACAGCACCTGTGCCCACGCACAGGCTATGCCCATGCTCAGAACAAAATGGAATTCAGCATCTGTGCCCATGCACAGACCTGTGCGTACGCACAGGTACCAGTGCGTGCCTCCATTAAAATTGCACGTGGACTCGCGTTTTGGGGGGCTTTTAGCCCATTTTTGAAGGCTTTGGAGCATATTTGAAGGGGAAAGCAGCTATATATCATAACATACACTACCATACAACAAAACAACACATTTTTAGGAGTAGTTTTAGGGTAGTTAGCTTGGGTTTTCTCTCTAGTTCATTAGGATTTTAATTAGGTTTTTAATGTAGAATTTTATAGTTCAAGTTTTGCTTTTGGGTTTTGCTTTCCCATTGTAAGTATTCCTTAATTTCCTCTTTTATGACAATACTTGTTCTACACTTTCTTCTACTTTTCATTTCTCTTACCAATTTATATAATTTTACAATTTTGGATTTCTAGTTGGTTAATTTGATGTTTGACACTTACTTTATGTTTGTTTGAGTTGCCTTTATTGATTTTGATCATTTATGGTTCATAGTTTTTATCATTTTTCCAATTTTTTCATGTTTTATGTTTATGCCCTCTATGTGTTTGATGAAATGCCAATTTTGATTATGGGGTAATTTCCACCCCTTGGCTTGGGGAAAATGAGTTTATGGATTACTAGAGCCATAATGTCCAACATTTAGTGATAATTCTTCGATTGTTAATTGTTCTTGTTCCCACTAACGCTAATTTGTTGCTAAGGTAATTAGCAAGCAATCTAGGACTTGTGGGTTAAGAACACTTATGCTCATTTAACTTACTCTCCGATGTGAGGGTTGACTTAGTGAGATTAATCCATCATGATTATTATAGTTGTGGTTATGGCAAGGAAGAAATTCCATAACTCATCCCAAGTCAAGGTTTCATTTATGTTTTGAACCACTTTTTCGTTACTTTTTAGCCTTACTAGTTTATATTACATACATAGTTCTTTTATTCCTTTATTGCTTTATTAATTGCAATTTTGTCTAGTTCTTTTACTTCTTTATTCCTTGCTTCTTTGTTGAAAACATCCCTTTGCTTCTCACAACCAAACTTGTGCACTTGTTGTCACTAGTTCCTAGGGAGAACGACCTGGGAGTCTAAATACTCTCGATTTATATATTTTCTTTGAATTGTGACATTATCTTTAGAATTGAATTTGATATTGGTCAACTGTTGAGCTTGGAACTATACTTACAACGCCAATCTTATTTTGAGATAAATTCCGAACCCGCTCTAGGCCTCTCACCAATCATAGTTTCATTACTGAAACACGACCTTCCATCAGAAATTTGGAGATACAAGTTGATCAACTGAGCAAGAGAATCCCGGAGACTCCTCATGACATTCTTCCTAGTAACACTGAAGTAAACCCAAGAGAAGAGTGTGAGGCCATCACCATTGAGGACGAGGCCGAATCTGGAGAGAATGGGATGGCATTGCACACCAGTGAGGAAGACCTCACTGGGAGTTCAACGCCCAAACTGGCCAAGAGCCTGGCATTGAACGCTAGTGTGGAAGTCCTCACTGGGCGTTCAACTCCCAAATAGACATCAAAATTGGCGTTGAATGCCAGTGAGAAAGTCCTCACTGGGCGTTCAATGCCCAAACAGACATCAAAGCTGGCGCTGAACGTTAGTGAGGAAGCCCTCTCTGAGCGTTCAATGCCTAAAATGGCAGAAAACCTAGCATTGAACTCCAGAAAGGAGGTCCCTCCTGGGTGTTCAATGCCCAACTTGGTAAAGGAACTGGCATATGTATGATGGGCGTTCAACACCCAAAGAACCATCAAAACTAGCATTGAATGCCAGTATGGAAGTCCTCACTGGGCGTTCAATGCCCAAATAGACATCAAAATTGGCGTTGAACGCCAGTGAGAGGAAGTCCTCACTGGGCGTTCAACGCCCAAACAGACATCAAAGTTGGTGCTGAACGTTAGTGAGGAAGCCCTCTCTGGGTGTTCAATGCCTAAAATGGCAGGAAACCTAGCATTGAACGCCAGGAAGGAGGTCCCTTCTGGGCGTTCAACGCCCAACTTGGTAAAGGAACTGGCATATGTATGATGGGTGTTCAACACCCAAAGAACCATCAAAATTGGCATTGAACGCCAGTGATGGTGTACCTACTAAATGTTCAGCACCCACTAAAGAAATTCATATCCAAGAATTAAAGGAAGCCAAGGCTCATGTAGAGACCATAGAGGTTCCTTTGCATGCACTCTTGCAGTGCATGAGTTCTGATGAATACTCATCCTCTGATGAAGATGAGGCCACTAGGGAAGAGCAAGTTGCTCGGTACCTAGGAGCTCTCATGAAGTTGAATACCAAGTTATTTAGTACAAAACCTTTGAAGGAAGAACCTTCAGTCCTCACCAAAGAACTAAATGCTTTGGTTCAGCAAAAGCTACCTCAGAAGCTTCCGGATCCTAGATGCTTCCTAATTCCTTGCACCATAAGCACCATGACCTTTGAGAAGGCTTTGTGTGACGTAGGTTTAAGAATAAACATCATGCCATTCTCTGTAATAAAGAAGTTGGGAATCTTTGAGGTACAAGCTGCAAACATCTCACTAGAGATGGTAGACAAATCAATGAAGAAAGCATATAGCTTAGTAGAGAATGTATTGGCAAAGGTTGAAGACCTTTACATCCCTGCAAACTTCATAATCTTAAATACTGGGGAACATGAGGATGAATCCATCATCCTTGGAAGACCTTTTCTAGCCACTGCCAATGCTATCATTGATGTAGCTAAGGGAGAACTGATTCTAAAACTAGGGGAGGATCACATCTTGTTCAAGATACCTCACCCCAATTCTCCTTCTGAGAAAAGAGAGATAACAGTGCAACACCTAGTGTTCCAACCCTCTCTTTCAGTGCAGAGCTTTACTGAGACCCTAAACATCAATTCTAAGTTTGGTGTTGGGCAGCCATCAACAAGCTCTAAGAATAAGGGTACTAAGAAGAAAGTACCTAAAGGCTAGAGGGACAAGAAGGTCCCCACTAAAGGCCTCTCACCTGGCATGAGGGTTGTCTTCATCAAGAAACCAGTCATACCATATACAGTGAGTCGTATCCTATCTCTAGAGCATGTGGAGCTCATTCATGAAAAGATAGGAAGAAAATTCACTATAAGGGACGAAATTTTGAGCCCTTATCAATCTCCGTAAGGAGATAACCGTCAAGCTAGTGACGTTAAAGGAGCGCTTGTTGGGAGGCAACCCAATCTTAATTATTATTACTTATGTTTTTCTTTAAATTTGTTTTTCCTAGTTATTTTCTGTAGGTCCATGATCATGTGCAATAGTCAGAACAGAGACAGAAAGGCTTAGCAATAAAAATAGAACACTCTGGATGGAGTATCTTGCTAGTGTTGAACGCCAGCCAGGGAGCACTGGCTGGGGCGTTCAATGCCCATGCAGAGGACAGGAATTCTGAATTCCCTAGCCTCTCAGGATCAGTGGGTCCCACAGCATCTTTACCTACCCCACTTCTTTACTCTTCTTTTTCACAATTTCCTATACACTCTTCCTTATAAACCCTAGCCCAATCACTTCCATATCACTCCCATCAATTCCCACCCACTTCAAAATCAAATTTCCCTCCCATTTACCCCACCCATGACCGAAACCAACCTTAGCCCACTCCCATAAATAGCCCTCATTCTAGCCCTTCATACACACCCTTTTCATACACATCAAAGCCCCTTTGGCCGAATTGCTCTCTTCCTCCTTCTTCTTCTATTTTCTTCTTCTTCTACTCTATTCTTCTCTTTTATTTATTTTGCTCGAGGACGAGCAAAGCTCTTAAGTTTGGTGTGGGAAAAGCATTACTTTTTGCTTTTCATTACCACTTATGGCACCTAAGATTGGAGAATCCTCTAGAAAGAGGAAAGGAAAGGCCATAGCCACCACCTCCGAATCTTGGAAGATGGAGTGATTCATCACCAAGGCCCACCTAGACCACCTTTTATGAAGTAGTGGTAGAGAAGAAGGTGATCCCTGAGGTCCCTTTTAGGCTTTAGAAGAATGAGTATCCGGAAATCCGAAAAGAGATCCAGAGAAGAGGTTGGGAAATCCTAACCAATCCTATCCAAGAGGTTCGGATACTAATGGTGCAAGTGTTCTATGTTAATACATGGGTTACTAAAAACCATGACACTAGTGTGAACCCACATTCCAAGAATTGGATCACCATAGTCCGACGGAGAATCTTAGATTTTAGCCCGGAAAGTGTGAGGTTGGCGTTCAACTTGCCTTTGATGCAAGGAGACCCACATCCTTACACTAGGAGAGTTAACCATGATCAGAGGCTGGATCAAGTACTCTCAGACATCTGTGTGGAAGGAGCACAGTGGAAAAGGGATTCTCAAGGCAAGCCTATCCAAGTGAGAAGGCCTGACCTCAAGCCCAAAGCTAGAGGATGGTTGGAGTTTATCCAACGCTCTATCATCCCCACTAGCAATCGGTCCGAAGTGACCATAGACCGAGCCATTATGATCCATTGCATCATCCTCGAAGAGGAGGTGAAAGTACATGAGGTGATACCTCAAGAGTTGTACAAAGTGGCGGACAAGCCCTCCACCAAGGCAAGGTTAGCTTTCCCTCATATGCAATTCAGCTGGAATTGTCATAGAAGGCGACATTCCTATTAAGGAGGACAAGCCCATCACTAAAAGTAGGATAGAGCACACTAGAGAGCCGGCTCATGAACCACAACAAGAGCATGTGGAGCCACCTTAACATGAGATCCCTGAGATGCCTCAAGGGATATATTTTCCTCCTCAAAGTTATTGGGATCAATGGCACACTTCTCTTGGAGAATTAAGCATTAACATGGATCAGTTGAAGATGGAACATCGGGATCATTCTACCACCCTCCATGAAATAAGAGAAGATCAATGAGCCATGAGGGAAGAACAAAGAGTTATGAGGGAAGAACAATAGAGACAAGGGCATGACATTGAAGATATCAAGCGCACCATTGGGTTCTCTAGAGGAAGTGGTAGCCGCCATCACTAAGGTGGTCCCATGCTTATTTTAATTTTTCTGTTTCCCATTATGTTTTACTGTCTGTTCTCTTGTTCTTATTGCATGATCATTTTCATTTATGTCTTAAAGTTATAAAATATTCCATATATCTCTCACCTTACTTAAAAGAAAATTTTAATTGAAAAAGAATTGAGAGATACATAAATTTCAAGTTTATCTTAAGAATAGTTCAATTATCTTGATGTGGTGGCATTGCTTTTGTTTTCTGAATGTATGAATGAACAGTCCATAGAGTGTCTTGCGAAGGAGACAAACTTTGCTAGAAGGACAAGGATAACCTGGAGGGGGTTTCATATAGACCTTCTTTTTCAAATCTCTATTAAGAAATGCATTCTTCACATCCATCTAACTGAGAGATCATTTTTTGATCGCAGCAATGATAAAAAGAGCTTGAACAGATGTGAGACGAGCAACCGGAGCAGAAGTCTCTTCATAGTCAATACCATACTCTTGCGTACAACCCTGAGCAACCAATCGTGCCTTATAACGATCAATAGAACCATCAGAGCAAATCTTGATCTTGTATACCCATCTGTTTTCCACAACTTCCTGATTAGAAGGAGGATCAACCAAATCCCAAGTGTGTGATTTTTCAAGTGCCTGTATTTCTTCCTGCATTGCTTGTTGCCAATTTGGATTTGTGGAGGCTTCTCTGAATGACTTAGGTTCATGTTGATGAAGAATAGTAGAAAAACAAAGATAATCAAGAAGATGAGGAGGTGGATTTCTTACCTTGGAAGAATGAGTGGAAGGAGGAGGCATGACGGTAAGAGTAGGAGCGTCGTCCGGTCCGGAATCATCGGGAGATGGAGAAGGCAGAAGAACAGGAGGTTGTGGAGGGTGACTCGAGATAGAACCTGTAAAATCATCACTAGGAAAAAGATCAACATTGGGGTTAGTGAAAAAAGGTGACTGAGTAGGAGGAATGAACTCAAAGGAGTAGAACCGAGAAAACATGTGATGCTCTTAGAAGACAACATAACGAGATATACAAATACGTTTAGAGAGAGGATCCCAACAACGATAACCCTTGTGTCCACTGCCATAACCAAGGAAACAACACATACGAGCCCGAGGTTCAAGTTTACTATGTTCATGAGGCTAAAGAAGAACAAAACAAACACAACTGAAAACTCGAAGAGAACTATAATCTGGAGAGGTATGATAAAGACGCTCAAAGGGAGTAACATTACCAAGAACAGAAGAAGGGAGTCTATTGGTAACATGAATAGCAGTAAGAACCGCTTCACCCCAATTACGCTCAGGACACTGGTGCACGAAATTGTGATCATCAACAATGGCGCCAAAGACTTGGAGCTCTCAAACGTGAATCACACTTTGTCACAACTTTGCACAACTAACCAGCAAGTGCACTGGGTTGTCCAAGTAATACCTTACGTGAGTAAGGGTCGATCCCACGGAGATTGTTGGTATGAAGCAAGCTATGGTCATCTTGTAAATCTCAGTTAGGCGGATAATAATGGTTATAATGGTTTTCAAATATGAAAATAAATAAAGCATAAAATAGAGATAGAGATACTTATGTAAATCATTGGTGGGAATTTCAGATAAGTGTATGAAGATGCTTTGTTCCTTCTGAATCTATCCTTTCCTACTGCTTTCATCCAATCATTCTTACTTCTTTCTATGGCAAGCTGTATGTAGGGCGTCACCGTTGTCAATGGCTACTTCCCATCCTCTCAGTGAAAATGGTCCAAATGCTCTGTCACAGCACGACTAATCATCTGTCGGTTCTCGATCATGTCGGAATAGAATTCAGTGATTCTTTTGCGTCTGTCACTACGCCCAACACTCACGAGTTTGAAGCTCGTCACAGTCATTCAATCCATGAATCCTACTCGGAATACCACAGACAAGGTTTAGACTTTCCGGATTCTCAAGAATGCTACCAATAGATTCTAGCTTATACCACGAAGATTCTGATTAAGGAATCCAAGAGATACACACTCTAGCTCTCGCTTGTAGAACGGAAGTGGTTGTCAGGCACGCATTCATAAGGACGGATGATGATGAGTGTCACAGATCATCACATCCATCAGGTTGAAGTGCAGCAAATATCTTAGAATAAGAATAAGCTTGAATTGAATAGAAGAACAATAGTAATTGCATTAATGCTCGAGGTACAGCAGAGCTCCACACCTTAATCTATGGTGTGTAGAAACTCCACCGTTGAAAATACATAAGTGATGGTCCAAGCATGGCCGAATGGCCAGCCCCCATGAAGGTCTAAAATCGCATACACTGATTAAAGATCAATCCAGAGACAAGACGCTTAGTACAATAGTAAAAGTTCTATTTATACTAAACTAGCTACTAGGGTTTACAGAAATAAGTCTAAGTGCAGAAATCCACTTCTGGGGCCCACTTTGGTGTGTGCTTAGGCTGAGCTTGAGCTTTACACGTGCAGAGGCTTCTCTTGGGGTTAAATGCCAAGTTGTAACATGTTTTTGGCGTTTAACTCTGGTTTGTGACGTGTTTCTGGCGTTTTACTCCTGAATGCAGCATGGAACTGGCGTTGAACGCCAGTTTGCGTCGTCTAAACTCAAATAAAGTATGGACTATTATATATTTCTGGAAATCCCTGGATGTCTACTTTCTAACACAATTAAGAGCGTACCATTTGGAGTTTTGTAGCTCCAGAAAATCTATTTCGAGTGCAGGGAGGTCAGAATCCAACAACATTAGCAGTCCTTTTTCAGCCTCCTATCAGATTTTTGCTCAGGTCCCTCAATTTCAGCTAGAAAATACCTAAAATCATAGAAAAACACACAAACTCATAGTAAAGTCCAGAAATGTGAATTTTGCATAAAAACTAATAAAAATATCCCTAAAAGTAGCTAGATTCTACTAAAAACTACCTAAAAACAATGCCAAAAAGCGTATAAATTATCCGCTCATCAGACACGAAGAAGAAAGAAGCATTGCACGAACAAAGTCAAGAATGTGACAGTGTTTGCGTTCAGCTCGGCCATTTTGTTGAGACGTACCAGGGCAAGAAAACTCAGAAAAGGTACCATGTTCTGCAAGAAAGGTTAAGAGTTTGGAATCACGGTATTCCATAGCATTGTCACGGCGAAAAACCTTAATGACCTTGGAAAATTGAGTTCCAATCATAGTGGCAAAATTAATATAAATCTGAGGTAACTCATGGCGATTGGTCATCAAATAAACCCAAGTAAAGCATGAATAATCATCAATAAAAATGACAAAGTATCGAGCTCCTCCCATAGAAGCGGTGGGAGCGGGACCCCGAACATCAGAGTAGATAAGATCAAAAGGAGAGCAAGCAAGAGAGGAATTATTGTGAAAAGATAAAGCTGGTTGTTTAGCAGTTTGACAAGAAATGCAATCAAAAGACTCATAATTAACCTGACCTAAAACACCCTGAGACACAAGAGGACACATCTTTCCTAAGGAGGTATGGGTAAGACGTTGATGCCATAAGTGAAGAGTAGAAGGAGAAGAAGCAGTACAGAGATTTGGCACAGGAGGAATATGAAGATTCTCGAGTTCAAACAACCTTCTGACCTTACGTCCAGTCCTGATAATTTGTCCCGTCCGACGATCCTGTACACGACAACTAGAAATGAAAAAAGTGACATCAAAACCGAGATAAACAAGTTGACCAACAGAAATAAGATTAAAGTTCAATTTGGGAATATAATAAGTATCAGAAAGAGTAAGAGTTGGCTGGAAAATAGAACCATTGTGTGTCACGTGCAAGAGGTAACCATTAGCAGTATTGACAGAAGGTACAGTTGTAGTGGTAGCCAAAGACAAAAAAAAATGACGCAAAGGAGATATGTGATTAAAAAAACTGGAATCAAGATACCATTTAGAATTACCTAGAGGAGTCGAAAAAGCAGCAGGAGTATTACCAGGAAAGGAAAAAATATGCTTAAGAAGAGACGCAATATCGGATAGAGATACAGAAGGCGGATTGAGAGGAGTAGAGGTGGAAGATTCAGTAGTAGCAACAGTAGAAGCAGATCCATTTTTGGGATGAGAAGGATACTTGTGATGATCAGGACGTGGTAGTAGAGTAGGACAGGTAGTAATCAAATGTCCAGAGAGCTTGCAGTAACGGCAGAACAGTTGTGGATAATTGTAGCTAATGTGACCTCTCTGTTGGCATTTGCGACATTTAACAAAAGGACAAGAGGTGCCCAGAATAGTGATAGTTGTGACAAAATTTACCTTTTCTGTCTGTGGCAGCATAAACATCTGATGTTTCCATAATAGCAGATACAAAGATCAAGGAAAAGAGAGAAAAACTGCAAATTCGGAGCTGAAAACGAGAAAATAGAGGACAAAATCAGAAAGAGCTCACCAAAAAATCTTAGGAGGTTCCACTGGTTGCCACATTAGCTGCCACATCACCAGAGCAAGACACGTGGCAACACGTGACAGGAGGAAGGAGACACGTCAGCGCTGACAGGGAGGTGGGTCCACGCGGGTGGCGAAGTAGGTCGGGCCAGGCGTGCGGGTCGAGCGCTGGTCCGTGGAGCTTCTGTCAGATACGTGGTGCGACTGGAGCCGTTGATCTGAGGCGCTGATCCAATGGCGCTGGAGGCATCTGGAGGGAGAAATTCTTCACGCGGACAGGCAACTTCGGGCGGCACGTGGCGTTGGAAACCTCGCGATGAGGAGAAGGCGATGGTGGTAGCGGTGACAAACCAAGGCGTCGGAAAAAAGGCAAAAAAAGAGGACAAAGTATTGTCGGAGGAGACAAAATAAAAGAACTAGAAACCAAGTGTTGCTTGAAAAAAAATAACAACCTAAACTCTTGATACCATGTTAGAAATAAGATCTAAGAAAAAGTGTTTTGTGTATATAACTACTAGTAGAATCAAAGTAATAAGAGCATAGAATCCTATAATTAATATACAGATACGCTATATAAATACAAATGATACTAATTGATCTAATTCGATTCTAATTATTCTCTTAAGTCTTAACAATAATATTATATTAATAAAAAATAAAATTATTTTTTGTAAAATTTAAATTTATTTGATAAGCATTCTAAATATTAGAATTTAATTAAATTCTATAATTTTATTAATTTATTTCAAATACTAAAATTTAATTTAATTCTATACTATTAAAATTTTTAAACAGGCGGTTAAAGTAACTGCGACGCTCCCCTCATTTAATTTATTATCTTCTTCTTCTATCATATATAACTTTTTTTTTAATATTTGGGAAAAAGGTGTTGACTCTTGAGCTTCACTAATAGATTAATTTTTTGATCAAGAGAAGAAAAGAGAAATCGAAAATTAATCTCGTGTCTATTTTTTTATTGAAAATTATTAGAAAATTATTAAAATTTATTATTTTTTATTATTAATTAATTATTAATTTAATATTTTTAATTCAACTTTTTAGTTTAATATAATTTAATAATATATTTTATTATATATTTTTAAATATTAATAATTAAATAATAATTATAATTAATAAATTCTGATAATCTTCTTCTAATATTTTTTTTTATTAACAAAATTTAATTTAGTCATGGTATTTCGATTCCGGACAATAATAATCTTATGCTTTTTTGTTTACTTTATTTAGGAGTTTATCTGGGTTGATAATGTCATCGAAATTGGTCTGATTTATTTATCGTCATCATAAAAATAAAATTTTTTTAATATGAATCGCTAATTTTGTATTATATGTATAAATTATATAAAGAGTTCAGATTGCAATAAACTATAAAATTAAATGTTTTATGTTTGGCCATGCAAATAGAATATTCTTCATGCGCATAGCATTTCTCATCAGCAATAACGTTATAACGTTATTTAACTGAGCAATTAAACATTATTGCTTTGTTTGTTCTTTTTTTAAAAAAAAAAAAAAAACCTAAGCATCAGTGCATTGAAGACCAATAGATATTTACGCATGAAGCACTTGAAAAAAATATCGATTACAGTTGAGGCATAATTAGTTAAAGAAAAATTAGTTGAGGCATAATTCATGCCATATGTAGGGCAAATTTTTTGAAATAAATAAAAAAATTATTTATTTTTCTAAACAAATTATTTTATTTTTAAGTTTTAGAATATATATATATATATATATATATATTTATAATTTGAAACGAGTTCTTCCACAGCAACGATCAACTTTTTAATTATTATAAAGTTCACCCATTGCAATGACAAATTTCAATATTTTTATAAAGTTCATCCACTGAAATGGCAAACTGAAAATTAAATGCAATTAGAAATAGCATACTCATGCTTCTAAAATCTGTAATAAATTCACAGAAATACTACAGTAATCGTTCATCTGTTGCATCCTCAGTTAACTCCTCACAAATCATGTTTCTAAACCACGACAAATTGACAATTTACTTATTCTAATTCTGTCAGTAGTTCGAATCTAGTACATGTCCTGTAGCTGCTGACATAGCTCCTTTATAGAACGTTTCTTATAGTACTGCTTCTAATCACCAACGTAATTATTAGTTGAGTCTCCATCAACATTCAGACTCATCTGATATGTCACGTCATGTAGGGTAATCATCATCTCATCACATAGCATGTAAAATATGCGGGGCTCAGGCTGTTATCTCTCCACCAACACGGATATCAAATGCCAATCATAATTTCACTCAATTATATATGTCACATGTTCAAAACTAGTCTGTCAAAAGTATTTTTCAATACGCTCATCGAATCTGATCACTAAATTTCGACACATCCATAGCACTTTAGTAGGGTAAAATATAATTAATATTTATGTCAAATATGTGTTTAAAATAATATATATTTATTTAAATTGATCAAACACTAAAAATTAAACATTATACCAGTTGGTCAAATCTATTAACAATGTACTCTGTCTAATTTAATTTATATAACGTATTTTCATACTTTACTAATTTGTGCTCTATCAAAGTATCTAATATCAAATGAGAATAAAACTAATAACAATCATTTCTATACCTACATAATTCAAAAATTTCTAATATTCTATACAGTAATTATCCACAAGTAACTAAATCTAATTAACTTTTATAATAATGTCTAAATAACTTGTTTTTATATTTTTTGAATAATTAATTCTAAATGATTATCTTTATATTTTTTACTAAATCATTTTAAATAATAAATTCTGAATTTTTAATTAATTAAGTCTATATAATTATAAATTCAATATTTTTTAATGTTAATATATGCTATGTGCTATCAACAATTTAATTTTAAACTAAAATTGTAAAAATAAAAAATAAATTTAAAATAAAGAAGTAATTTAGATAACTTATTTAAAATTTAACTTCAAGTGAGAAGATGAGAGGAAAAAAATTTGAGAGAAGAGAATGAAAGTGAAAAAGAGAGAAGAGTGAAAAAAAGAGATTCGTCGCAAGTTAAAAAAAATAAAAAAATGAGTAGATCACTATTGTTTTTATAGATAACTCGAAGTTCACCGCTTTAATGGACAAACTTCATAAAAATATTGAAATTCATCATTGCAGCGAACAAACTTCATAATAATTAGCAAGTTCACTGTTATTTCGGGCAAACTTGCTTCAAACTCTAGAAAAAATATATATTTTAAAAATTAAAAAATAAATTGTTTTCAAAAATAAATAAATTTTTTTAGAGTAAAAAACACAAATAAACCATGGAGAAAAGTTGTTACATGAATAAGCCAAATTGAATATTGATTCACGAATGAGTCAAAGCATACTTTTATGTAATTCGAACCTATTTGGTTCGAACTATAATTGCACATAAATCGAACCTATTTGGTTCGAACTCTAAACAAATAATTCGAACCTAATTGGTTCGAATTACACTTGAAGAGGTGCCATGACATAATTCAAACCTAATTGGTTCGAATTACTCATAGTTCTAAATCGAACCAATATGGTTCGAATTACTAAGGAACAGAACTGAATATGTTACGTACATGGGATCGTAATTGATGTATTATATTTCGTTTAGGGAGTTTTAAACGAAATGTCTGTTGAACACACATGGGAATAAATTAGTCTACGAAGTAAATTAATTAAGACATGATGCGGAAATTAAATAACATAAAAACGCAAAGTACAGATGTTTTCATAGTAACACACACATACATCTAAAGGTGGATACGAAATAACACTGATAACAAAATACACAGACGAAGATAGATAACATACAACTCGGCACAGAAATTATCTAAACAGGTGCGACCCCGTGAAGCAACGACGTGGAACCCGTGTCCTCTGACCTCTCCGGATAAGCGGCTCTTCATCCTCGGTCTCGTCGTCCTCGTCTTCGTCCTGCGGGGCTGGCTGTGCAGGCGTCCTAGGCTGGACATGTACCGGTCGGGATGAGGACGGCCCGACAACTAAATGTGACCCAGCAGTATGTGCCGAAGCTGGGGTACCACCTAAAGCGAAATACTCAGGAGGAGGCACGGAGGGAGGCTCATTCAGATCGACATGTAACGGTGCCTGTGTCTCCGTTGTCTGACTCTGACCACGGGCAGCCTCATCATCATGCATGATGGCACTGATGTCATCTAAGAAGGGAGATCCACTAAAATCCCCATTATACCCAACACCGGCAAGGAAGTTTGAAAACGTGCTGCCCGGACTCACCCATGGCGTACTCTCCTGAAGTGTGTGGTCGTCAGAGGGAACTCCAACGAAGTAATCTCCGAGCGGCTCCTCCCCAAGTCCAGCCTCACCATGGGAAGTGGGATCTCCTGTGGCATACCCTTCTCCACCAAGGCCGCCATGATACTAACAACCCCGACTGTACCCCTACCCCCATCGTCATGGCCCACAACGGGTGCCCTCCCTCTGCCTCCACGCCCTCGTCCTCAACCATGACCCCTACCTGCCTCATCAGCCTCCCCCATAGCCTGCTCTAGCCACCTCCACTCACGCTGGCTCCGTCGTGCCCCGACACGAGCTCTCATCTCAACCCGACGCCTATCAAGGATGTCGTCGACTCGATCCATGTCAGGAACTCGCCCAAGACCTCTCTGTGACGCCTCGACAGGAATAGGAACGCCCCTCGGATCCCCCAGATAAAACTCAGGTGATAAGAACCTCTTTCCATGCTGAATCCACCAGTCAAGGTAGGCGTGCGAAGGACCAGGATCGGCAACAACATCGAACCAGAGGACGTGGTCCGCACGGGTCTCCCAAAGAATATGCCAATGCTGTAAAGCGGCCAGGAACCAACGATCACTGCCTCTCCCTTCCTTTGACATCAGAAAGTCGATGTTAAGGGCAGGACGCGGGAGGGGCTGCATACCACCGAACTGCGGTAGAACCCTATCTACCTGATGCCACTCTACAATGGCAAAGTATATCAGCAACGTGACAGACCGCCATACCGCTATGTGTCGAGGCTCCAACGCCTCCGGATGCACAACCTGAAGTACCTCGGGGGAGCTATACGGCATCCAGATAAACTGCACAAACAAATAGCTATGTTGTCACGCCAACTATTATTATACAGAAACATATGATGTCTAGTTATTCAAATAAAAGTAACCGGAACAACACTCACATCCCTGGGTTGTAACATGTCTATCTTCAGTCTCAAGCTCTGTACTCTAGGACCTTTCTTGCTATAGGAAGGGCTGTAACCTAACCACCTGCAGCGCACATGAGTGTTACGTTTAATCAGAAGGCTGACAGATTTGTAATACAGTACAAGCGTACATGAACATTAGCTATTTTAACTTGAAATAGAAAAGCCTGAGTAGCGTACCTCGATGCCAAAGGCCAGCTGCACGTATCATACCCAGCAGGCCTAAACCTAGGAAAGCGCCAGAAGATCCAGGACTGAAGTAGCTGAAGTGGGCCCGCTAACTTCACCACATGTCTGTTTGCCACTCGGCACATGCACCGGTACAACCATGCCAATGCTGCAGAGCCCCAACTGTAGAAACCCATCTCCTCAAGCCTAGCTACGTAGGAAAGCCATCTGATGTGAATTCGGTTGTCGGACTTGTCGGTAAACAGCTGAGTGCCCAACAACATCATGATATAGGCACGAGCAAAGCGTCGCACAGTCTCCTCATCGGCTCTCTCGGGGCACTCTCCGAAAGTCTCCTGGAACCAGGTGCAGTTTACTTTGAACTTCTGGACCTGGCTCAGAGGAGGAATCACTCCAAGCAACTCTTTGAACCACACCCAAGCTGGACGTCCACCCTCGATATACATATGAAAATCTGTAAGGCAACCGCTGACATAATGCCCGTCCACTGCCAACCCCAACTGGTACGCCACGTCCTGAAGCGTGATCGTGCACTCTCTGAAGGGCATATGGAAGGTGTGCATCTCAGGACGTCACCGCTCGACGAAGGTGCTGACAAGGGGCTCATCTAACCGGAACCATCTATCGTTCAGCCTAGCCAGATGGTATAACCCGGCCATCTGTAGGTAGGGAACATAATGCTCATCGAGTGGCATGCCTTGTTGCCGCCGCATGCTCCTGATGCATCGCTGTAGCTGCGCATTAAATGGACCGCATTATTAGAACCAGATACAATACTGGTAAAAAAAAAGAAAACCAACATAATTAACCACTTACATAAACCATCAACACAACCGCATATAAAACCACTTACAAAAAACCACTTACCCTAAACCGCCAACTAAACCGCATGTAAAATCACTAAAATAAACCATTTGTAATACCACTACAATAAACCACTAACAATACCACCTAACATAAACCACTTACATAAACCATTAACACAACTGCATATAAAACCACATACAAAAAACCACTTACCCCAAACCACTAACTAAACCGCATGTAAAACCACTAAAATAAACTATTTGCAATACCACTACAATAAACCACTAACAATACCACCTAACATAAACCACTTACATAAACCATTAACACAACCGCATATAAAACCACTTACAAAAAACCACTTAACATAAACCACCAACTAAACCGCATGTAAAACCTCTAATATAAACCATTTGCAATACAACCACGATAAACCACTAACATAAACTGCCACTAAAACTACAAGCAAAACCACTAACTCAAATAAACCGTGTGCACAAAGTTTTCTATGTACTAACCTCGTCGTTGATGATCCCGGCTATATGAGCAACCCCGTCCAACCGGTACAGCCTTGCAGGATCGTCCCCCATCAACTGAGTCTTCGGTTCTACTATTTCTTGGATCGAATCTGGGTCATTTTCTCTGGGATTTGGTGGGGTATGGGAAATGAGAATGAGTTCGAATTTGCTTGATTCGAACTCCTTATATAGCCCAATTGTTGGTAATTCGAACCAATTTGGTTCGAATTAGTAGTGGCGATTAATAATGAGTATTTCGAACCAACTAGGTTCGAATTATGTCATGGCACCTCTTCAAATGTAATTCGAACCAATTAGGTTCGAATTATGTGTTTAGAGTTCGAACCAAATAGGTTCGATTTATGTGCAATTGTAGTTCGAACCAAATAGGTTCGAATTACATAAAAGTATGCTTTGGCTCATTCGTGAATCAATTTTCAATTTGGCTTATTCATGTAATAACTTTCCTCCCATGGTTTATTTGTGTTTTTTTACCTTTTTTATTTCAGAAAATTTGCCCCATATATGTATACGTCCAACTGAAATAAGCTTTTGTGAAAAAAACCCTAGCAGAGAAAGAGTACGTACTCTGTACTCAGAGAGAATGAGAGAAGGAGAGAGCGGGAATGAGTGTTTGAGGCGAAACACAGTGAGGATGGCGGCCATGCCGTCGGAAGAGATAACGGGGGAGTGTGGGTGGGGGTGCATCCGGTGCCAAGGAGGGTTTTTCACGGGAGGGTTTTTCAAAGTCTACAAAGATCTCCTTTAGAGATAAAGTCATTGGTCCAGAGAAATCGAAAGCCTTTGCACTTGCAGGATCTCTATCTGGGGATAGTATAGCGACAGTGGTGGGCAAGCAGGGTGATCCCCAACCTCCATGTGTAAACTTCACTGAAGAAGCCAAGCTTTGTTTGGCAGAGCCTTATCGAGAAGCTTTGGTGATAAAGGTTCTTGATAAAAATTATAGTTATACAGCTCTTTCACACAAGTTTCGGATGGTTTGGCGCATCAAAGGTGGCTTTGATCTGCTTGACGTGGGGTTTGGGTACTTCATGATAAAATTTAATGCAGGTGAAGATCGTGAGAAGGTCATGCTTGGTGGCCCGTAGTTGATTGAGGGACACTATGTTGCTGTAAAACCGTGGGATATAGATTTTTGGCCATGTGAGGAATCCTTCGGGTCTACACTTGTATAGGTTCAGATTTCGGGGCTCCCAATCTGGTGCTATCAGGAACAAGCCATGATGCGTATTGCTTCTGCAATAGGAGTTCCCATCAAAGTGGACTTAGCCACTAAGTTGGCTGAGAGAGGACGATATGCCCGAGTATGTGTTCAAATAAATTTAAGACTGCCAGTGATCAAGCATATCATTGTGGAAGGCGTAACTCATGTAGTGGAGTATGAAAGTTTAAATTTAATTTGTAACTCTTGTGCACGTTATGGTCACGATATGGCACAGTGCTTGGGTAGAGACTCTAGGGAAGGAAAGAGTGCTGATTCCGATGCCACCAAGCCACGAGACGGTACAACGGCAGTGCCACATCCTGAGACCAAAATTCACAATTCAAATGAAGTAGAACCTGATGTGGTAGGTGGCGTTACTGGTGAGAATCCAGCACCGAGTTTACAAAAAGATTTAGAGGCTAATAATTTGGAAGGAAATAATGTTGAGGAGGCTTGCATGCATGATGAACCAGGCTGGGAGCAAGTTGTGAGGAAAGGTAAAACCAAGCTGGGCCAGAAGCAATCTAACAAGGTCCAAAGAGGCACTCAATCCAGAATCGATTCGGATAGAATAATCAGGCCCACCATCCACTTCTCTCACACGAGTGGATCCAGTTCTTATCGCGCCAGGGTTGGGTCACGAGTCAAGGTTTGACACAACGCTTTCCGTGTTGGTGAGACATCGATCTCCTCAACCCGACACACCCCAGTGCCTTGCGGGTCCTCTCTCCGGAAACGACCAAGGCCGGGGTCCCTACAGAGCTTGCCAGTTAAGAAGAATGGAGGCACGGTGGTGGAAGCATCGTCATGTCTTCCTGCAACCGTGAAGGAGGATGTTACTGTGGCGGTTCCATTGGTGAAGGAAAGCGCGTTGCCGGCTGTTATTGCGTCGGTATGCGAGAATAAGGAGACATTCCATGGAGATCCGGAAAACCTGAAGGTCACGGGAGTCACTTCTGCTGGGCAAGCCTCGGTTTGAGGTTGGTGAAGCACTTTGATTTTCTAGTTTTATAATTTTATATTTTATATTATGGATAGCTTAAATATAATAGTTTGGAATATTAGGGGTGCTTCTAATAAGTTAGCCCGGGTGAATTGTAAAGAGCTGGTTAGAAAATTTAAACCTGTAATTTTTATTGTGGTTGAAACTCATTGTCCTTTTCAACACTTGAAACTGTTCTGGGAAAGACTTGGTTATCACCCTATTAGTATAGTGGAGGCGTCAGGACATAAGGGGGGTATCTGGTTCCTTTCTGCAATGCAGGGTGTTCACTGCAAATGGGTTGATGCTTTCGATCAGTGTGTTACAGTTGAGGTTCAGGTAAATAATGTGATTTGGAGGTGCAGTGGTATCTATGGTAGTCCTCAATTTAATACCAGAGTTCTGCTATGGGATTATCTTGTTACTCAGTTTTCATCTTTCCGCGGGCCATGGATTGTTCTTGGTAATTTTAATGAAGTACTATTCTCTCATGAATCTAAGGGTTGCCTCTTCTCGAGTCGTCATACAGATCGGCTTGCTACATCTCTAGGGGATAGTAATCTGTTTGACTTGAAGACTATTGGAAGACGGTTTTCTTGGTACAGAAGGGTTAAAAATGGTGTTGAGGTGGCGAAAAAACTTGACTGGGTCTGTATCAATAGTGGCTGGCTATCTCTCTTTCCAGAGGCTTATGCAAAAATTTTAAATAGGCTTCAGTCTGATCATTGTCCTATCCTAGTGCGCTGTGCAGGTCATCCCCAACCAAAAAAGAATAGACCTTTTCGGTTTATTGCGGCTTGGGCAACTCATCCGGAGTACAGAAATATTATGAACCAGTCATGGCAGGCTGGCTGCAGAGAGATGCATGGCAAGCTTTCAGAAGTGCAGAATAACTCTTTGGCGTTTAATTCTAAAGTGTTCGGCAACATTTTCGTTAGGAAATGTAAATTGGAGAGACAGATTAATTTCCTTCAGAAGCGACTTGAAGTAATGGAGGATTTGTCTATGCGGCAAAAAGAAAAACAACTGATTGAGGAATTTAATAACACGCTTGTGTAGGAGGAACTTCTATGGTTTCAAAAATCCAGAGAGCAGTGGGTAAAATTTGGGGATAGAAATACCAAATTCTTTCATGTCCAGACTCTTGTGCGGAGAAAACATAATAAGATTCATGGTCTCTTTCTTCAAGATGGGGTATGGGAAACGGACCCGGATGTCCTTAGAAAGGAAGTTGAATCCTTTTATAAACACCTATTCTGCCAGTCGGAGGATGTAGACTTAGGTTGTCTTGGTGATGTGCCGCTACCTTCCCTGAATGATGAAGCCTGTTGTAGCCTCACAGCGCCAGTTACTCTGGAAGAAGTTAAGTCGGCCGTTTTCAGTATGCATTCTTTTAAGGCGCCGGGCCCTGATGGGTTTCAAGCTTTATTCTTTAAAGAATACTGGGAGATTGTTGGTTTTGATGTTTGGACTATGGTTCGTCATGCGTTCTCTGGTTTGGATATGGATCCAAGGATGATGGAAACTCTTGTGGTTCTTATTCCGAAGGTAGAAAACCCGGTTTCCATGAAGGATTTCCGACCAATTAGTCTCTGTAATGTGGTTTACAAAGTTATAACGAAGGTCCTGGTCAATAGACTTCGTCCCCATCTCAAAGAGATTATTGGGCCCCTTCAAGGAGGGTTTATCCCGGGGAGAGGAACCCCAGACAACATCATTGTAGCACAAGAGGTTCTCCATTTCATGAAGAAGACAAAGTCAAAGAAAGGCACCTTGGCCTTTAAGATTGATCTGAAGAAAGCGTACGATAGAGTGGATTGGGGATTCCTGAAACAAACCCTGGTGAGTTTTGGCTTTCCTCCTCCGACAGTCAATCTAATTATGCGTTGTGTCACTGCTTCCTCACTGTCTATCCTCTGGAATGGGGATAGATTAAATAGCTTCACTCCGAGCAGAGGTCTTAGGCAAGGAGATCCTATATCACCGTATCTGTTTGTGTTGTGTATGGAGAGATTGTCTTGTTCTATTAATCAGCAAGTTGATAAGGGCTTGTGGAAGCCGGTTGCGGTTTCTAGAGGGGGTCCAAGAATTTCTTATTTGATGCTTACTGATGATTTGCTTCTTTTCTGTAAAGCTAAAAAATAGCAAGTTCAAACTGTAATGGTAGCTCTGGAAAATTTCTGCAGAGCCTCTGGGATGAAGGTTAATGTGGAGAAATCTAAAGCGCTATGCTCTAGGAATGTTTCAGCAACAAGAAAAGAGATTTTCACTGGAGTCTCCTCCATCAGATTTGTCCAGAACTTGGGCAAGTATTTAGGGGTGAACCTTAATCACTCTCGGGTGACACGCGCAACTTTTAATGATGTTCTGGACAAGATTCGGGGAAGGCTAGCCAGCTGGAAAGGGAGATTGCTTAATAAGGCAGGTAGACTCTATTTGCTCAACTCGGTAGTGACTGCGATTCATACTTATCGTATACAAGTATCTCTCTTCCCTAAAGGGGTAACTAATAAGATAGAATCCATGATGCAAAACTTTCTATGGAAGGGTCAAGCTGATAGTAGAGGCCTGAATCTAGTTAACTGGAAAGTGTTGGTCACTCCTAAGAAGTTTGGAGGTCTGAGAATTAAAGATCCTTTTTGTGCCAATATTGCTCTTCTTGGAAAACTAGTTTGGCAACTTTTTCACCATCCCGATAAGCTATGGGTTCAATTATTGACGGAGAAATACCATTCTTCTAAGGATGATTGTCTTAGTCGGTCTCGAGAAAGGGGATCTTATGTTTGGAAGAGTATATGTCGAGCTTGGGATATCCTGAAGGAAGGTTTTATTTGGTGCATTGGGGATTTGGAACAGAACTTTTGGTTTTCTAAATGGAGAAGAGAGGGGCGACTGTGTCAGGAAATGAATTATGTTCACATTTCTGATTCGGATCTCAAGATCTTGGACCTTTGGTCATCTGGACAGTGAAACCTTGAGAATATATATTCTCCTCTGAATCAGTCTCTGCAGAGCAACATTAACTCTTACAACCCAGATGTTCAAGCTGGTTCAGAGGTCGGTTGGTGTTGGACTGGTGCGGTTTCAAAGGTTTATGATGCTCATAGTGGTTATTTGTGGCTCAGTAAGAAGATGTTTAGTTGGGAGGATAGGGGTAATTGGCTTTGGCTTTGGCGTCAACATGTTCCGGAAAAGCACAAATTTTTGGCCTGGCTATGTCTTCGGGAGGCTCTTCCTACTGCTACATTTCGTTTTAGGAGGGGATTTCGCACACGGATAGCTGTCCACGATGTTTCTCAGGTCAGGAATCGGTATTACATTGTATTCGGGATTGTCCAAAAGCCCAACTTGTTTGGCAAGCTTTAGGGATCTCCGATCAACTAGTGGATTTGATGAGTTGGTTCTTATATAATAGCAAACAGCGCCCCTTTAGATTCTTTTCTGGTCTCTGGTGGATTTGGCGTTCGAGGAATAACGAGATCTTTCATCCTCACAACCATTGGACCACAGACAAGGTGATTGGTATGGCTTTGTCCTTGGAAAAGAAGCTCCGAAATATTTTTGAGTTGCAACGACTGTCTATCCCCTCAACCATTAGTGGCTCTTGGATTCCCCCTCAGTGGGTACCTTTAAGATTAATTGTGATGCTAGCTATCCTGGCAGTGGTGCTCGAATTGGTTTTGCTTGTGTTAGCAGAGATTGGAAGGGAAGGTGGCAACGAGGCTGTCTGGGAACAATTGAGAGTCGTAGCATTTTGCAAGGAGAGTTGTTTGCTATTTGGAGAGGCTTTCTTTTAGCATGGGACTCGGGACAAAGAGACATTATATGTGAGACAGATTGTGTGGAGGCTTTTACTATTGTCAATAATTTACAAGATTGTTCTGGGTTTATTGATCCTTTGGTGTTAAAAATTCGAGATATCATGTCTTGGAAATGGCGTGCTGATCTTCGGTTGATCTTGAGAGATGTAAATACAGTAGCAGACATCATGGCAAAGACCACAATGAAGACCCTTTCTCCCCAAGTGGAACTTCCGTTGCCTTAGAAAGAATTTGAGAGTAGTATTCAACGAGACTGCCTTTCTTAAGCAGTTTCTTATTTTTTTTTTTCTCGTTCTTAATTTTTGTTTATTTTCTTTTCCAGTCACACAACCGAAATACAAAATGATAGTCGCATTTGTTTTTCACTTTTATGTAACTTCAAAATATTACAAATAATAAACACTAAAATTAGTTTTTAATCTTATAAATCAATTCTTAACAAAATTTTATTATAAAATAATTATATCTTAAAAAATATATCAATTTAAGATAATTCTCTTTACAACAATAAAAAAACCAATTTATTAGATAAGAAAAATTCTGAAAATTTTATAAAAATAAAAAATTTACTAAAAAAATAAAATATTCAATCTAAAGTTTTTTAGGAGCAATTTGAATATTTATTGATCTCATGAATTATGAATGAAAATAATTGATTTGGGATATGGTAAAAAGTCAAGAATTATGAACCGAATGCGACGTCGTTTCAGGACATCTAAACGTGGCAAGTGGCAACGACCAACGGCGATCTCCGCAAGAATAAATAGAAAGGAAGGTCCTCTTTAGTTCACACACACTCTCCCTTTGACTAACCTACGCTACTATTCCTCATTTCTTCTTCCATTTTCTTCGATCGACGGTTCCAATGGCCAAAGATCCAGTTCGCGTTCTCGTCACCGGTGCTGCAGGTACCTTCTTTCCTTCCCTACCTGTCTTTCTCATCATCATCATATATCCACACTTTGATCTTCTGTTTCGTTTGCTTCCACCTGTGCTTTTTTGTAATTTTTTGCAGGTTATGAATTCTAGGCTTGTGTAAATTGATGCCTTTGTTATGTTTAATGGATCTTCTATTCTGATTTAGATCAGATCTGATCCTATGAATCGATGCTTTTTTTTCGATTTAAAAGCTTCAGATTTTATTTTCATGGTGTAAACTTGTTCGGGAATCGGGATTAGCTTTGTTTTGAACTGGGTTGTGGTTTCATAATGCATTAGGAGCTGGAAGTTAATTTTTTCTTTAATAGTTTTGGGATCTGTCTTGTTATGCTATCTGAGCTGTGGGTACTGAAGAACAACTAATTTTGTGACATTCGGTGTAGAAAATTGACCTTTTGACGATGTTATTATAAAAAATTGTTACAGATGATTGATTTCCCTTTTATTTTTTTGAAGTTACTAATTGATCTCCTTTTGATTAACTCAAAATAAAACCGGGATCACGTTGAACTTTTCTGATGGCGCTATTCATTTCTTTTTTGTAGTATTTATCTAAGATTTTTTCTAAAGTCTTGTTTTAAAGGAGATGATATATATATGCCATACCATGAATTTGACGATGGAATATCAAATTTTTCTCCATGTCACAAAATATATAAAACTAGCTGTAGATTGTTTCATGAATACTTGTAATAACTTAGTTGAGATAATTCTCTGAACGTGCTATGGTGGTATCCATCAATTTGCTTTTCAGTAGCGCAGTTCTTTTATATTTTTGTGGAGCTGGAAAGAAAACAGACATTGTCTTACTGATAAAATACTTTAAACTTTAGGGCAAATCGGGTATGCTCTTGTCCCTATGATTGCTAGGGGAGTGATGCTCGGCGCTGACCAGCCTGTGATCCTTCACATGCTTGATATCCCACCAGCAGCAGAGGCACTGAATGGTGTTAAAATGGAGTTGGTTGATGCTGCATTCCCTCTTCTCAAAGGTTTGAGTTTCCTTCAATTAAATGTTACATGAGCTTCATGGTTTACCACTTTGGACTTGACACTGGGTTATTTTGTTTATATGAGTTATCCACAACCTAATGAGATATTTTGAAATAATTCGTGTCAGGTGTTGTTGCTACAACTGATGTGGTTGAGGCATGCACTGGTGTCAATATTGCCGTAATGGTTGGTGGCTTCCCAAGGAAAGAAGGTATGGAGAGGAAAGATGTAATGTCCAAAAATGTCTCCATTTACAAGTCCCAGGCTTCTGCTCTTGAAAAGCATGCCGCTGCAAACTGCAAGGTAATCATTCAAGAAATGTTGGAGATGCATGTTGTGTTCTGCCTATTGATTGAATGCTAATTTTTGTCATGATTTCTGTGTGGTGATGTCGTATGTACAACTACTATACCACAACTACTATACCATAAGGATTGCTGATTCTATTATATGTTCCCATTAAGATATCTGAGGTTAGAATTCTTTTAGTACTGACTTGAATTCATGTACAAGATGAAAGTTTTTACTTAAATTACCTTGACTGTGTTATTTAAAGCATTGCACTTGATCAAATGTGTAATTCGATTTGTATCTTGAAAGTTGAAGTCCTTGTGATCACATGGTGTTGAAAAATAGTTTTGCTTTTTAATTGAAATCTTCTACTTAGTTTTGATATGATATGTTTCAGTTTTATATGTTTCTTGGAACATTTATAAGCTTTTAATTCTCTGGATTATCATGCAGGTTCTGGTTGTTGCTAACCCGGCAAACACCAATGCTTTGATCTTGAAGGAATTTGCTCCATCCATTCCTGAGAAAAATATTTCCTGTTTGACTAGACTGGATCACAACAGGGCCTTGGGTCAAATTTCTGAAAGACTGAATGTTCAAGTTTCTGATGTGAAAAATGTTATTATCTGGGGTAACCACTCATCAACTCAGTACCCTGATGTCAACCATGCAACTGTTAAAACCCCAGCTGGGGAAAAGGCTGTCCGGGAGCTTGTGGTTGATGATGCCTGGTATGTGAACTAAACTACAAGAACCAACTTAACACTTTCAACATTTTCTTTTTCTTTCTTTTTCTTCAAAATAATGTTCTTATTGAGCATTCCATTATCTAGGTTGAATGGTGAATTCATAACTACTGTCCAACAACGAGGTGCTGCAATCATTAAAGCTAGAAAGCTCTCCAGTGCACTATCTGCTGCCAGTGCTGCATGTGACCACATTAGAGACTGGGTTCTTGGAACTCCTGAGGTTGGTCGGATTAGTCCTAATCTTCTTTTAGGTTCTATATGAAGTTCCCAGCTCAGTTTTCTCAATTTTTTGTCTCTTCTGGTTCAGGGTACCTGGGTGTCAATGGGAGTTTATTCTGATGGATCTTACAATGTGCCTGCTGGACTGATCTATTCATTCCCTGTCTACTGTCAAAATGGAGAATGGAAAATTGTTCAAGGTAAGAGCTTGGTTGATTGTTTCGAAGAAATTGAATGAGGCATGAGGCACATTCGATCTTTATATTACAGTATTATTTTTTAACTTATGTCCCTCCACATTCCTATATTTTAATTTTAAATTGTTATTTTCTACTAAACACAGGACTTAATATTGATGAGTTCTCAAGGAAGAAACTGGACCTGACAGCAGAAGAGCTCTCCGAGGAGAAGGCCTTGGCTTACTCATGCCTCTCTTAGACCGCTGCTTGTTTACTTTTGCCTTGTGACAATCGCGGTTTCCCTTGTTTACCTATAGAATTAGGCGCAATTTTTGAATAATGCCTTTCCAAGATCCGGAGAAACTTTTGATGGAGTCTCCATTTTTTTGGAAATTACTTGTGTATTGTAGTGTCTGTTCCGTAGTATATTTGAGCTTCATGATTTTTAACTCATGGCCATGGATCAGAGGCGTAATCTTATATGCTTATGAAGCTTATGTGACCAATCTAGGTCTTTATTTTCGGTTTTTGGTGTGTGAATGCCAATGCAAGTCTTTTCTTTTTTTTCTTTCTATTTTCATCATGTACTTGGTGGAAACAATGTTTTGGTAATTTGGTTATACTTTTTTACTAGTGTAAGTCGTTACAAAGGGTCAATAACTCAAAATAGTAAAGTCATATTTCTTCTCTCTGATATCTCTTCTTGATTTAGCTGGACATGCACAATGCATTTCTCTCTGCTTCAGCGATTGCACGTCAGTACAATTTGGTGGTACATTACTACATTAGGTTCAAGAATCAAGACGGATTTTATTTTATTTTATTTTACTATTATTAATTATTTTATTATTGGCCTATGATGTAGGAAACACACATTGACACGGAAATGAAATACGTCAGAGTGTCGACATGTGATATTAAAATTTTTTAAGACACTGAGACACATATATATAAAATATAAAATATTATTTAGATAAATTATAATAATATTTTATTAATATTAAAACATAAATTAATCTTTTAATTAATTTTAATGTTTTAGTTTAATTATATAAAATATTTAAAATATTTTTATTTTAATTAATAATAATATATACTATTTTTAAATTTATTTTAAGAATATATATTACAAATTAATAAGATGGAATATATTAGTATATGATGGAATTTAAATATGTCTAAGTGTGTTTGAAAAAAAAATTTTTTATTAGAATACGGTTGAATGAGTGTTGTGTTCAAAATGTGTTCGACACGACGATTCAACTCAGCGAAGTGTTAATGTTTTGTAGTCTTTGGCTATATCTACTTATCTGCTACCTGTTGGACGAGTCACGATTGTGTTACCGTTCTTGGAGCTTCCACAACGGTTACAAGGTTCCAAATTGTTTTAGCAACGCTTGCTTTTGTTATCACTTTGCTTTGAATTAAGTGTTGGTTTTGTGGGGACAAGTGAGAGAGGAATATGGTAGCAGTAGACAGGGAAAAAAAAAGAAGGGGGGGGGGGGCATCTTGCAAGAAATCCATTGATGATGGGTACTCTACAGATTACATTATCTATTAGATAGGATTTTGTCTTGATTTTTTCTTTCCTTGTCCTTTTTTCTATGGCCAATTATATGGTACAGATCACAAAAGACAAATTGTGATACAGATTTCCACACTTTTCATTATAAAACACTTTTAAAAGCGTAACAAAGAAAAGCGTCACCTAATGGAAAAAAGTAAATTAGAGAATTTAAGAGAAGAAATAATTAATCTATCAAAATTAATAGACCAAAAATTAATGATTTTAACCAATGTCAATTGTAATGACACCGAATTCTTAAAATCAATACAAAATGATTTTTCTCAAAATCTTTATTTTACTATAAGTTTTATTGAAGGACTTCAAAAGCCCAAAAAAACTTATATTTCACATGGAGTTTCTAAAAAATGTTATCAGGGAGACAATTATCCCCATCTTCATCATACTTTTAATCCACAATTAAATTCTATAATAGATATGCTTGAAGAAATATTAGTTTCTCTAAAATTTCAGAAAAATAAAGAAAAAGAAGAACCTAATATGATAAATAAAATTGAACAGATTCTTGATAAATATTTCCAAAAAGAAATTCCTAAGAAAGAAGAAGTCCAAAATAAAATTGATACAACAAATCTAAAGATTATACCACCTTTAAAATTATGAATATTAATGAAAAATTAGAAGAAGTGACAATGCTTTTTAAACAATTAAAAATGGCTCAAGAAGACAATCTCATGGAACAAGGTTTTCAGATTAAAGAAGAATCAGAAAATTCTGAAAGAGAAGAATATGTTTTAGACTATTCAAGTGATGAAGAACCAGTACATCCAGTACAAGTAAAGGATGAAGCTGGAACATCTGGGAATAATAATCAAACCCAATTTAAATGGGAAACAGGTTTTGAAAATTATGCTTTCAAAAAAGGTTTCATAAGCAAAAATTCGAAATATACTAGAATACCATCTAAATACATTCCTAAAATTCAAGATCTAGAAGGAGAAAAAATGCTTGACCTAGATTGCAAAAGGAACGAAAAAGAAATTTTCGAAGATTGGATGAACTCTTTTCTATTAGAAGCTTATACGAACCCAAAGTTAAATGAATTATCTGAAATGGATATCTGGAACTTCATAGGTTTCCACACTAAAGGAACCATAAGAAATTTTATGTTATCAATAGATAACAAAATAATAGAAGAATTAGCTGAAAAAACAACAACTTATGATAGAATAGCACACATAATGAGGGTTCTATACAAAGAATTTTTTGGAAAAAATGTCATAAATCATAGAAAAGAAATTTCTGAAAAAGAGTATTTAGAGGCAAAAAATCATTTGGCCAATATTCAGATATTCGATCTTTGCTATATAGAATTCTATATCTGTGAATATAGAATATATTATTATAAATTAAAAGAAGAAGATAAAAATCATTATCTTAGCATGTATATCACAAAACTTCCATATCCTGCTAATGAAATTATTATGGGAAGGTTTATAAGAGAAATAAATAATAAAACAATTGAAAATAATTTCGGTGGAGCAACATTTGCTATAAAAGAGGAAATAAAAGAACGCTGTATGCAAGAAGCTACTCAGAAAAGATTTAATAATATAATTAGAATTTGTTGTCAAGATAATGAAGAAATTCCTCAAAAATATGGTTTTAATAAAAATATTCGGAAATACCATCCTTATAAAAATATACAAAGAAAAAGAAAATATCACTTTAAAAAAAGAAAATATTATCCAAATTGGAAAAAAAAGAGATATTTTAGGGAAAGAAGTATCAATAAAAAACAAAAGAACTATTGCCCAAATAAAAAAGAAAACTGTAAATGTTGGTACTGTCAAGAAGAAGGACATTATGCAAATGAATGTCCAAAAAAGAAGGATAAAAAAGGCCTAACTAAACAACTAGAAGTTGCAAAAACTTGTTTTATGGAACCTCTAGAAGAATCTGATGATGAACTAAAATATATTTTTGAATATGTCTCAGAAACAGAATCAGAGACAAGCTCAGGAACTGAGTAATAGTGCTACGTTTATTACTGTAAAAATTACAGAAAAATTTATTAATGCCTTCATAGACACAGGGGCAACAAAATGTTTTGCAAGTTCAAATATAAATTTTAACTGAAAAAAGTTAGAAAATCCATTAAGAATTAGAATAGCCGATAAATCTATACACAAAATTAATTTTAAAGCAGAAATGATTGAAGTCTTCATTCAAAATTACAGATTCATTATTCCATCTATATATAAATTAGAATCTGGAATAGATTTAATTATAGGAAATAATTTCCTAAAACTATATCACCCTTTTATCCAAGAATTAACATATATAGTTCTAAAAGCCCCATATGATTCCTCTCTAAATCAAAAGGCAAAATTAATAAAAATCCCAACTACTACTATAAACGAAATTTTAAAATTCAAAATATTTTCAATTCTAGAAGAATGTTATTTGAACTTATATTTCCAAATAAAAACGCCAAAAAATGACCTCGAAATTAAAATAGAAGAACTTTTAAATGAAGTTTGTGCTGAAAATCCTTTAGATATCAAAAATACAAACAGAGAATTAGTAAGCATAAAACTAAAAGTTCCTACAAGGGAAATAAATGTTCCAAATAGAATTCCCTATTCAGCTCGAGATAAGGAAGAATTTTCATCTGAATGCAAGGATCTTTTAGATAAAGGAATTATAAGACTAAGTAAAAGTCCTCATGCGGCCCCAGCCTTCTATGTTGAAAACAATAACGAAATTAAAAGAGGAAAACGAAGAATGGTTATTAATTATAAAAAAATGAATGAAGCAACCATAGGTGATGCTCATAAGCTCCCAAGAAAGGATTCCATTCTAGAAAAGATTAAAGGAGCAACTTGGTTTTCATCGCTCGATGCGAAATCAGGATATTGGCAACTTCGTTTAGACGAAGAAACAAAGAAATTAACTGCCTTTACTTGTCCAACAAAAGAATCAACATGAGTATTACTCTACGAATGGAATGTCCTACCTTTTGGGCTAAAACAAGCTCCAGGTATTTATCAAAGATTTATGGAAGAAAATTTAAAAGATTTAAATGATTTTGTTCTAGTTTATATTGATGATATACTAATTTTTACAAAACAAGATAAAGAAGATCATCTTCAAAAATTACTAATTGTCTTAGAAAGATGTAAGGAAAAAGGTTTAGTCCTTAGTAAAAAGAAAGCTAAGTTAGCAAAACAAGAAATAGAATTTCTTGGATTAATTCTATCTACTGAAGGGAAGTTAAAACTTCAACCAAATGTATTAGAAAAAGTAGATTTATTTCCTGATAAAATGGAAGATAGAAAACAATTACAAAGATTTTTAGGATGCATAAATTATATTTCTGATCAAGGATTTTTAAAGAATATAACAAATTATACTAAAAACTTATTTTCAAAAATAAGTATAAAAAAGATTTGGAAATGGGAAGAAAAGGATAGCCTGCAGATTCAAAAAATTAAAGAACTTTGTAAAAATCTCCCAGAACTTTATATTCCAAAAGAAGATGACTATTTAATAGTAGAAACAGATGCTTCAGACAAGACCTGGTCAGGCTGTCTAAAAGCAAAAAAAGCTGAAAAAAGCTTGAACAAAGAAAAAGAATCACTAGATTCTAAACATTCCTCAAAGGAATTATTATGCAGATATATTTCTGGAACATTTACACCAACAGAACAGAGGTATACTACCCATGAAAAAGAAACTCTAGCAGCAATAAAAACTATTAAGAAATGGAGGATTGATCTACTTCCAAAGGAATTTACATTACGAACAGACTCAAGTTATTTAACAGGTTTTATTAGATACAATTTACAATCTGATTATAATCAGGGTCGTCTGGTAAGATGGCAAATGTTTTTATTACAATATCCGATAAAAATCGAGTACATTAAAGGAAATAAAAATATTATTGCAGATACATTGACAAGAGAATGGAGTTCATTGTCAACACAATGAATCAGGAAATCCAGAAGCTTGAACAAGAGCTTGAAAGATGCAATCACTGTCAGCAGCTCAGAGCTCAAATTCAATCCATCAAGAAGGCCATGGAAGCCATGAAAGTAACCCAGCAGGCAAAATTACCTGCTTCAATACCAATGTTGGCAACACCATCAGAGTTCAGCCAGCTAAGCGTGGTGGACCAACCAAAAATTGAAAAAATTTCTGAAAATAAAACTTTGGCAGAAATAATTAAAAAATCAACTCAGGACAAAAAATATTATGTCATTTATAATGGCCCAATGAAAGGAGTCTATGATGATTGGGCTAAAGCAGCCCCATTTACTCACCAATCCAGAACTATTCACAAAGGAGGATTCTTGACAATAGAAGAAGCAAAAGAATCCCTCAGAGAATATGAAGTGCTCCATCCAGAGCAAATTTTAAAAAGAGCAGAAAAAGCTCCAGTCCAAATCCAAAGAACAGCCCAAGACCAAAGGACTGGACTAATGAAAAATATCCCTACAAGGGCTGAAATAAATGAAAAGAAAAGGGTCTGCAGATCAAACTGTAGAGAAACCCTTAACCTGATTCTAAACTGGTCTCTAGACAAAAGAGCAATATTGGGATATTATCCCATTAACAAAGAACAGCTAACAAAGCTGGTAATCTTCCCAGAGGCTTCACCCTCTGATACATATCAGTTTTTCCAATACGGATTAATTGGTACAATCTTAATTTTTGACAATTTAAATATTATTAAAGATTTTCCTGCAGGTTTTATAGATGCAGTGAAAAAGTTTAAAAATATGATCGATACAAGAGAACCCAGGGATATATCCCTAAAATTTACAAGTAGCCAGCCAATTTTCAATGAAGAAGGAGAATGTTTGATCCCAGCATTTCAAGTAGTCTTTATGTCAGTCTTCCCAGGAGACTTTCAACCAATAGAACAAGTTCAAGATCTATCAATTTATAGCAACGAAGGAAGATTGGCCAGCACATTAGCAAGGGTTTTCGAAAGAGCCCAAAAAATAAACAAAGAATCCAGAACAAGAATAAACTACAAAAGCAGAAACACTCTAATTGTTTCTAGTAAGAAAAACCAAATTGAATCAAGAGAAATGAGACTCCTAGTAGATTTTGAATCAGCATTTTACAACTTTTCTGGATTATTAGAAAAGCTTCCTGACGGGATAAGGAGGAATCTATGCCATTTGCTAAAGGACAAAGAAGACCATAGGTGCCAGCTGTGCGCCTCAGAAATGTCCGAAGAAAGCAATAATGCCGAAGACCCCACCCACGAGGGAAAAGAAGTGGATGAGACATCTGAGTCATCTATCAACATTATTGTTGAATGACGTAAGAGCTTACATCACAAAAGCACCAATAATGTAGTTGGTGCGAACTTAGTGCTCAGTGACGCATGCAATGACGTCACAAGAAGGGTAAGGATGGGATTTGTCCATCAGACCCAACCATTATAAATAGAGTGTTAAGTCATTTGTTAGAGGGCATCAGAAATCAGAAAGCAGGAGGCTAGAAGTACTCACAAGCCAGGAGGGCAAAGAGGAAGAAGCCAAGGCGATTCTGAAGTCTGACCACCAAAGTCATTAGAAAAATAATTCTAAGAAACTCCCCTCTGGAGTTAAATTGTAAAATCTCCCCTCTGGAGAAAAACACTATTGTAAAATAACATTAAATAAAAGTTCATCTCCAGAAAGGTACATCTTCATCTCAATCTCTTTATATTATGAATTACTTAGAAGATTTGGATATAACTGAAGAATCTGATTATTATAAAATAACTGCTTTACTTGATAGTGAAAAACAAGCTATTTTAAAATCAGAATTAGATCTCAAAGCAAATGAAAATTTTAAACAAAGCTTTCTAAAAGAAATTTTTAATAGAAAGAACATAATATATTATGGAAAAATGCAGTTTGAAGCACCTGTAAAAATAGAATCCGCTAATGGAGAACTTGAAATAGCTCTAATAGATGAAGAACAAATAAACGAACAAATAAAGAAAATTAAAGATCAACAAAAAAGATCTAAGATCGGATGGATTCATATTAGTACTATCCAAGTTTTAGTAAAATCAACATATATGAAATGAATTAATTCGCCAATAAGCTTAGCAATTTGTGATAAAAGAATTATTGATTCCACAGATCAAATAATTGGAATTATTCATGAAAATTTGGCAAATGTAAATGTTAAATTTAATACCCATATTGGATATGCTATCCCCTTATCAACAAAAAATTTTGATAGATCCATAAGCTTAGCCTATAAATTTCATAGACAAAATTTAATGGAACAAAACGACGAACCCTTTTCAATTACATATGCAATAAACTATGCTTTAACCAATAGTCATCATAGTATAGAATTTAAAAATAAAGAAGGAATTTATATTGATGATTTATTCCAGAAGGTTGTTAAAACTGAAACGCCAAGGCGCAAACCTATTGAAAAACCAGTTTTATTATTAAGGGAACCATCAAGAAAATCGTGTTCCTCTAGTTTTCGAATAAGAGAATCTAAAATTAATAGTCCTTTAAGCTTATCCCATTTAAAAGACGATGAAAAAGATTCTGAAATAAGAGATTTGACAAAAAAGATTGAAACACTAAATGAAACCTTAAAAAACAAGCTATGACAATAAATAAAGAAGAAATATATGTGTCTTATCAAAATAAAAAACAAGAACTCTTTGAAAGAAAAAATCATTTGAAGCATTTAAAGTTTTCCGAAATAGCTCAAAGAGCTTTCGAAGCTTTAGTATTATCTTATAATAATTTGAAAAAAGAGGTCGAAGAATTAGAAAAAATAATAGAATCTTTAGAAAATAGCAATGAAGCTATGGCAGAAGATGCAAAAATTTTAATATGAAAGATTTTCAAAAAAGACTTATTTCTTTAAAAACAATCAAAAGAAATATGAAAACAAGGATACTAGCTATTGCTATAAAAATAAGAAATTTGGGAACTGAATCATCAGATTTAGAAGCAGAAATCAAAAAGGTAAATAGGAAGATAATTAGAACAAGAAAGTTAATACAACATTTTAAAACTAAAAAATCAGTCAAAAGGCTAAAAGAAAATATTAAGAATAAACAAATTTATCGTGCTCGTAGATTGCACTATCTCCATATACAGAATATGATTGCATTACAAGCTTTTGAATCAAGAATACATGTTCAAAATATTCAAGTAATGCAACCTCTACAGGTTGAACCCCTAGAACAAGTACAAATTGAATCTGAACAAGAACTACAAGTTCCTTTATCACCTTTACAAAATACTATAATCTAGGAAGCATATAAAATGCCTGGTTTAGCAAATCAAACATTACAAGATTTAAAAAATGATTTAGATTTTCAGAAGAGTCAAAAAAGATATTATGAGGTAAGATTACAGAACAGTAACATTTACACAAGAAATAGAGAAGAGGTAGAGCAATTCTGTAAAAATTGTATAGAATGTATATCAAAAGAAATAGAAAAATTGTTAAAAGAAATAGAAGATTTTAATAGTGCAAACCCAACCCAAGAAAAATATTTTAAAAATTTGTATTAAGAAAAATTTTGAATAAAATATTTTAAAAATTTGTATTAAGAAAAATTTTGGTATCAGAGCCAAAGTAACGATCAAAAGGGCAACACTCTCTATTAGCAACACTTTTAAAATGACACACTTTTCGCAAAAAGACAAAAAATCTGTAAAATCTGTACCAAAATACATCTTTACCACAGATGGACCCAATTATCCTAAAGCTGAATTATGGCTTATGAGAGACATGGCAAAGTTCAAATCAAACAATGCATGGGTTCAACCAAAAGACATTTCACATGTTTGGGCATGTCTATCTTCTTTATTATGTTTTCTTTTTGTATTTCTCTCAAGGGAATAATAACTATTTATAATTTTTGTGATGTTTTGGTTGAATCAATTAAACGTTTGAAGAAGAATGTTATTAACTTAATCGATGATGTTACATGACCAAGTCATTTTGATAATTAAATTCAAGTGTTTAACTAAATTGTTCCAATAACTTATTAGCACAATAAAAATTAGTTCAAAAATAAAGATGAGACGCATAAAGGAAAAAAAAAAAGAAAAAAATTGACTAGACTTAATTATAAAAATAACTTGGTTACCTAATATTTTTCTAATTTAATATGTATCCTTATTTCTTGAACCTATATTTTATCCGATAGAAGTAAAAACAGATATTTGGTTATGTATTTTTATAGTAAAAATTGCATTTTACACATGCTATTTAAATATTCATTAAGAAGTTAATTTGATGACAATATTAAGAAAATTATATTGTATCAAAATTAAAATGATCTTTTTTAAAATAATTAAGCACTAGAAAATTAAATTACTATTTGTTGATTTTCGTATTGCATGTGAATTGAGAAAAAGATGGCTTAAATAAGATTTTAATCCTTATAAAATACTGATAGTTTGATTTTGAGTTTTATTAATTCATTTTTTCGGTTTTGGACAAGCAAACTTTGAAAGGTTTTTATTTTAATATTTGATGTTAGTTTGCTCCATTAAGTACTGACGAGTCAGATTAAATATTAACTTAGTAAGCTGAAATGTTGATGTTGTTAGATATATCGCACCAACACTTAAAGAGAATAAAGTCTTGAAAATAATTAAAATAGGGATTATTTAAATTTTATTTTACCAAAATAAAAAAGACTATAGAAATCAGAAATTATTTAAGCCGAAAAATTTTAATAAATCATTAATGTTATGATAATTTACATTTATTCGAAGGCCACCATTCATAAAAAGACGGAAAAATTTTTTCTAAAATGATTTATTTACCAAAGTTAAAATACGTGCACTAAAAAGTATGAATTAATAAACATATAAATTATGTATAAAATTAAATCAAAAAATAAATTAAAAGATTTAAAAAAAATAATTAAATTATCCAAACTAATAGGCTAAAAATAATGATTCTAACTAATATTAATTCAAACACATTGAATTTCTCAAATCAATACAAAATATTTTTTCTAAAATTTCAATTTCACAATAAATTTTATTCAAGAATTTAAAAATGAAATAAAATTGTTAGATTAAAAATAGAAAAATTAATAAAAATTGGTAGATTAAAATATAAATATTAAAAATTAGAGAAAAGAAAAAAATTATTAAAAGAATTATAAAAATTATAAATAAAAATTCAACACTTAAAAATGATTAAATTTACAAAATAATAAAAATATTAAAATGATAATAAAATAGAAGTAAAAAAATAATATTATAAAATTTATAAAAATAAAATAAAATAGTTTTTTAATAAAATTTTTGTTAAAAATTTAAATTTTAAACTAAGTTAAAAGTTAGTATCAAAGCCAACGTAACCATTTTAAAAATATAATAACACTTTTTAATAAAGATAATATTTTTAATTTGTTACGTATAAAAAGATTCGATCCAATGTATGATAATTTAGTATTTGTTTGAGTGTTATTAAATTGATAAAAAATATATTTTTTAATGTAATAAGAATTTTTATTTTATTATTTAGTATGTTTAACAATTTTTTAGTAATAAAAGTAAGAATACTAGAAAATTAAAAAAAATATTTTTCACATAATAAATAAACAAAAAAGTACTTTTATATTATTGCATACTAACATAATTGATAGATAAAAAGATCTTTTTATAATGAGATATCCAAACATAAAATTATTTTTACTTTTTAAAAAAATAATTCAAAAAAATATTTTTTTAAAAACTTATCCAAACAAATTCTTATTCAATAGACAATTATTTAAAGATGTTTTAATCATCTTTGACTAAGGTTGTTTGTTTCGATGTTTGAAAAAGAAAAAATATGTTCAACCTTTTGAAGGCTTTAATTTTTGGTTTGACTATTTTTGTTCGTTATGACTAAGGTTGGAAGTGAGTCGAGCTGAGTCGAGTTAGACCAAACTCAAGCTCGACTCACAAAAATTGAGCTTAGCTCACGGCTCGACACATTAACAATCGAGTCTATTTCTTAAGCTCAAGTTCGACTCACCGAAAGCTTATGAGCTGGCTCAAATAATAGAAACATAAGTACATAATCTACAATTCTATATCAATAAATTATAACTTATATATTTTAAAAAAATTTAAAAAGATCAATTTTATATATTGTTTATCTATCAATAAATTATAAATTTTTTATTTATATCCTATATCAAAATTATATATAAAAAATAAATATAAAATTTTAAATAATTAAGATCATTAATATATATAATTATATATTACTATTTCATATGTATATATATAATATTAAAAGTATAGATTAAATGCATATAGGATATATATATATATATAATTGAGTTAGCTCACGAGCTAATGAACTGAGTTTATCCAAACTGACTCATTTAATTTATGAGCTCAATTCCATGCTCAAATTTGGCCCACCAGCTCACGAGCTTAACTTATCGAGCTATTAACGAGTCGAGTTCGAATTGGCTCATAAGCTGCTTGACTCACTTTCAGCTCTAATTATGACTGCATAAGTAATTTTGTAGTTAAAACCACATTCACAGAAAGCAACTTTTTTTAACTTCTGCATTTTACTAACTGGCGCTATTGATTTTAAATATTTATTTTCTTTTTACCAAGCATATTCTTTATACATGTTATTATTTTATTTATGAAATTCTTATTATTTTTCTTTATATGAGCTCTTTTTGTTTAATATTTAATATTTTTATTTTTTGTTAATTTTTTGTTCGACATTATACACTTTTATAATTATAGTTTTTGTATATTATATTTATTATTATTTTTTTAAAATATAATTTATTGATCTCATTAAATAAAGTAAATTAAAAAAATTAATCATAAATAATAATAATAAATTATATTGTACTAAAAAATAATATTAAAAAAATATTATATAAAAAATATACCAAAAAAGATATAAAAAAATTAAACATGCATAAAAAAATAATATTATAATTTAATGTCATGTTTTTTTTTAGTAATTGTCTATCTAAAAGTAATTTTAATTAATATTATCTAAACAATATTTATTTTATCAAAATCAATTTTGGTATAGAATTATCAAAAATCATATTAATACAAACTCACTTTTACCCAAAATCAATTTTATAAAATCACCTTTATTTAAATTTCATTCTAATTTAATAAACGTCAATCTAAATACACACTAAGGTAGCGTTTGTTTTCAGAGACAAGACACAGAGACTTGAACAACAAATATTTAAAACGTGTTTGGAGACAGAGACATAAATACAGGACACATTGTTTTCAGGATACTATTTTATATTTTTGGACACAGATTTTTTATCAAAATCTTTTTTTTCTTTCTATCCATAGATATTTTTTACTATTCTACTATTATCTCTTCTTATTTTTTCCTAATTTTAGTTTCTTCTCTACATCGTAGTTCTTCTTTTTTTGTATTCTTTTGTTCAGATACTCTCTTTTTTTGGTAAAATTTTTTATTTGACTGGATAATTAATTTATTCATTTTTATAGTTCATTCTCTTCTTTATAGCATACTGTATTAATAGAGACTTAATTCACTTTTCTACTTTATGTTACTTTATTTATTCTTAATTTTGTTCTTTAATACCATTTTTATCTTATTGGTTCATAGACCAATTCTTCTTGTAATTTTTTATATTCCTACATTCTCTTAAAATCTTGATGTAAAAAATTTAGAATCACATAGCTATTTTAGTCATCTTGATATTATATTAGTGTCTTATCTATCGTATCCAAACATAATACACAAAAAATAATTTTTAATGTCTACATTCTATTATCTCTATTTTAGTGTCATGTTCTGTCTTGTCTCCAAAAACAAACATAACCTAAATATCTTTATTCGAACTTTTAAGATATATTTAGTTTGTATTTTTATTTTCTATTTTTATTTTCAATATTTTCTGTCTTTTAGATTTTAGATTTTGTAAACAAAAAATAAAAAAAATAAAATATTATTATTTTTAATATTTTCACTTTTTCTTTTACAAAATCTAAAAAACATAAAATACTAAAAATAAAAATAAGAAATAAAAACACAAACCAAACCACCTAATTATCCATTTTGCTACTTTTTCTCATGGTTAATCATTAATAAATAAATAATAATTAATAAGAAAGAATCGGATGCGGCGTCGTTTCATGGGGTCATAACGTGGCAACGGCGCTCGCCGCAAGAATAAAAGGATAGGAAGGTTCTCCTTTCGTCAACAGTTACACACTTACACTCACTCTGTGGCTTACCTTAGCTATTCATCTTCATCCTCTTCTCTTCCCGTCTTCCGTTCGGTTCCGGTTTCTTCGATAGACAGTTCCGATGGCCAAGGACCCCGTTCGCGTTCTGGTCACCGGTGCTGCAGGTACGTTCCCTCTTTCACTATCATAGTCCACTCTCTCATATCCATGTCATTTTCTTCCATATATCTTTTTGGTAGTATTTTCCCGATTATAAATTCTGGTTTCGAGTCAAAACTTTGCATTTGTTTTGTCTGTAGTTTGATTTGAGTTAGATCTGACCCGATCCTATTAAGTTCAAACAATTCGTTTGGATTTTTGGTGTATAATTGTTGGTTACCTGTTTGAATTGTGTATTTCTTGGGATTGGATCTGTTTTGAACTGGATTGTGATTTTATGCTGCATTAGGTGCTGATAGTTCATCTTGTAGTTTTGGGATCATTTACTTGTTAATTCTCGGACATTCAGTTTAGTAAGGATCTTCTTGTACAAATTTGTTATCTTTATTTAGGTTCCTTATAGATTTGTTTGTAATAAATGTATATAAATTCCGGATCATTTTGAACGTCTTATTTTGAACGAGGTGTTTTTGTCCTCTTTATTTTTAGTTAGGCCATTTCAAGATGGAGTATTCGTTTTTTTCCTTTTCAGTATATATAACATTATTAGCTGTACTCTGAAACTGCTACGCTAGTCTTCATCAATTTGGTTTTCATTTGCAGAGTTCTTATTTCTGTGGTTCTGGGAAAGAATATTTTGTGCCACTTTCAGGATCTGTTGAAAACCCCTTTCAAGCCTAAATATCATGGTTTTCTGTTGCATTTTTCTAGTGTGGTTTCTATCATGATAATTGGATTTTATAGTGAGATGATTCATTGCTTGACACCCACTTGGGCGTAACCTGGAATCTGGATGCATAATAAGTTTGCTCTTATTTGCTTTCAAGTTGAGAATATGTATCTAAACTATCTGATGCAAAAGTCTTGTATTTTGCTTTACTGATAAAATGCTTTGCCAACTTTAGGGCAAATTGGGTATGCCCTTGTCCCTATGATTGCTAGGGGAGTAATGCTGGGCCCTGACCAGCCTGTAATCCTCCACATGCTTGATATTCCCCCTGCAGCCGAGTCACTGAATGGCGTTAAGATGGAGTTGGTTGATGCTGCATTTCCCCTTCTTAAAGGTTTGAGTTTCAGTCCAGTTACATGTTACATGAACTTGATCATTTTGGACATTGGTTTCTTTTGGTTGTGTACATCATCTATGATGTAATGAGATATTATGAAATCATTTGTTTCAGGTGTGGTTGCTACAACTGATGTGGTTGAGGCATGCACTGGGGTTAACATTGCTGTCATGGTTGGTGGTTTCCCAAGAAAAGAAGGTATGGAGAGGAAAGATGTGATGTCCAAAAATGTCTCAATCTATAAGTCCCAGGCTTCTGCTCTTGAAAAGCATGCTGCTGCAAACTGCAAGGTAACCTTCTGAAACAGAATCTTTCGATTACACAAAAGAATCATCAATTTGTGTTATCTCCTAGTTTTTCATATATTGGAGATGCCTGTTCTGTTCTGCCTAATGATTGAATGCTAATTTTGTCATGAGATGTCGCGTATACAACCAATATACCATAAGGATTTATGCTGGTTCTATTATATGTTCAGATTAAGATTTTGGGGTTGGAATTCTTTTAATATTGAGGTGAATTCATGTACAAAGATGAACGTTTTTACTTAAATTAGCTTGATTGTGTTATTTAAAGCATTACACCTGATCAAATGTGTAATTCAATTTGTCTCTTGAAAGTTGAAATCCTTGTGATCACATGGTGTTGAAAAATATCTTTGCTTTTTTTAATTGAAATAAGATATGTTCTACTTAGTTTTGATATGATATGTTTCAGTTTTATATGTTTCTTGGAACATTTATAAGCTTTAATTCTCTGGATTATCATGCAGGTTCTTGTTGTTGCTAACCCGGCAAACACCAATGCTTTGATCTTGAAGGAATTTGCTCCATCCATTCCTGAGAAAAATATTTCTTGTTTGACTAGACTGGATCATAACAGGGCCTTGGGTCAAATTTCTGAAAGACTGAATGTTCAAGTTTCGGATGTGAAAAATGTTATTATCTGGGGTAACCACTCATCAACTCAGTACCCAGATGTCAACCATGCAACTGTTAGAACCCCAGCTGGGGAAAAGGCTGTCCGGGAGCTTGTTGCTGATGATGCCTGGTATGTTGACTAAACTACAAAAACCAACTTATCACTTTTCAACGTTTTTTCTTTCTTTCTTTTTCTTCAAAATAAACTTATTGAGCATTCCATTATCTAGGTTGAATGGGGAATTCATAACTACTGTCCAACAACGTGGTGCTGCAATCATTAAAGCTAGAAAGCTCTCAAGTGCACTATCTGCTGCCAGTGCTGCATGTGACCACATTAGAGACTGGGTTCTCGGAACTCCTGAGGTTGGTCGGATTAGTCCTGATCTTCTTTTAGGTTCTATATGAAGTTCCCAGCTCAGTTTTCTCGATTTTTTGTCTCTTCTGGTTCAGGGTACCTGGGTGTCAATGGGAGTTTATTCTGATGGATCTTACAATGTGCCTGCTGGACTGATCTATTCATTCCCTGTTTACTGTCAAAATGGAGAATGGAAAATTGTTCAAGGTAAGAGCTTGGTTAATTGTTTTGAAGAAATTGAATGAGGCACGTTTGATCTTTATAGTATTTTTTTCCCTCCACATTCCTATATTTTAAATGTTCAATTGTTATTTTCTACTGAACGCAGGACTTTCAATTGATGAGTTCTCAAGGAAGAAACTGGATTTGACAGCAGAAGAGCTCTCTGAGGAGAAGGCTTTGGCATACTCATGCCTCTCTTAGACTGCTGCTTGTTTTCTTTGCCTGACAACTGCGGTTTCCCTTGTTTACCTATAGAATTAGGCTCAATTTTTGAATAATGCCTTTCCAAGATCCAGAGGAACTTTTGATGGAGTCTCCATTTTTCTGGAAATTACTTGTGTATTGAAGTGTCTATTCCCTAGATTATTTGAGCTTAATGTTTTATAACTCATGGCCATGTTGGAAGCTTATGTTACCAATCCGGGTCTTTATTTTCGTTTTTTGGTGTCAATGCCAGTGCAAGTCATTTTTCTATTTCCATCATGTACGCGGTGGAAACATTGTCTTAGTTGTACCTTTTTGCGCGAGTAAGCCATTACAATTTACAAAGGTTCAAAAACTCGGAGTTTGTTGTTTCATAAATCCTAATGAGGGCTTGAAAGTTCAAGTTCTTTATTCGGTTGGACGCAACGTACAATTTGGTAGTACGTTACCACATTAGGTTCAAGAATCAAGATGGGTTTTATTTTATTTTATTTTTATATTAATTATTTTGTCTTTGGCCATATCTAACCTTTTGTACGAGTCACACTTGTGTTACCGACTTACCGTACTTGGAGATTCCACAACGGTTACCAGATCTCAAATTATTTTAATACGCTTCCTTTTATCACTGTTTTGAATTGAGTGTTGGGTTGGTAGGGGCAAGCGAGAGGTTTTTTAATTTAAATGAATATTAAAAAATTTTATTTTTCAAATATGTGTAAATTTAAAGCGTTGTCAAAATGGGTGTAATTTATTATTTAAATTAAATAAATATAAAAATTACTGACATAAATAAAATAAAAAATAATTATTTCAATGCATAATATATCACATTTTAGGTATTCAGACGTATCCAAGATACATCCATCATACGTGTTCAGTGGGAAAACGGGTGTTGAGCACCCAAGACAGCACCCAAGATGCGTGTAAATTTTGAATATGATTTCAGTATCCACCCATCATACGTGTTAAGTGGGAAAACGGGTGCTGAGCACCCAACACAGCACCCAAGATGCGTGTAAATTTTGAATATGATTTCAGATACGTTCAAACACGTAATGCGGGTCTCAGCACCCAAAATGTCTTCACATTTCACAATTCAATCTTTTTCTTTCTCCTCTTTCTTTACCCTTTGATGACATGTCATCATGTCATATTTTTCTATGTTTTTTCATACAAGAAATTGATGATTTGTACTTGAATAATGAATGCTTTTGTACTTAAATGATACATTTTCTTGATCTTTTAATTTTATAAATCTTGTAGGAAATAAGAAGAAAAAGAAGCAAAGAAGCACAAAATAAGCTAAAAAGGAGAAAAAAAGAGCTTTGGAGAACACTTTGAAGTTGGAGCACACTTTGGAGCCTTATGCCACGCTTTTAAAAGCATGGCCCATGACCAAATTAAAGGAAAAATTGCAATCAGCACACAAAGCTCCGCTCATGCCAAGAGCGGAGCATCATCCTGATGCATTTTCAACTTGGAAGCAAAATTTTGGCTAAGTTAAAATCTGGGCGCTCACAGCATGACCATGCCTCCTTCAAAGGGCTATAACTTGAGCTACAGATGTTCGATTGATGTGCTTCCAGTTGCGTTGGAAAGATGACATTCAGAGCTTTCCAACGATGTATGGCAATTCATATTTGGCATGAAATTGAGGCACGAGTGAAATGCATCTTTAAGGGCCAAAAACAAGCAAAAATAGACCAAAGTGCAACCACCAAGATTCGAAGAGGGAGCCTCACTCCAAGGCAAAGAGGCGCTTTTAATAGCGCTCACTTGGAGAGCACAGCGCTCTCTTGGAAAGCATTGTCGTGCTCTCTTCATAAAAATTCAAGGAAAATCTTTTCTCCAAATGCTTTCACCAAGGCTTGAACTTGGGACCTCCCCTTGGAAGCCAATGCTCAGCTCACAAGGTGAGCAAAGCGCTACTCATGAGTGCACACAAGCATGCTTGACACGGTCCAGGGAAGGAAGGCGCGCATCATGACACGGACAAGGCGCGCACAAGACATGCTCACAAGGCACCAATGCTCAGCTCCCCTTGTGAGCAGAGCATTCCCCTGGTGCTTCTCCCAGCCAAGGCACGCTACAAGGGATCTCCAACATAAGCTCCAATGCTTTGCTCCCCACTTGAGCTGAGCATCCTCCTGGGAGCAATTTTCACATGGGCCAAAAATTCAATAAAAATCCAATTTAATTCAATTCTTTTCCAAATTGAATCAAGGCCAACCAAACCCATTTCTCCTCAAATCCAATACAAGCAAAGCCCACATCATCACTCAAAGGCACAAGAACAAGCTAGAATTAGGATTTTCATTTAATTTGTTTTTCATTTCAATTTCATTTTGTAAAAAGCCTATATAAGGCACCATTTTCATCTTTGTTGGGGGAGTTGGCTTTAATAGAGAGCATTGGTAGGCTAGCTCCAATAGGGAGTTTTGCACTCTTTAGTTTTCATTTGGCTCTCTCTTTTAGTTTTCATTTTCGTTTTGGATCTTGGGTGGAGAATTGAAGAACTTCTGTTTCAATTCCACCTTGAGATCTCTTGTTAATCTTTCTGCATAATTCAAATTCTGTTTACTGCCTTCACTTTCTTTTCTTCTGCAATTTACTTTTATATTTTCATTTTGCAATTGTTCTTGTTGGATCAAGGAAGGATTTGAGATCTAGACTTGTTTTCTAGTCTCTTTCACTTCTGAGATCTTCAACATCCTTTTAATTGCTGCACATTAAGCATCAGTTTTTCTGTTTTCATTCTTCAAGCATTTTTGCTTTTCTGTTTAAGATCTATTGCAATTCAATTCATCTTTAGTTCTTCTGTTTGTTGCAATCTGCTTCTGCTTGTTTAAATTCTGCAATTCTAGCTCCAAATCCCTTTTATAATTCAAGCAATTTATACTTCTTGCACTTTAAGATTCAGTCATTTACATTTCTTGCAATCTAAGTTTCTCTAATTTACATTTCTTGCAATTTAAGTTTAAGCTATTTTACTTTCTTGTTCTTTAAGTTACTTGTAATTTTACTTTCTGCATCTTTTAAATTCCTTGCAATTTACTTTCTGTTGGCTACATTTAACACAATTCACTCAATGTTAGCTTGACTAAACTAATCACCCACTAAAGTTGCTTGATCCATCAATCCCCGTGGGATCGACCTCACTCTAAGTGAGTTTTACTACTTGATACGACCCAGTACACTTGCCGGTTAGATTTGCGTGTTGGAAATTCGTTTTCCGCAGAAACACCATCAAGTTTTTGGCGCCGTTACCGGGGATTGATTTAGATCAACAATGATTAAGTGGGTGAGAAGTCTAGATCAAGCATTTTCTTTATTTTTGTTTCCTATTTTAAATTGAAACCAAGGTGTTTGAGTTTTTGCCTCACTAAAAAATTCTCATCTCTGATACGAGTAATTTTAATTTTCCTTGGTGTTGTGTTTTCCAAAACTCAAATGGAGTACAACTCATCTTATGATCAAACAAATTTTATGGGATATCACCCACCATCACCAATCTCTAATGGTGGCTGGGAATATCACCAAGAAAATACAAATTCTAAGCACTCCAATCCATGGAGATTTGCTTCACAGACACAAGATGAGCAAGAAAACCATCTGGGATATTTTCTTCCACCACAAAATGATGCTAGTCATGATTCTAATGGTGGCTGGGAAGGAAATTCTAATGCTCCATATGATATTCATCCAAAGATATCATCACTTGACCATGCTTCAACAGAAAGCCTCTATCAAAACTCACCACCCACACAAACTTCCATGAACCAAAGCCTCTCAAAGCTTTAGACCATGTTTGAAAAATATGAGAGGGAGGCACAGATATCCTGGAATAAGCAAGAGAATTCATTCAAAAATATAGATGTGATGGTAAACCAAATGTTAAGTGCAAGGGAGAAAGTGGAAGAGCAAGATGAGGAGGCTACTGCATCAAGTGAACTTCCAATGAATAATGAGGTGGTTGAAAATGAAACTGCACTTGAGGTGACAAAGGAACATGAACATTCACAACCCTCACAAACTTCCCTTGAATCTGTGATCAAAAAATATGAAGAGGAGATGAAGAAATCTTGGGAAGAACAACAAACCTCCTCCATAAAAGAACTATTAAGTCAAATGTTGAGTGCAAAGAAAGGAGTGGAGGAACAAAAAAGTGAGGAAGTCATTCAAGAGAATTCACACCCAAGTGAAGTGGAGAAGTGCACAGAGGAAGAGCTCACGAAACCACCATTGCAAGAAGCTCTTAATGAAGAAATCACTCCAACAATCACACAACCACCAAGTCTTGAATCCAAAGAAGTGAAGGCAACTAGCAAGAGCACCAATTCTGTCCCTAAGCCAGCAAGCAAGATCAATCAAGCCATTTGCAAAAGGAAGCTTGCTGAGGAAAGGCCAAGACAAGGGACAGTAGCTGAATCTTCTCCTCCCTTGAGGCCATTCCTCTTAACAAACTGGAAGAAGAGGAAGAAAGTGAACAACACGTCAACCGTAGGTATAATTTCTCTTCTCTGCTTTGTTTTCGTTCTTTGTTTTGTTTAAATTCAAATAAATTGACATATGATTGCATTCTAAGTTTGGTGTTGCTATGCAACAAAATTTGGTTCCAATTCTTACAAGATACTTGCATAGATTCCAAGTGAAAGTGTCACACTAAGTTTGGTGTGCCACTTATCTTTTATGCAATGTATTGTGCACACCTCCTTATATATGCAATAAAAAATATCTCTGTCTCTTGTGCCTTGATTTTTATCTTTAATTTTGCTTGCTTAAAACACATGTGCTACTAACATTTCATTGTATAAGACATTCATGATCCATCTTAGCCCCATAGCCATTGTTTTGATTGTTGCTTGAGGATGAGCAAGCATTCTGAGTTTGGCAAGGAAAAGGGAAGAATAAGAGGAAAATGACAACAATAGAGAAGATGGACTACAAGGTTGTAAAGTTCCTTTTCCTCTCCTTTGTTTCCAGCACTTTATTTTGGATGATTGTCTTTATATTCACTGTATGCATGTGTGGTATGAATAAGCATAGCTTGAATATTGATTTGTAACATGTTGCCATGCATTATGACTACCAACTTGAGTTTTGTAAAGCTTAAAGCAGTAAAGTATCATGATCATAAACAAACAAGGAATTAAAGAAGATTTTAGCATGTGCATACAAGTATTGGAAAGCTAGTATGATTAATTGTTGCTCAATTGCATTGGATTTTATTTAATTGAAGTTTTCATCTAGGACATTTTGTGAAATCTTTTGAAAATCATGAAAACCTTGAAGAAGCAAATACAATTAGAGCAAGAAAAGAAAAAGGGAAAGAATGAGAAAGCTGAAGGCTCTGAGTACCAATGGCAATTTATTTGTTAAGTACTTGTGGTGTTTATGTATCAAGCCAAATGCTTGAAAACAAAACACTTAGAAGTCAAGGCTAGGCTCAAGTGCAAAAGCACTCCCTCAAAGCTCAAGGTTCTGAGCATCAATGATTAGAGAGTCAAGAAAAGAAAAGAAAAATGAACTTAATGAAGTCCTCTAATTAAAATGCTTGTGGTGCTTATGTATCAAGTGGTAATACTTGAAAACAAAGTATTTAGAATCGTAGCTTTGTTATTAACTCATGGGGGCAAAGCACCCAAAAGGAGAAGCTAATAAGAAAAATCAAAAGCTTGTTTCAAGGAAGAAATATAAGAGAAAGATTTCATAAATTAAGCTAGATAGAAGCATCAATCATTTACATCTCTTTTGTGATTGTAGCATGCTTAGAAAACTAGCTAACCATGAACATTGAGTTGCTATTCTTCTTACCTTGGATTGTCAATCTTTAATGCATGATTCTTTTCTTGCTTGGGGACAAGCAAGGTTTAAGTTTGGTGTTGTAATGACATGTCACCATGTTATGTTTTTCTATGCTTTTTCATACAAGAAATTGATGATTTGTGCTTGAATAATGAATGCTTTTGTACTTAAATGATACATTTCCTTGATCTTTTAATTTTATAAATCTTGTAGGAAATAAGAAGAAAAAGAAGCAAAGAAGCACAAAATAAGCTAAAAAGGAGAAAAAAAGAGTTTTGGGGAACACTTTGAAGTTGGAGCACACTTTGGAGCCTTAGGCCACGCTTTTAAAAGCGTGGCCCATGACCAAATTAAAGGAAAATTTGCAATCAGCACACAAAGCTCCGCTCATGCCAAGAGCGGAGCATCATCCTGATGCATTTTCAACTTGGAAGCAAAATTTTGGCTAAGTTAAAATCTGGGCGCTCACAGCATGACCATGCCTTCTTTAAAGGGCTATAACTTGAGCTACAAATGTCCGATTGATGTGCTTCTAGTTGCGTTGGAAAGCTGACATTCAGAGCTTTCCAACGATGTATGGCAATTTATATTTGGCATGAAATTGAGGCACGAGTTAAATGCATCTTTAAGGGCCAAAAACAAGCAAAAATAGACCAAAGTGCAACCACCAAGATTTGAAGAGGGAGCCTCACTCCAAGGCAAAGAGGCGCTTCTAATAGCGCTCACTTGGAGAGCACAGCGCTCTCTTGGAGAGCATTGTCGTGCTCTCTTCATAAAAATTCAAGGAAAATCTTTTCTCCAAATGCTTTCACCAAGGCTTGAACTTGGGACCTCCCCTTGGAAGCCAATGCTCAGCTCACAAGGTGAGCAGAGCGCTACTCATGAGTGCACACAAGCATGCTTGACACGGTCCAGGGAAGGAAGGCGCGCATCATGACACGGACAAGGCGCGCACAAGACATGCTCACAAGGCACCAATGCTCAGCTCCCCTTGTGAGCAGAGCATTCCCCTGGTGCTTCTCCCAGCCAAGGCACGCTACAAGGGATCTCCAACATAAGCTCCAATGCTCTGCTCCCCACTTGAGCTGAGCATCCTCCTGGGAGCAATTTTCACATGGGCCAAAAATTCAATAAAAATCCAATTTAATTCAATTCTTTTCCAAATTGAATCAAGGCCAACCAAACCCATTTCTCCTCAAATCCAAAGCAAGTAAAGCCCACATCATCACTCAAAGGCACAAGAACAAGTTAGAATTAGGATTTTCATTTAATTTGTTTTTCATTTCAATTTCATTTTGTAAAAAGCCTATATAAGGCACCATTTTCATCTTTGTTGGGGGAGTTGGCTTTAATAGAGAGCATTGGTAGGCTAGCTCCAATAGGGAGTTTTGCACTCTTTAGTTTTCATTTGGCTCTCTCTTTTAGTTTTTATTTTCGTTTTGGATCTTGGGTGGAGAATTGAAGAACTTCTGTTTCAATTCCACCTTGAGATCTCTTGTTAATCTTTCTGCATAATTCAAATTCTGTTTACTGCCTTCACTTTCTTTTCTTCTGCAATTTATTTTTATATTTTCATTTTGTAATTGTTCTTGTTGGATCAAGGAAGGATTTGAGATCTAGACTTGTTTTCTAGTCTCTTTCACTCCTGAGATCTTCAACATCCTTTTAATTTCTACAAATTAAGCATCAGTTTTTCTGTTTTCATTCTTCAAGCATTTTTGCTTTTCTGTTTAAGATCTATTTCAATTCAATTCATCTTTAGTTCTTCTGTTTGTTGCAATCTGCTTCTGCTTGTTTAAATTCTGCAATTCCAGCTCCAAACCCCTTTTATAATTCAAGCCATTTACACTTCTTGCACTTTAAGATTCAGTCATTTACATTTCTTGCAATCTAAGTTTCTGCAATTTATATTTCTTGCAATTTAAGTTTAAGCTATTTTACTTTCTTGTTCTTTAAGTTACTTGCAATTTTACTTTCTGCATCTTTTAAATTCCTTGCAATTTACTTTCTGTTGGCTATATTTCACACAATTCACTCAATGTTAGCTTGACTAAACTAATCACCCACTAAAGTTGCTTGATCCATCAATCCCTGTGGGATCGATCTCACTCTAAGTGAGTTTTACTACTTGATACGATCCGGTACACTTGCCAGTTAGATTTGTATGTTGGAAATTCGTTTTCCGCAAAAACACCATCACCTTTCAACTTTGTTCTCATAAAGAATAATCAGGTCTTTTTTATTGTAATTTATCCTAATGGAATAGTAAGAAACGATGATGAAGGAATGGCTTTTGTCGGTATGGTCTCTCCTAGTCCGATAACGATCTATGTACTGATTGATCACATCCCCAGATGCTCTCACGATATGGAATATGTCATCGATGTTTATAACAACGTCGCCAATATTGAACTGGGTTTGGTCCTAGGAACTCCATCAACCTGGTGATAAGCAGTGCTAGAGCTATCTTGGTGAGGGTCTTGGTAATGTCCGCCTCATGTCCAGTAAAGAATCCCAAGGAGGGAATATATGCATGTGTAACTGCCGTAGGATTTTCTGGTATATCCTCTTGCCGTGCATACTCAACCTCCTCGTCTGATAGCTAATTATCTCCCCCAACCCGCTGATCTTACCCTCAGCCCTCTGACCGTCTTCTTTAGCTCACCTGACGTGTTGATCGCGTACCTTCCAAGCCGGTCTCCGAACATCATCTCGGGCACGCCTCTTGGCCCGTCGTCTCTGATTTGGGACAGCTGGTGGATGCTGTAAGTCATCTCTCTGTCCCGGGATAGTAGGGAGGATATCAGTAGGCGATGCTGCTATTCTCGAATAAGCCAGAATGTCCTTCCCAGATACAAATCGTACTTTACATGCTTGATGCCACCAAGTGAGGCACTCCTATGTCGGACAAGGATCAGGGATCCCATCGATGTTCACCAAGTAGTGTAGCTGGTAATGTCCCCTAAACAAGTCGTACCAGTCACGGTGCACGTCAGGCTACTAGGCATCATCTCCCTTCATCGTCTTGAACAAAAACTCATCGATATTTACTAGATCTGCTGGCCTGTACTACTGCCCCCGAACTATCTCTTCACTCTGTCAACATGATGAAACTCTACAAAGTGAAAGAAGATTAAGGGAACAACAACCCTCCATGTATATAAATCTCTCCGTCATTATTAAGCCAGTCAGGAGCAATCTGATGTAACTAGAAATCCTCATATGGTGTCCATTGAAACTAGAAAAAACGCATAAAGTACAATAATTAGGAATGAATCACTAATGCATGAAATAAAGTAGAAAACAAAACATATCGTATCTGATCAAAGGCGAGGCTATTGATGCGGCGATGTACAGTTTGGATCCTGCCATCGTGGCGATCCCTGCTTTGTTGTCCTAAGCCCGCCAACCTACACGCAATAAAAAAAATTAACAACAGAAACTAGTTATTTGCAATAGTTAACTCATATCCACTGTGTATAAGTTGTTGAATTAAAATTTTAACAATAAGTACATACCTAATTGCAAGTGAAAACCTAATAACATTATATCCCAGCAGACAAAATGACGAAAACCTATAGTAGATCCAGGAGACAACAAGTGGCATGCACCTTGTAATGCCAGTCACATTACGCCTAGCAACAGTGCAGAGTGAGTGGTACGTGTGTGCCAACAGTGCAGACCCCGAAGACAACTGCCTGCAACGATCAAAATCTACCAACAACGGCAGCCGTTTCAAAGAAACAAGTGTAGCTGACTTGTCCGTGAAAAGAAATTCCCTGATAAAAACATCATCAAGTAGCACCTCGCGTACTTATGGAATGTCTTCGGATCTGCCCCAGCTGAAAATGTGTGAAACCGTGTTCCTGAGCCAAGTCATCCTCAAACTGAAAACCTGCTTCCTTCCCTTTGATTGTGGTGGCGGCCTAGCACCAAGTAAATTCTCATCCCACTCTCACGTGGAGTATCCACAGTATTGCTGAAAGTCTCTGGTACAACCTTCAATTGGCTCACCTCAATGCGAAGACCAAGATGGTAGGCAACATCTTAAAGCGTAATGTTGACCTCACTCCATGGAAGGTGGAAGCTGCGAGTCTCAGGCTCTCTCAACCTCCACCGTTTGACAAATGCAGAAATTAAGAAATTGTTAAACATGAAATTTCTTAACTCTACTATATGTCCAAATCCCGCCTCCTTTATATAAAGCCATAGGATGTCCAGCGGGGGGACCCAAGGTCACTCGGCGTGACAATAGTAATCGAGACCTCTGCAATAGTCGCAACATTTATTCTCGCAAATTAATCTCGTTTGAACTATTAATTATGTTTAATGATTATTAAATATTATAAACTTAGTAGATCAATATCGTTAATAAAATATTATTCCATACAACATTAATTTTTATTGTTAAATATTCACAGTATTAAATAAAAAAAAAGAAAATGAAGCAAGATTTAAAAAATAAATCATTCATGTTTATTCTAACCCGACTAGTAATATTTTTGATAACTTCAATCAAACGATAAATTTTAACAAAAAAATATGATTTAACAAATATTTTATTTGAATAATATATTTATTTAATTCAACTAACATATCAATTTATGTTTACCTATTATATTTATTTAACTTAAATTAAAATTATTTCTAAAAATATTAAAACATACTATACCTACCTAAATTAATATAGAACTTTTAACTAACAAAATCAAAATACCTAATACATTAACTAAATTAATAAAGCCTAAAGATCTAAATTAATTATTTACTAAAAATAAAAGAGGAAAAAAAAGCTCAAAATCTAAAGCTCCAACTATATGTCAAATCACATTTAGTCTGTTGATATTTCCATCGCAAACATATTATCGGGAGACCATATGTATTTCAGAAACTTGAACTTAAGCTGTTATAGAGTTATAATGAAATCTGAATAGTCGAGATATGTCTATTTTTTAATTTTCTCTCTTAATCTCAGATGTGATATATTGTGTAATTAGATAATTATATATTTTCGTAATTTATATATTTATTTAATTTAAATAAAAAAATTCTAAAATAGGCCGTGTTATATTTTGCATGGGCCACCAGTGAAATTGATTTCAATTCTGTTTCACAAAGAAAGTCGAAATGACATTTCTAGTGCGACACCTGCTAATTGGACCAAATCCGGTCCGATGCCCAAGAAATCGAAGCAGTTTTGAGAAGTTAATAATAATATTAATAATAGAATAATAATACAATCAGCAAATATTATTATTTTTAATTAATATTTTAATAATAATAATTTATATTTATATTTATATAAATTTTATACATGTACAGATTGTCTCTAGTACGATCGAGGAGGAGGATCGGGAACCTGCGGGTTGAGTCGGATGTTGGATCGTCCAGATGGAGAGGAGGGGAGGTACCTGCAAAGACACTCCGACGCCCAAGTCAGAATATATCTAAGAAGTGTGAGGTATGAGGAATGAACCAATACCAGGAAGGACTTGGGTCCTTTATTTATAGGTGTTTGGTGATTTATCTTATCTTATCTTATCTGGCTAAGATAAGGGTGATGTTTGAATTTGGAAGTTAGTTACTGAGTCGGGTCGGCCCGCTTTGCCCGGATTCGGGGTCGGTCGCGGACCCGGGGCCCATGGGTTGGGTCCGTAACAGTTGCCCCCCGTAGCGGGAGAGCGACTGTGGTCGGTTTGTCGCTAGAAGTTTTTAAGGCGTTTCCTGTCGTGCATCCGGTGTCGGGTCGATCGTTTTGTTTGTGATGGGGAAGTCGGTTTGTCGGTCTCGTTTGGTAAAGGACTCGTCTTGACCGTATTTTGGGTCTTTTGACGTGACCCTTCCGTGCCTGCTGCACCCGTCGCGTCTTTTGAGGTGTAATTGATTAGTTTTCTTTTCCGAGGGGGGCATTTATTGAGGAGGTGTTTTCTCTTTTTTGCCCCCACCATTTTTTATTACGTCCAGGGTCAGTTGTGTCCTTTCGTCTTTTTGAAACCGCTTCGTTTTGGCTTTTATTTCCCTCGTCCGTTTTTTCTTTTGAAAGAGAACTTCTTCATTTCCTGAGAGAAAAACTGCTTAGTGGATTTTGCTTTCTGGTGCTGTTTCTGCTTCTCCTCATTTCCCTGTATTTCTTCAAGTTTTCTTCTACTTTTACCAGGTTGGTTTTTTCTTTTCTGCTATTTCTTCCATACGTTTGTTTGTGTGCCTGTTCCTGTTTTTGCCATGTTTTGTTCTGCCTGCTTCCCTTTTTGTTTTACTGTGTTTGGTGTTTGAGTTTGGGGAAGGGGCTGAGCACCGCCATTTTCTGCTTTGCTTTGTAGTGGTGTTTAGGTTTTTTGTTTTTTGTAATTGTGTCGAGTTGGTAGGCTGATGGTGGTGCTCCTCCCTGTTTTAGGTATGCAGCGTCGGAGAAATGAGGGTGTGGGTGCCCCCATTGCCCCTTCCAGGGGCGTTCCCAATCGCTATGGTTGGGTGACCAGCGATGTGTGGGGCGTTCCGTCGCGGATGACGGAGGGTGATCTCCAACGGCTCCGCGATCAAGGGGCAATTTGTGGTGGCGGTGAAGAGGAGGGGCGATACGAGCTCGTGCTCCCTGATGCGGATGAGCGCGTCTGTTATCTAAACCTCCGTTCTCCCACCGTGCCGGACTGGATGTGGGTCTACGAATCCATGTTTACTCGGCTCGGAGTGCGGTTCCCCTTCTCTCCGTTTGTTCAAGGTTTACTTAGTCGGTGTTCCGTGGCACCGTCTCAGCTTCACCCGAACAGCTGGGCAGCCGTTCGGTGTTTTGAGTTGGTGTGCCAGTATCTCGATCTTCCGGCTTCGGTTCCCGTTTTTCTTTTCCTTTTCTTGTGCACTCTTCCGACTAAGGAGGGGAAGCATAAGAAAGGGTATATGTCTTTCCGGGCTCAGCCTCATCGTCGGATTTTTGGGTTGTTTGAGGATTCCTTTCACGGGTTTAAGTGGGAGTATTTTAAGGTGCGTCCTGTTGAGGGGCACCGCCCGTTTTGGCTTACCCTGGAAGGCGAGCGCTGGTTTCCGACGTACTGGAATTTCGGCGCCGGGCCGTCGGTTCTGACTAAAGTTTCTTATGGCGATTTGTCTCGGGAGGATAAGGATGTCGCCAACGTTTTGTGGCACTTGTTTGGCGAACGTCCATTGAATCCTCGAGACGTTATGGGGGATCCCGAGGCTTGTCGGACATATATTGGTGTGTATCTTTTTTTTTTTTTTTAACTCTTCTATTGATTTCTTTCAGTTGAGATGGCTAGCGGGTTGACTACCTTGGCAAGGCTGAAGGCGGCGTTGGTTCGGGAGGAGGGATCGTCGTCTCCGTCGACTCCTGTTTCGAATCCGGCTGTGGATTCTCAGGTTCCCTCTCAGGGGGTGGTTTCTTCGGGGGCTCCTACTGGGGCTCAAGTTCCTCCTGGTTCGCCTGAGGTGGTCGTGTTGACGGGTACTGAGGCTTCTCGGAAGAGGAGTAGGGCTGAGGAGCCGGTTAGCGAAACCTTTGAAGGGGAGGGTCTGGTCCCTAGTGTGATGGACCGACGTTTCGACGCCACGGGTTTCATTGATCAGAACTTGATACCTGGAACGGAGTCATTTTTTGATGGCTGCGACGTCTCGTTCCAGGCTGAGTCGGTTTACCGTGCCTTTCTTCGCTCTGCTGTGGTTGTTCGGAAGGCTGAGCCCGTGATGGCCCAAGCGGGTTTGTTGGAGAAGAAGCTTCGGCAAGCTCAGGCTGATGTGACTAAGTTGAAGGAGGAGCTCCAGGTCGCTAATACTGCCAAGGAGAAAGCGGCGAAGTCTTCAGAGGATGCCGGGGCGGAGATTCTCCGACTTGCCGGTATTGAGACTTCGCTTCTTTCTCAATTGGCGGAGGAGCGCAAGCGAGCCTCGGATGCGAGTTCTCAAGCTGCCTTGCTTCTCGCTGAGTCGGAAACTCTGAAGGCTGAGGTTGAAGCTCTAAAGAAGGAGAAGTCGGCTCTGTTGGCCGATGCTAGGGATGCCGTTGCTGCTACCGAGGAGACGATGAAGGCTCAGGCTCTGGTGTTGGCCCCTGGTGTGGATGTGTCCGTGATGGGAGCGTTTAAGACCGTCCGTGATGGTCGGATTGTCGATATTGAGTAGTCTTCTTGTATTTTATTTTGAACTTTGTTTGTTTCTGAATATTTTGGATTGGCCAAGGGCCGTGACTTTTTTGGGGACCGTTTAATGGTATTTTCGGCTGTCCGGGCCTTTGTATGATCCGTTTGTGGCTTTTATTTGGCCGTTCGGGCCTTTCTGCAATTTTTGTTTGTTTTATCGTAACCGTTCGTTTGGTCGGTTTTTTGGATATCCGTGTGTTCGGCCTGGAGGGTGATCAGTCCTCCAGCGATGGCCGTGTCTTCGTTCCGTGTTTTGAGGAACAGTAGTGGCTTGTAATGGTGATGAAGTGAAAATAACTTGTAAGAAAATTTATTTAAATAGTTTGGGCCTCGTTAAAACCCTTCGTGAGGGAAAGAGTACCCGAGGTTCTAAAAGACAAAGTAAAAGAAAAACAGAAAAACAAATGGTGACGGAAAAAACAAAGGGAGACTTATTTAAGTATAGTATCTTCGTAGGTTGGCTGCGTTCCAAGTTCTTGGTATTTCGCTGCCGTCTAGTCGTTCGAGTTTATACGCTCCTTTTCCTATTACGGCCTTGACTCTGTATGGTCCTTCCCAGTTGGGGGCGAGCTTTCCTTCTCCTGGGGTCGGAAGGCCGATATCATTTCGTCGTAGGACGAGGTCATTGTCCGCGAATTCTCGTCGGATGACGCCGTGATTGTACCTTAGGCTGATCCTTTGTTTGAGTGCTAATTCTTTGACGTGGGCTATGCTTCTTTTTTCGTCCACGAGGTCTCGTTCTGCTTCTTCGTTGTTACCTCCAACCGTTTTTCTGGGGCTGGGGTCCCCGATCTCCACTGGGATGACTGCTTCAACGCCGTATGTTAATCGGAAGGGCGTTTCTCCCGTGCTCGTTTAGGGTGTTGTTCGGTATGACCACAGGACTGATCCCAACTCTTCTGCCCATAATCCCTTGGCTTCGTCAAGTCGTTTCTTAAGTCCTTTAACGATGATTTTGTTGGCGGATTCCACCTGTCTGTTTGTTTGGGGATGTTCTACCGAGCTGAAGCGATAGGATATGTGTAATCCTCCTAGGAGTTCTCTGAATTTTTTGTCTGTGAACTGGGTTCCGTTGTCGGAGATGATGACCTCGGGTATTCCGAACCGGGTAATGATCTGTCGCCAGACGAATTTCCGGCATTGGGTTGCTGTGATGGAGGCCAGGGGTTCGGCTTCAATCCATTTGGTGTAGTAGTCTATGGCGACGATAAGATATCTGAGTTGGCCGGGTGCCGTGGGGAAGGGCCCGACGAGGTCGATTCCCCAACTGCCGAATGGCCGTTCAGCCGATATAACGCTAAGTTGGTGTGGGGCGGCTTGGTGGATATTGGCATGCCTTTGGCATTTGTCGCAGCTTTTTGTTAGTTGTATGGAATCTCGTATGATCGTGGGCCAGAAATAGCCGGCCCTGATGATTTTTTGGGCTAGCGTTTTCCCCCCGACGTGGTGACCGCAGCAGCCTTCGTGGATCTCGCGGAGTATGTACTCCGTGTCCCCGGGTTCGACACATTTAAGTAGGGGCTGCGAGAATCCGCGTTTGTATAGTTGTCCCGCTATGATGGTGTAATTGGCGGCTTCCCTTTTTATTTGCCTCTCCTCTTTCGGATCTGGTGGTAGGACTCCGTCGCGGAGATATTGCAAGATAGGGTATGTCCAAGACTCCCGGTTTGAGGATGTTAGGTGTGCATTGATTTCTGCCGATATGGAAGGCGACTTAACGACCTCCTGGATTAGCGATCTGTTGTCGTGTCCTGACTTCGTGCTGGCTAGCTTGGAAAGTAGGTCCGCCCTGGCGTTTCGCTCCCTGGGGACGTGTTGTATGGAAACGTTTTCGAATCCTTCTTTTAATTCATTTACTTTATTGAGGTATTGTTGGAGCAGGGGGTCTCGGGTTTGGTAGCTCCCGTTGATTTGGGAGCACACCACCTGGGAGTCGGTGTTAACTTCGAGTACCTTGGCGCCGACTTCCCAGGCTAGGTTTAGGCCTGCCAAGAGGGCCTCGTATTCTGCTTGGTTATTTGATACTGGAAAGTCGTATCTTATTGATTGTTCAATTGTCATCCCGTTTTGGTTTTCGAGTATAATTCCGGCGCCTCCGTGAGTGGAGTTTGATGAGCCATCGACGTGCAGTTTCCATGGTTCGGGTGTCGGTTTGGTCGGAGTCATTTCAGCGATGAAGTCGGTCAAGGCCTGTGCTTTGATGGCGTTTCGGGGTTCGAACCTGATCTGGAATTGGGATAACTCGACGGACCATGCTAGCATTCTTCCTGCTAGGTCGGGTTTTTGTAATACTTGTTTGACCGTTTGGTCGGTTCGGACTGTTATGGGGTGGGCCTGAAAGTATTGTCGTAGTCGTCGGGATGCCGAGAGGAGTGCGAAAGCCAGTTTTTCTAATCGCGAATAGCGGGCTTCCGTGTCTTGTAGGACCTTGCTTATGAAGTATACGGGTTTTTGTTCCTTTTTCTCGTTTTCCCGGACGAGTGCTGCTGCGATTGTTTCTTCCGTTATGGAGAGGTACAGGTATAGTGTTTCCCCTGTTTGAGATTTTGCGAGGATTGGAGGTTCCGCCAGGACCCTCTTGAAGTGTTGGAAAGCTTCTTCGCATTCTTTCTCCCATCTGAAGGGGGTTCCTTTTTTCATAAGTTTGAAAAAAGGGATTGCCTTTTGGGCCGATGCTCCGAGGAACCGGGATAGTGCGGTTAGCCGGCCGGTGAGTTTTTGGATTTCTTTGAGGGTTTTGGGACTTGTCATCTCAAGGACGGCACGGCATTTTTCTGGGTTTGCCTCAACTCCGCGTTGCGTGATCATGAAGCCGAGGAATTTTCCTGCTTCCATTCCGAAGGCACACTTTGTTGGGTTGAGTCGCATTTGGTGTTTTCGCAGGGTGTTCATTATCACCTTGAGGTCGTCGGTTAGTTGCTCACCGGATTCCGTCTTGGCGAGCATATCGTCTATGTAGACTTCAATTTTGTTTCTGGCTAGGCCTCGGAATATTTTGTTAACAAGTCGCTGGTAGGTGGCTCCGGCGTTTTTCAAGCCGAAGGGCATTACTTTATAGCAGTAGGTTCCATCAGGGGTGATAAATGCTGTCTTTTCTTCGTCTGGTCGGTGCATCGGGATCTGGTTGTAGCCGGAATATGCATCCATGAAGCTGAGGTATCGGTGACCGGATGCTGCATCCACTAGCCCGTCGATGTTTGGTAAGGGGAAGGCGTCCTTTGGGCATGCTTTGTTGAGATCCGTGTAATCAACGCACATTCGCCACTTCCCGTTAGATTTTTTTACTAGTACGATGTTGGCCAGCCAAGTCGTGTAAGGGAGTTCTCGGATGAAGTTGGCTTCGAGTAGGGCTTTCACTTGTTTTCGGACCTCGGCGGCTCGGTCTTGTGACATTTTCCGTCTTCTTTGCGCCACTGGTTTGGCTAGGGGGTCTACTGCCAGATGGTGAGACATCAGGTCGGGGCTTATTCCCGGCATATCGGCTGATGTAAATGCGAATAGGTCTCTGTTTTGTTTCAAAAGTCGGGAGAGTTCTTCTTTGAGGTCGTATGGGAGGTTTCTGTTGATGAACGTGTATTCTTCTTTGGTCGGCCCTATTTGTAGCTTTTCCATATCTCCTTCTGGTTCCGGTCTAGGTTGACCGTCTAGTCGTGCGTCTAGATCGGCGAGGAATATTCCGGCTGCGTCCCGGGATTTTTTTCTTAGGGCTAAGCTATTTTTATCGCATTCGGCTGCGACTTCTCGGTCTCCGTGAATGGTTCCGATGGTGTCGTCGTCGGCCCTGAATTTCATGAGGAGATATTTGGTGAAGATGACTGCCGAGAAGTCGTTGATCGTTTTCCTCCCGAGAATGACGTTGTAGGCTGTGGAGTCTTTTAGGACGACGAATTTGGATAAGATCGTTTTTCTCTGATTGCTTGTTCCTATAGTGATGGGAAGGGTAACTGAGCCGTCTGGTTTGAGGAAGTTGTCTCCGAGGCCCGTGACGCCGTGGCGGTGCGTTTGGAGGTTGTCGTTGCGAAGCCCGAGTTTGTCGAAGGCTCCTCGGAAGAGGATGTTGGAGTCGGCACCGGTGTCTACCAGTATTCTTCTTACTAGCCCTGTTCCGATTCGGGCTGATATGACGAAGGGGGCGTCTTCGGCCGAGGTGCCGTGTTGGCAGTCCTCGGGTAAGAAAGTTATCGTGCTGTTGGTAATGGTGACTGGGTCGTGGTGCCTGACGGCCATTATCTTGAGGTCTTTTTTCATTGTTAGCTTTGACTTGTTCGACACGTCCTTGCCCGTGATGACGTTCACTATGATGGTCGGATCTTCCTCGGGGTTTTCTCTGGGGGGTGGTTTTTGAGTTCTTGGGTTGCGTCCTTCTCTTTCTGGTGATTTGTCTCTGTCGGCGCGCCTTGGTTCTCTGATGATTTTGACGAACTCTGGGAGTTTGCCGTCTCGTATGGCCTGCTCGAGAGCGTCTTTAAGATCGAAACAATCTTGTGTTTTGTGGCCGTATCCACGGTGATAGTCCCAGTAGAGGGTTTTGTTTCCTCCTGTCCTTTCCTTGAGTGGTCGGGCCCTGGGGATGACGCCTCGATCTGCTATTTGGTGGTATACCTCAGTAATTGGTGCTGTTAGGGGGGTGTAATTGGAGAATTTTCCTATTCTTGGTGGTCGGTGGGTCGGTTTAAGGTGGTCTCGTTGGTTCTCTTTGGGTGGTGGGTTATGACGGGGGGTCGGGTTGCCGTGTTGGGTGGCAACGTGCTGCAGTTTGTTGGCAGCGACGACCTGGCTGACTTCCTCGTCGTTGATGTAATCTTTGGCGACGTTCTGGATTTCGTGCATGGTCCATACTGGTTTGGTGGTGAGATGTTTGCGAAAGTCTTCATTCATGAGTCCGTTAGTTAGGCAGAGGCTGGCAACAGAGTCCGTGAGTCCGTCGACCGTCAGGCATTCGTCGTTGAAGCGGTCAAGGTATTTTCTTGTGGATTCCTCTTGCTTTTGTGTGACCCCTAACAGGGTGATGGGGTGTTTGGCCTTGGTGATTCGGGTTGTGAACTGGGCCATGAATTTTCTTGTGATGTCGTGAAAGCTGGTTATGGATCCGTTCGGGAGGGCGTTGAACCATTTGATTGCTGGCCCGGCAAGGGTTACTGGGAAGGCTCTGCATCGGACTGCATCGGATGCTCCTTCTAAGTTCATCCTGGCCTCGAAGGCCGTTAGGTGCTCTTGAGGATCTTTAGTTCCGTCGTACTTCATATCGGTGGGTTTGTCGAATCCTCTGGGGAGTTTCGCTCTTAAGATTCCTTCCGTGAAGGGTGTAGCTCCCATTATGGTGTGGTCGCTTCTCGTGCGTTTGGTGCTTCGGTATCTCCGGTCTTCGTCCGAATCGTGTTGACGACTTAGATCCCGAGAAGCGCTGCGATGGTGTTTCTTGTCGTATCGTCGTTCAGGCAATTTCTCGCGTCGGCGGTTGTGTGAGGTGCTGCGATCATCTCTCCTGATGTGTTGCCGGATTGGCGACCTGCCGCGGTGGGATCTTGACCTGGAAGTTGCCTGGCTTCCATGCTCGTTATTGTGTTTTTCTCTGTTAGTTAGTTTGCCTTCAAGTTCTTGGACCCGGAGACAGAGATCCTGGATGATTTGTGCCGCTTTGTCCCTGGCTTTCTCAGGATGTCGCGGGTCCGTGTGTTCGTTTGCGTGGTGGATGATGCTTGCTATTTTTGCTTGGTTTGTGGCTTCAGGGTGTTCTGAGGTCGGACGACGCGGTTGGGAGTCGTCCTGGCTTGATGGGGTTTCCTCCAGGATGCCCTCCATCCGGTTTTGACTGTCGCAGGTCCCCACAGACGGCGCCAATGTACAGATTGTCTCTAGTACGATCGAGGAGGAGGATCGGGAACCTGCGGGTTGAGTCGGATGTTGGATCGTCCAGATGGAGAGGAGGGGAGGTACCTGCAAAGACACTCCGACGCCCAAGTCAGAATATATCTAAGAGGTGTGAGGTATGAGGAATGAACCAATACCTGGAAGGACTTGGGTCCTTTATTTATAGGTGTTTGGTGATTTATCTTATCTTATCTTATCTGGCTAAGATAAGGGTGATGTTTGAATTTGGAAGTTAGTTACTGAGTCGGGTCGGCCCGCTTTGCCCGGATTCGGGGTCGGTCGCGGACCCGGGGCCCATGGGTTGGGTCCGTAACAATACATAAAAATATATAATTTATATTTATATTAATTAAAATTTTGTATACATAAATTAATATTGTTTGTTATATTTATATTTTTTTAACATTTATATATATATAAATTAATAAAATTTATTTACTAAAAATAATTTAGTATTTATATTAATCAAATAATATAAAAAATATTAAAAACTACCGTCAGATTTCTTAACAATATTAGTACAATTAATAATAATAATAATAATAATAATAATAATAATAATAATAATAATAATAATAATAAGTTGTTCAAAGCTAGGCTCATTTTTTTGGTTATGAAAGTAATGTATGTGTTGTGCTGCGTTATGGAATATAGAAGTGCTAGACAAATATGTGGGGCAGCTTTTTTTAAGTTATTGTGTGAATAAGTTGGACCATGTGATTTCTTTTTTAAAGAAAATTTGATGGGTGATTCGGACGGTCCGATTTGGAAGGAGGAAAGTTTTGAATTTTGGAGAAAGCAAATCGAACCGTTCGTGTTATATATATATATATATATATATATATATATATATATATATCTTTAATTTATTTTATAATACGAAAATCAAATCAGACGGTTTGAGTTGATTATTATATATTTTTTTTAACCAGATGAAACTAATCGCTGGGTCCGATATATATATATGTAAGTGTGTAACTCGTAAACAAATTAGCAGATACCGTCTTTTTCTTCATCTTGTTCGGCTTGTTCTTCTGCTTTTTTCTACTCGTGTTTCTCTCTTCTTTGCTATGAAGTAAAAAAAATTGATAGTGAAGTTTCTGTTTTTGTTTAGGTAAGTGAGAAAAATGGATGATAGAGTTCTTTTAAAAGTGTATTATTTTGGTCAGATTTTGTTACAAACATATGAAGAAATAAAATTTATTTGTGAAAATCCGTTAGATGTTATTCCCTTCACAATCTCATTTGATGAGCTCAAAGATGTGATTTGTGAGAATATAGATTTTGAGATGTCAAGGAAAATATCATGTATTTTATACAGATATCCCATACCAGTATTTAGTAGATTTGTTCAATTTCAAACCAAATATATAAAGGACGAAGCGAGTATGCAAGAGATATTTTCAATGTATATTGAAAGTCGTGCCCAAATGTCGTTCATCGAGTTGTACATTGAATTCGAACAATCTGAGGCTGACCAAAATATTGTACGGGAAGATTACAATAGTGATAGTGAGGAAGAGTTCGAAAGTAATTACGAAGTTGTTAATCCAAATGGAGATGAAGATTAAGGTGACGGCACTATGGCTCCAAATGTGACAGACGTGGCAAATGCACTAGCAAACGAAGTGCCGTTTGAGGAGCCATCTTTCATGCTAGTGTTGGATTTGAAAGCCATGCATGCTCCGAAATTTCCGGAATACATGAGTGTCGGTACGTAATTGCCTATATTTATAAGAAGGATTAGAATTTTGTAATAATTTATATTGATTGATGGACCAAATAGTTAAGTGACATGTGAAAATATATTCAATTAGCATTTGTTTATGTGTTTATTTAGTTAAGTTTAAGATAATAATATTTTTTGTTAGTTATTGATGTAGTTAAATATTAATTAGTATTTATTAATCAATATTTATTTATGTTTTTATGTTTTTTTTTGTTAAGATTGAGATAATAACTTGATGTAAAGTTTATTTATATCATCATTGATGTAGTGAGTATTGATTTACTTTTAATTTCGGTTATTAAATATTCGTGTATTAAATATTTTTCGTATGACTGCCGTGGGGTTGGAATTCAGTTCCATGGAAGCTGTTATTAAGGCGATGAAAGAGTATGCCATCCGAAGAAGTGTAGACTATTAGGTGTATGAGTCGGAGCCATTGAAATTTTATGCCAAGTGTACATAGTATGGGTTAGGGTGTGATTGGCTTATCAGGGTTATCATGATCAGCAGAAAGTACTGTTGGGTTATAAGGAGGTATAATGGTAGTCACACTTGTACCAGAACCACCATTTCTCAGGATCATTCGAAACTGGATTCGAACACAATTGCAGAAGCAATAAAGCCATTGATTGAGGCTAACCCCTCATTAAAGGTGAAATCATTTATTACAGAAGTACAATCGCAGTTCAACTACACCATCAGTTATCAGAAAGCATGGTTGGCTAAGTAAAAGTCAGTAGAAAAAATATTTGGAGGTTGGGAAGCATCGTATGAAGCGTTGCCAATATGGTTTGAGGCCATGCGTCATAAGCAGCCATCAGCTATCGTCCATTTTAAGACTATGCCTACTGGTGTGGTATTTTATAACCCACAAACTAACCGGCAAGTGCACCGGGTCGTACCAAGTAATACCTTACGTGAGTAAGGGTCGATCCCACGAGGATTGAAGGATCAAGCAACAATGATTGATTGATTGGTTTAGTTAGACAAACAGAAAAGAGTGTTTTGGTATTCAAAAAGCATTAAACAGTAAGTTAAGAATTTCAGAAAGTAAGCAGCAATAAGTTGGGAATAAAATATAGAGAAAACAGTTAAGGTTTTAGAGTTATCTATTTTTTCGGATTAACTTTTCTTACTAACTAATTTAATTATGCAGGATTTAATTTATGGCAAACTGTGTGTGACTAGACCCTAATTCCTTAGACCTTCCTAGTCTCCTCTAAAATTCATTAACTGCCAATTTCTTGGTCCATTAATTCCAATTATAGGGTGATAATCAATTTCTAGTTTATATGCCACAAAAATTCTAATTACACAAGAAATAAAAGGATTATATGTCACGTATCCTGTTAAATTCAGATAATTAAAATTTAGGAGAATTTATTTTCAAGCTGTTGTTCAAGTATAGAGCTTTTCCAAGTTATACAAGAACTCAAATAGAAAGAGGGTCATACTTCCGTTCCACCCAAATTCATAAAATAAAGAGCGAAAATAATTCTTAAATTATAAATCCATACATGAATAAAATTAGAAAGAGCAAATGAATCAATCCATACAAATAGACAGAGCTCCTAACCTTAACAATGGAGGATTAGTTGCTCATGGTTCAGAGAAGAAAATAAGGATTCTAGTAAAATATACAGAGTTCCAATCTGATGGCCTAATAAGTTAACTCATGGAATCCCTTTTTATAACTAATCCTAATAAATTTAAAATCTAATTATCTAAAATAAAAAATAATATCTTTTCCTATTTTAAAATCAAATTTAAATTTAAATCAGAATTAACTAACTACTCCGCGTCTTGTAACGTAGGGACCACTTGGCTTCACTGGATCCGCGCCTAACTTGGGTGCTAAAATGGTGCCCAGAAATCACCCCTCAGCGTTTTCTGCATTTTTTGCACGTGGCGCATGTCACGCGTACGCGTCAGTCATGCGTATGCGTCGATGGTCTTCTTCGCAAGTCACGCGAATGCGTTAGTCACGCGCACGCGTCGCTGAGCAAATCTCCAAATCACGCGTACGCGTCAGTCACGCGCACGTGTCACCATGGAAAGCTCCAAATCACGTGTACGCGTCAGTCACGCGTACACGTCGCTCCTCGCTGATATCTCCTTTAATTCTTGAGCTCCTTCCATTTGTGCAAGCTTCCTCTCCATCAAATCCAGCCAAAAGCTACCTAAAATATACAAAATTACAAAAGACTCAAAGTAGCATCCATATTGGCTAAAAGATAATTAATTTTTGATTAAACTCAACAATTTAAGTGCAAATTCACTAGAAAAATATAGAAAAGATGCTCACGCATCACCTGCATATCAAGGCGATGACTTGGTAAGTGATATCCGGATATTGTATTGAGTCTTTTAGAGTTATTACCCCTGCATTAGAACATTCAAATATTGTAAGCCAGTTGTCTAGGTGGATGGGACTCACTTGTACAGAAAGTATAAGGGTTGTTTGTTAGTGGCAGTTTCACAGGATGGTAACAACAATATCGTCCCAATTGCATTTGCTATTGTGGAGGGAGAGACTTCTGATGCGTGGCACTTTTTTTAGTAACCTGCGACAACATGTTGTGACTCAAGATGGTGTAGGACTAATATCCAACCGATACGAATCCATCAATGCAGCTGTGGCTCGTAGTAACGAAGTTTGGTCACCTCCTAGAGCTATCCACATGTTTTCCATCAGGCATATAGAGTTAAATTTTATGAGAAAATTCAAGGCACAGCCCTGCAAAAATTTGTCATCAATATAGGTAACATTGAGTAATTCGAAGTTTGCTATCAACAGAGTTACTTTCAATAAGTGTTTGTCATACTTTTTTTGTTTATTTTTTGTTATTGTGCAGGATATTTGAGGACAATGCGCGAGTACGAAGTGCGTTACCAGCGTTTACGAAAACGGGGCGAGACTTACACTAACTGGTTAAACTCAATCCCCCGCGAACAGTATGCTTTGGCATTTGATGGTGGCTACCGATGGGTCACATGACGACGAATCTAGTCGAATGTATCAACTCAGTCTTGAAGGGTTCATACAATCTCTCCATCACTGCACTTGTCAAAGCAACATTCTACATGCTTAACGAGTTGTTCACCCGAAAGAGTCGAGGCGGAGGTTCAGATTAATGCTGGCCATATTTTTCTGATCTTTTGACCCACAAAATTGCATGCAACCCAACTTGCATCAGGGAACATCCATGTTAATTGCTTCGACAGGCAGAATGAGGTCTTTAAAGTACGTGAGATGCCAAGTAGACTGGAGTATGCTGTCGACCTCCATCGGCACCGATGTGACTATGGTGAGTTCCAGGTGGACCGGATTTTGTGTCGACATGTCTTTGCATATTGTGCAAATCAACGACTAGATTGGCAAGTGTATGTGCATGATGTGTATAAGATGGACCAAGTTTGATGGGTTTACCGAGCTAGGTTTAGGCCACTAGGGAATCCTACTACATGGCCTGCATACAACGGGCCGCGATTCGTACCGAATCCGTACCTAAGATGCATTACCAAAGGTCGTCCCAGGATGACGCGCTTCTTGAACGAGATGGACACACGAATGTTGCATCATCCACAGCAATGTAGGCAATGTGGGATTGAGGGACACAACCGTAGTAGATGTCGTCAGTCAGTTGGTGCAAGTGCCGAAAATAATGCTCAGTAGAATTATATATTATTCTATTTGAAACATTGTAACTTATATCAATCTACTCTATGACATATGCGACTTTAAATTTTGTCCAAAACATTAATGACATTTGAAACATTATAACTTGTCCAAGTACTCCAGGTCATGCATAATAAGTGATACATAGAACAGTTAATTGATACTTAGAAAGTGTTAACTACACAACAACTACTTTCTCATTATCCACTTTACATCTTTCACAAGATTCTTGCATTTCTTGGCAGCCTTTTTGAACACAGACAAAGTGAATCGATTAGCGCTACGACGTGGCAGATCAACCTTGAAGATCATCCAAGGCATGTGTGTTAAATTTAGACATGTGTGTAGGCAAGTGTAAGATACCTAAAGCGTCAGTCTCCACGCTCCCAGTTACGCTACCTAAAATGACTTATTTCATTAACACAAATGATTTCTAAATATTAAGATACGAAATAAATTTAAGATAATGTTACCTGTTTGCAAGCCGAAATCTACGAGATTCCCTAGGAACCGGTGCTAGATATGGTAGGCGGATCCAAGCCCAAGCGAGCAGAAGTGTTAGTGGACCATCGATCTCCTTACAGTTAAAACAAGATGCCTTACATAACGCCCTGTACAGGTGTGTTAGGCATACCGATCCCCAATTGTACTGTCCGATACTGCCGAAATCACGAAGCAAAGGCAGAGACTTCCAGTGCACAGATGCCCAAGACATGTCTCCAAACAATATCGTACCGATCAACAACATAATGTGACACTTCACATACCTCTATATACTGTTTTCATCAGTCAACTGTAATCGTTCTTTTAGATCTTGAAGCCACGTCAGTTTTATGCCGCTTCCTCTATAATCTGACTTTCTCGGTGCAACCCCGAATTGGTGCAAACACTCCGCATCTAAGGCTTCAAAACTACTCATAGTCATCCATGTGAGTGGAAGACCGTCCGTCGGAAGACCAAGAATTATAGCCACATCTTCCAGTGTCACAACACATTCACCAACCGGAAGGTGAAAGGTATGTGTGTCTGGATGCCACCTTTCGACTATAGCATTTACTAGTGCTTTTTGACATTGGACTATTCCAATCTGAGATGCATGATAAAAATCAGTAAATCGTAAATGCTCCTCCACTCTATCATTGTACGATTCGGAGGAACAAGGTGATCACATGTCAACATCCGTAAACTCTATAAAAACATAAATTATTAGTCAAATCATTAACAATTACTAATTCACTACTAAAATATAATAATTTTTTAACTAGAACAACTAATTTATCCAAAAAATTATTTCTAACTTATTACTAATAATAATAACTAATAGATACTTCCAATTCTTATCTAGCTAATTTTTCACTGTATTATTAAAACCTCACTTACAACAACATATTTATGTCAATTAAAAAGTTAACAATAAACAAATAATTATTATTCAAAATCATCAACATTATTCCAAAAAATTATACACCGATTTAGATTATTTATTGTTACGAAAATTACTATAATTTATAAAGTTATAATGTCTAAAATCAATTATAAAACTTAATTAATTAGTTATATTTTCTAAACGTATTACAAAAATTTTAAACATTTATTTTTTACTAATCTATCATACTAGTCTAACTCAAATATTATCATTGATTAAAATATTTTCTAACTATATTTACATATATATATTTCTAACTATTATTTAAACATATATTCTTAAATTTTAATAAATAATAATAATAATAATAATAATAATAATAATAATAATGTCACTTAGCTTATATATGTTCCTAAGTTGAACTACTAACAACAACAATTATAATTAAATTTCCAACAACAACAACAACAACAATAATAATAATAATAATAATAATAATAATAATAATAATAATAATATCACTGATATATGTTTTTAAGTAGAACTACTAACAACAATAATTATAATTAAATTTCTAACAATAATAATTATAATTCTAAAATATAAAAAAATTAATAAATAAACTTATATAATCAAAATGATTGAGATATTTTATAATATAAAGTTTAAGACAATCAACATCTCTAGATTTTTATTTTTTTGGCATTTTAATTTTTTTTAAAGAGTTGTGGGAAGAAGAAGAAGAGTTAGATAAAGAAGAAGAGAGAATGCTGGGTGGAATGAAAATAAAACTGATTTTGTTGGGTGGTATACATGCAATAAAGGGGTATGTTGGGTTTAAGGGCATTGTTGTGGAGAACAACGCACATGCAACACGTGACGAGGGAGGGATAACTTGGACCGTCCATTTTGTCCCATGAAATTAGACTGTCCGATTAGTTTTGTTGAACTCGTACCATCCGATTTAGTTGCTTACTGACACCAGATAAAACACGCATGTTCTCCATAATGCTATCCTACACTAATCTGTTTTCCATATTAAAATTAAGAAGCGTGAAAGCTACTCCTACTTTTCCAATGCTAGGTCTGAATTGGCCCAATTTGCGGGCGTCGTGCCAGAAGTGCCATTTCACCAATGCTCCATGTGAAATGGAGTTGGAAGTTTATTATATGGGGGGCCATGTAAAACGAACCCTGCGCATTTTAGCGCAGATTTAAATTTATGCGTAGTTTAGTTTGAGAAATAAAATTTTTAATATTTATTTAAATAAAAATTCTCAAGTGAAAGAGGAATATGATAGCAGTAGGGAGGGGAAAAAGGAGGGCGCCCCATCTTGCAAGAAATCTATTGATAATGGGCTCTACAGATTACATCATGTATTAGATAGGATTTTGTCTTGGTTTTTTCTTTCCTTGTCCTTTTTTCTTTCCTATTTATCCTGAAACTGAATTGTGAGACATGGCAAAGTTAAAATCAAATAGGGCATGGGTTCAACCAAAAAGACAAATTTCACATGTTTGGGCATGCGTTCTTTATTATGTTTTCCTTTTTGTATTTCTTTTAAGGGAATAATAATCATATGTGATGTTTTGTTTGAACCAATTAAACTAATAAACATTTGAAGAAGTATCTTATTTAGTTTAATATTATTAGTTTTATCCGTAATAATATTATAAAATTGTAAGTTTTTTAAAATAAATTACATCTCAATATTTAATTTTTATTATAACTTTAAAAATTTTATTAAAAGGGAGAAAGAATGGGATATGAAATTTATGTTTTGCTTCAATATTCTCTGTATAGTAAATTTATGGGTTAGTATTTTGAGTAAAGTAGTAAAAGATTATGACCATAAAAAAAACTAAAACTAATTTGTAAACATGAAAGATACAGTTTTATAGACAAAATTATTCAAATTCTAACACTACAAAAAACACTGAAAATCATCAAATTTAACGTCGGACGTTAGCGGCGGGTTTACTGACGGATTTGATTTTTTGAAAATAAATCCGCCGGTAATAAATAGAGGGAAAAAAAAGAAAAAATTAACACGAGCATTACCATCGGATTTATCCGCCGGTAACCTTGATTAGTGCAACGATGCATTTTGGTCACTTGCAAAGTATTAGCCGGTGAATCTGACGGTAATCTTGCCTTAAATTCAAATCGCAAACCCTTTCCCCTTTATTTTCGCAATACTCTCTCTCACTCCCACTCCCACACACAGAGGCATAGCGCCGCCCCCTCTCCCCTGATCCCTCTCACTCTCACCTCAATACACTGCCACCACACGCTCGCTTCCGTCGCGGTGCCTTTCGTCGGATCTACCACATCGGGTACTCGAAAATCACGTCTCCTTCAGATACACCGCATTGTATGCTCTCGCCAGATCCATCGCACGCTCCTGTCTCGTTGTGCCTCCTCTGCTCGTCGTCCTTCACCGCTAGCTGTCTTGCTTCCTCTATCTCGTATTTTACTCATCCACCATCACTGCACCCAACACCTGGTGAGTGCTTATGTCTCGTCGTGCCACGCCACGTCTCCATCCCTTCCCCGCCTCTCTTCTGCGGGTGTTGCTACCTGCACTGCACTGCTTGATTCTGCAACTACAACAACAGTCAACATGTAAGTTATTTTTAGTTATTATAATATTCTATATTAATTTTTAATAGTTGATTCATTGATTAGAATATGATTTATGAATTTGATTAGAATATGAAAGAGGTTGAACTTAAAATGTTGAAATGGTTGAAATATTATTATTAATTTTATTGTTGAATTAGGTTAAGGATTGGATTTGTTGACTATGAATATGCTGATTTTGTTAATTGTTGAATTGGTTTATGAATTGGTTTTGCTGATTATAAATACGAATTGGTTGCTTTGAACTCGAGAAATTGAATAAAATAATGAAATACGTGGTTCAAATGCTAGTCCAAATGCTAGTGCACCTTTTACTATGTCAAAACATAAGGATAACGAAGTGGTATGTCTTATTTGCTATTCTGACTGCTAGTGAAACTATGAATTTGAATGGTGTAGCATATTGTGATATTGTTTTTAAAGCTTAAGCTACTTTACTTTCGCAACTGTACTTAACAGCCCCTGTGAAGTGAGATTATATGAGCAAGTGCTCATTTCACATGACCGAAATTATTTAGATACAATATTTTTGTCATGATCATAATTAACTACTTTTGTTATTTCACATGACTGAAGCTACAATGTAGGCTATCAAATGGAAATTGCACAAGCAGCAACTATCAATGTCCAATCATGAAGTTTATCGATAAAACTTCGTATAGAACTGGATGATCCTGAGGATATGGTAAGTTATTCAATAAGATTATCATTTCCTAATGTTTTCCCGTTATGTATAAAATTTATTAGTTTTTATACATAAAATGCTTGCTACCAACATTAATAGTGTTTTTGACTAAACTGCTTCTGCTATCTAGATAGTCTTGAGTTTGTCTATTGCTCTCTTTTCCACTTCTAATAATTATTTTTTGGATGACTACCATATTGTACTTAATTTCTAGCTCTATTTTTCTTCTAATTATTATTTTACAAAAATTGAAACAAAAAGTATTTATAATTTTGCTGCATTAAACTCAACATTACTTACTACATTCATGGATTCTGCGTGCGTTGTATTCCGTCGTCTTTAATCTCTTCATCGTTCATGTCGTTGTGCCGGCCGTGATGCTCCGTCTCTCTCAGCCTCTACATCTTTGTGGTTGCATCTTCCAATAAAGTCTAGGTATAATTTGTTCATTCTTTGTTTTGATTCCTTGTTTATTATGATTTTTAAAATTTTCAAGCCTTAGAATTTTTATTTATTGAATTCTATTTGTAAATTGTGTTTACTTGTGAAACTTGTAAATTTTTTGTTCTAGTTCCATAGGATTTTTATTTTAGTTTTGTTTGTAAATTTTTTTTATTTGCTGAAAATTTTTGGATATAAACATTTTACCCTCAAATTTTGAAGTCAGTTGTTTAATACACACGAATTATATATTAATTTTAAAATATTTTTTTTAAAATTTAAAATTTATTTTATTGTCGGTTAAATCCGCCTGTAGTTATTAATTTAATTATCATCGGATTTACCGAAGAAAAAATCCGACGGTAAAAGTTACCAGCGAAAATATTTCGATGGTAATTAGTGGCCAACGAAAAAAATCCACCGGTAAATAATTACCGGCGACGTTATACCGTCGGATTTATTCTGACAGTAAATATATTACCGGCGAATTTTTTTTGGTAAATCCGTCGATAAATCCGATGGTACTCAACATTTTTCTTGTAGTGTAAAAACCTATAAAAAAATTCCTAAATTTCTTCCTCTATTGTAACCTAATGAATCTGAAACTATAGTCCTACCTTATCTCCAATGACAATGGCATCACCTCACACCACTACTATAGCCTCACTCCCTTTAATCCAAACTCCAACATTCCTCCTCACCCACCCAAAACCCATCCTCAACCTCTCCCTTTCCACCACCATCTTCCCTTCCCTCTCCCTCAAACTCACCCGCCCCCGCTGCTCTACCAGAGCCCTTGGCTCCCACATTGTTATTTCAATCGTTTCTGATTCTTTGACCCTGTCTCGTTCCGATGAGCTACACCTTGAGATTGATCCTGAGCTCTGGTTGTTACATATCTTAACAAAATTGACATGGACCACAAACTTCATTGCCAGAATTTTAAATGGAGAAAGCGATGGCAGAATTGAAATCAGTGACGACTAGTTCCTGGTGTTTACCGCCTTGTCATTATAGATGCCGGCTTTGTTTGGCAATGGCAGCCTCCTAGCGTTTTTGTGCCAAAGAGGTTCTTCTGATGGACCTGTTGCACTAGGCGTAGGTGGTGGTGGCAGTGGAGGAGCGATTGGTTTCCATTTTGACCATCTTCGTGAAGATGTCAACAGGTGGGTGAGTTTTAGGGAGAGGGAGGAGAAGATGGTGGTGGAGAAGGGGAGGTTAAGGATGAGTCATTCATCTTCGTCAAGCTGAGCCTTTTGCAAGAAGCTTGTAATTATCTTGTTAAATTTATTAAGATGGTCATCTTCCTCTTCCTCAACTTCACCAACAGGTTCATCTTCCTCTTTGTGATGATTGCTTAATTGTTCATATTGTTTAACTTCACTGTGATATTCATCTTCATCAGTAAGTTTACACAGTTGTTGATAAGTGGATATCTTATACCCTTTTTCATAACATTTTCTTAGTGTTTTTAAGTAGATTTTTTTAAGTTTTGGTATGTTTTAGTGCAAAAATCACCTTTTGGATACTATTTTGAGTTTTGTGTTTTTTCTATGATTTTAGGGGATTTTTGGGTGAATTGGTAAGATTGGCAAAGTCTTGTTCAGAGATGAAGACAGGATAGCAGATGCTGTCAAATCCTGACCTTCGTGCATTCCAACAAGCATATCTTGAGCTACAAAGGTCTAATTAATGCAGTTTTAATGGCGTTGGAAAGCTAACTTCTAGAGCTTTTCAGAAATATATGATAGTCTATACTTATTCAGAATCATGCCTAAAAGTGGCATTAAATGTCCATATCTGGAGTTCAACGCCCAAGAAGGGCCAATCCCAGCGTTGAACGCCCAAGACTGGCGTTCAACGCTAGCCAGGGATCAGAAGATGGCGAGTTCACCCCCTAACTGGCGTTTAACGCCCATTCTCCAAGTTGAATACCAGGCTTGGACGAAGCACATGACCAAAATGGGACCAAAGTTGATTTTAGCACTCCTTAGCTTAGTTTATCTTATCCTTGTACTTTTTAATTTTAAATTAACATCTTTTAGGTAAGGTTGCGAGAACCGGAATGGTCATCGAATAAGTCGAGTGACTGGTTCAATGGTTCAATTGGGGTCGAACTGTGGTTGAACCGGTTTAATTAAATATAGAGTAAAATTATAAAAAAATTCAATATATAATATATAATCTCAGAATGACAACTATAGCAAAAATTAAAATTCAGATTGACAGCAAAATAAAAACTCAGCAATTACAACAATTATAGCAAAATTTAGAATGACAGCAAAATTCATACAATTCATATAGCATTCAATATAATTAAATTTAGTAATTCATACCGCTAATTCACCAAAATTCAATATAGCAGAATTCAATATAGCAAAATTAAACTTCTATAGAAAAATTCAATATAGAAAAATTCAAAATCCAAAGTCCCAAAATTAAAATTATATCAAATTTATATTCAGTAAAATTCAGAATTACAGAATGATTAACCTATATAATTAACAAAATAAAAAATAAAAAGCAGAAGAATAACTCAGAAGAAGAACTACATCTAAACTCAAATCTGGACTAAATTTCTCATTGAATAAAAAATTAATTGAAACAAAACAAAAACCTAAGAACTCAAGATGCCCGTTGACAGAAGCCCACGACCAGGACGACAAGCCATTATAAATTACTGAATTAAATAATTACAGCAAAATTCAGAATCCAAAATTAAATTACATACAGGCATACAGCAGCCATTACAAGTTTACAATAATTACAGCAAAATTAAGAATCCAAAATTGAATTACATATAGGCATACAACAGCCATTACAAGTTTACAACAATTACAGCAAAATTCAAAATCCAAAATTGAATTACAAAAGAAATAGAAGAACTGAATCAACCAAATACAGAACTCTGCATCAATTCATATAATTAACCAAATAAAAAATTAACTGAATTTAAATCAGTAAAACTCTGCATCAATTCATATAATTACCCAAATAAAGAACTCTGCATCAATTCATATAGTTAATTAATAAAATAAAAAAATTGAAACTCACGGCGGTAGAGAGGTAGAACAGATGCAGAGAAGGCATCTAATTCACAGCGGCAGAACAAATGCCCATCGACGTTGATAGAGAAGCTTCCGATGACCAGATGATGCCGACCAGGAAGCTTCAGAGTTCAGACGACCAACCGACGACGCCGTTGATAGCAGCTTCGATCCGCAACGGTGATTCCCTTCCTCTTGTTATAGATCCTTCTGCCCAGTCACAACAGCTTTGAGCCGGCGTCGATTGTGGTTGACTGGTAAGGATGGTGGCCTTCGATGAAGACTGGAATTTGGAGGCAAAAATTAGGGTTCAGGTGCTGTGTAGTGACAGGTGAGCGTATTAGGGATTTGGGATGAGGTCTTCGCATAAGGGGTTAGGGTTACTGGGTCAGGTACTGGGTTGAGTGGGCTCGTTAGGTTTTTTATTTTTTGTTTTTGTTTTATTTTTTGCATCAAAACGACGCCGTTTTGGGGAAATAGCAAAAAAATCGGTCTTTGAAAAAACCCGATCGGTTTAGTCGGTTCACCAGTTAACCACCGGTTTGACCGGTTTTTTTACTGGTTTTTTGCATGCTGGTTTTGGAGGTCAATCGAACCGGTCAAATGATCGGTTTCCAGTTAACCTGGCTGAACCGGCCAGTCCAGTCTGGTTCAATTTTCAGAACATTGCATTTAGGGTTAGGATCTCCTATTTAAAGAGGAGATTACTTAGGTTTATGTATCAGTTACTATAAGACACATCTAAGTTTTCTCTGTAAATTATGAACAACTAAACCTCCTAGGTTGAGGTTAGGAGCTCTGTTGATCTCTATTGATTAATATCATTACTATTCTATTTTAATATATGTTTGATTCGGTTCTAAGATTTATTTTCGTTCTTCATTCAAATGAGACTGGGTATGACCTTTTTTCTACATGAGCTCTTGTGATACTGGGAAAAGGTCACTTGAGCTACAAGCTTGAAAACACTCCTCCTAAACCGACAAGTTATCTGGGCTAATTGGGATATGTGACATATAATCTCGTTAGTTATGGGTAATTGATGTTTCTGTGGCACTAAACTAGTTTTCTGAACTTCACCCTCTGATATGGAAGATCCGACCTTGTCTGTGGCATTTTGAGTAGGATCGGAGAAGATTACTTCCCTAAGAGGATAGGATTTATTCACTTACAATTTGCCATAGAATGAATCGTTCACTGTTAAGTTGGTAGGTAAGAAATATTAATTCAGAAGGATAAATATCGCCGAAACCTTAAGTTTTTTCTCATTATTGTTTCTACACCAAGTCTTTACTGCTTTCTTCATCATTCTGTTTTATGCGCCTACAACAACAACTCCTCCTTCTCTATTTCGGCTGACTAAAAAGTGCAGGATAACCATTGATTGCTCAATCAACAATCCTCGTGGGATCGACCCTTACTCACCTGAGATATAAATTGGACAACCCGGTGCACTTGCCGTTGAAGTTGTGCGAGTTCGATTTCGCACACCAAGTTTTTGGTGCCGTTGCCGGGGATTGATCGAGATTGATAAACTACCGGTTGTCTTGGTCCTTAGATCAGGTACTTTTTACTGGTTTTTCTTTTAATTATGTTTCTTGTTAAATTTTTTCGAACTTTCTTTGTTTCCTTATTTAAAATTTTTTCAAAAATTCATCTTAGTAATCTTTTTCTCTTTTTCAAACTTTGTCTCAAATTTTAAGTTTAGTATCTTTTTGGTTTTTGGTTGATTTTTCTTTCTTGATTTTCAAAGATTGTTCTTTTTTGCTTTATTTTTGTTGTTCGAATATTTCTTGTGTTTTCTCTTTTTTAATTTCAAAATTCTTAAGTTTGGTGTCTTTTCGTGTTTTTTTCTCACTTTTTTTGAAATTAGAGTTATTTGATTTCAAATTTTTTTACGTTGGTTTCATATTATTGTTTTTCTTTTCTTTTGATTTTCGAATTAAAAAAAAACCTTTTCCTTTCAAATTTTTGAGTTTTTCTTTTCTTTTAAATTCAAAATTGTTTTAGTTATCTTATCTTTTATTTAATTTAAATTTTCATGTTTAGCGTTCCTTTAGTGTTTTCTTTTCCTTTTTGAATTTCAATTTTTTTTAAAAAAAAAAACTCTCCTTTGAAATTTTCGAAAATCTTTAAATTAAATCATTATCTTATCTTTATTTAATTTCAAATCTTAAGATTGGTGTCTTGTTAGTTTTTCTTCTTTTTGAATTTCAAAATTTTTAAAACCCTTTCTTTTTAAATTTTAAATTTCGAAAAACTTTTAAAGTTAATTCTTACATCTTTATCTTATCTTGATTTAAATTCAAATTTTAAGTTTGGTCTCCCGTTAGTAATATTTTGTTTAAATAATCATATCTTGTTTATCTTTTTCCTAGATCTTTATCTTATCTTTTACTTGATTTTAAAATTTTGTTATCTTATCTTTATTTTAATTTCAAATTTTAAAAGTTTAATATTTTGTTAGTTTTTTTCCTTTCAAATTTGAATTTCAAAATCTTTACTTGACTTTTTCTCTCTAAATTTTCGAAAGTTTTTAAATAAAATCTCTATCTTTCTTTTCAAATCTTCTTAGTTAATTGTTTGCATTATCTTATTTTAAGTTTGGTGTTTCTTTAGTTTTTCTTTTCTTTCCTTTTGAATTTCAAAATCGCTTCTCTTTTTTTTTCTAATTTTCGAAAATCTGGTAAATTAAATCTTTTATCTCTATTTTCAAATCTTCTTAGTTAATTGTCTAATATATCTTATTTTAATTTTAAGTTTGGTGTCTCTTTAATTTTTCTTTTTCTTTCTTTTTGAATTTTGAAAATTTTTAAACGTCTTTCTTTCTATTTTTTTTTTAAATTTTTCAAAATTTCTAAATTATTTTTTTATTTTCGAATTAGTTTTTTTATTTTTTTATTTTATTTATTTATTTTCGAATAAAAAAATTAAATTATTTTAATTCTTGTTTCTTTTTTCTTTTTGTGTATCCCATTGGGAGTTCTTTAGATTTTGACATAGAGACTCCCACTTTTTTTTTGCCTCTTGTTTGTATAGGAACACTAAAATACTATGGATCCAAATGGGGGTGGTCAACCAAGAAGAACCCTGGGATTTTACATAGCTCCCACTCCTGATTTCTATGGAAGCAGCATTAGTATACCTCTTATTAGAGCAGATAGTTTTGAGCTTAACCCAGAGTTGGTTTTCCTAGTGCAACAAAATTGCCAGTTTCATGGACTCCCACAGGAAGACCTCAATAAATTCATCTCTGACTTCCTACAGATCTGTGATACTATAAAGATCAATAGAGTAGATCCTAACGTCTATAAGCTACTACTCTTCCCGTTTGCTGTGAGAGATCAGGCAAAGGAATAGTTGGGTGATCTACCAAAGGAGAGGCTGAATACCTGGAGTAAGGTAGTCAACAAGTTTCTGAATAGATACTCCCCCAAGAAAGTTGACTAACTTACGGAATGACATCCAGGCCTTTAAGCAAGAAGAGGGCGAGTCTCTTTATGAAGCTTGGAGAAGGTACAAGTCAATGCTCAGAAAATGCCCCATCGAAATGTTCACCCATTGGATCAACTATATATCTTCTATGACGGACTCTCTGACATGGCCCAAATATCCCTAGATCATTCTGTAAGTGGCTCCTTACACATGATGAAGGCACCTAAGGAAGCACAGGAGCTCATTGAAACAGTGGCTAACAATAAACACTTATACACTGTAGAGAGAACCCAAGCAAAATGGGAGCCTAAGGAGGAATCTGCCACCGATGTAATCCTAGCCCAGAATAAAGCAATGGCTGAATGGCTAAAACTTTTGACAAGATAGTTACAAAGCATACAAGAATTCACAAGGAGCCAACGTAGCATGGTACAAGAGACCCAAGCTTCCCTCACGAGTTTAAAAATAGAAATGAGCCAGACAAATCAGAGAATATCCAAGCAGATAACTGAAGAATGCTATGCAATTAAACTAAGGAGTGGCAAGACAGTAGTCACTCAACCTAAGAGCAGAGAGGAGTGCAAGACCATAGCTGATGAGCGAATAATTTATATGCTTTTTGGCATTGTTTTTAGTATATTTTTAGTATATTTTAGTTAGTTTTTATTACATTTTTATTAGTTTTTAGTTAAAATTCACTTTTCTGGGCTTTACTATGAGTTTGTGTGTTTTTCTGTGATTTCAGGTATTTTCTGGCTGAAATTGAGGGATCTGAGCAAAAATTTGATTTAGAGGCTGAAAAGGACTGCAGATGCTGTTGAATTCTGACCTCCCTGCACTCGAAGTAGATTTTTTGGAGCTACAGAAGCCCAATTGGCGCGCTTTGAATTGCGTTGGAAAGTAGACATCCTGGGCTTTCCAGTAATGTATAATAGTCCATACTTTGTTCGAGATTTGATGGCCCAAACCGGCATTGCAAATCAGCTTCAGAATTCCCGGCGTTTAACGCCGGAACTGGCACAAAAATTGGAGTTAAACGCCCAAACTGGCACAAAAGCTGGCGTTTAACTCCAGAAAAAGTCTCTACACATGAAAGCTTCAATGCTCAGCCCAAGCACACACCAAGTGGACCCCAGAAGTGGATTTTTACGTCATTTACTCATTTCTGTATACCCTAGGTTACTAGTTCACTATTAATAGGACCTGTTGATATTGTATCTGTACCTGATGACACTTTACACGTTTCTCATTGTATCTTCTACGGCATGAGTCTCTAAACCCCATGGTTGGGGGTGAGGAGCTCTGCTGTGTCTTGATGGATTAATGCAATTACTACTGTTTTTCATTCAATCATGCTTGCTTCCATTCTAAGATATCACTTGTTCCTAAATCTGATGAATGTGATGATCCGTGACACTTATCATCATTCTCAACTATGAACGTGTGCCTGACAACCACCTCCGTTCTACCTTAGATTGAGTAGATATCTCTTGGATTCCCTAATCAGAATCTTCGTGGTATAAGCTAAAATTGATGGCGGCATTCAAGAGAATCCGGAAGGTCTAAACCTTGTCTGTGGTATTCTGAGTAGGATTCAAGGATTGAATGACTGTGACGAGTTTCAAACTCCTGAGGGTTGGGCGTTAGTGACAGACGCAAAAGAATCACTGGATTCTATTCCAACCCGATTGAGAACCGACAGATGATTAGCCGTGCTGTGACAGAGCGCGTTGAACATTTTCACTGAGAGGATGGGAGGTAGCCATTGACAACGGTGAACCCTACATACAGCTTGCCATGGAAGGAGCCTTGCGTGCTTGAAGAAGAAGACAGTAGGAAAGCAGAGATTCAGAAGAAAGAGCATCTCCAAAACCTCAACCTGTTCTCTATTACTGCAAAACAAGTACTTATTTCATGTTCTTTTACTTTTCACAAATAAACCTGATAATTATTGATATCCTGACTAAGAGTTACAAGATAACCATAGCTTGCTTCAACCCGACAATCTCCGTGGGATCGACCCTTACTCACGTAAGGTATTACTTGGACGACCCAGTGCACTTGCTGGTTAGTTGTGCGGGATTGCAAAAGTGTGATTGCAATTTCGTGCACCAAGTTTTTGGCGCCGTTGCCGGGGATTGTTCGAGTTTGGACAACTGACGGTTTATCTTGTTGCTTAGATTAGGACTGTTTTATTTTTGTTGGTTTAGAGTCTTTTATTTGAGTTTAGTTTCATATTTTAAGTTTGGTGTCAATTGCATGCTTTTGTTTTCTTTTAATTTTTCGAATTTGCATGTTCTTAGTCCTTTCTTGATCCTTAAAAAATCTAAGTTTGGTGTCTTCTTTGTGTTTTATTTTAAATTTTCAAAAATTTGTGTTTGATTTTCTAAAAATTTTAAGTTTGGTGTCATTTTGTTCTTTTTCTCTTTCCTCATTTCAAAAATCAAATCTTTTTGAACATAATTTTCAATCATATCTTTTCAATTGCTAATTCCAAAGTCTTTTTAATTAACTAATTGATTTAGTTTTCAATTTGCTTTGGTCTTATTTTCTTTTAGTTTTCGAAATTTTATTTTATTTTCCATTTATTTTATTTTAATTTTTTCGGTCACCTTTAATTAAAAAAAAAAGAAAAAAAATTACTTTACTTGTGAATCCATATCATATTCCCTTTCTCCATCATGGACCTAAGTGGAATTGAGCAGTCCAGAAAGACTCTAGGGTCATATGCTAACCCCATTACAGCTGCATATAGGAGTAGCATCTGTATACCTTCCATTAAAGCAAGCAGCTTTGAGCTAAATCCTCAACTCATTATCATAGTGCAGCAAAATTGCCAGTATTCTGGTCTTCAACAGGAAGAACCTACTGAGTTTCTGGCACAATTCTTACAAATTGCTGACACAGTACATGATAAAGAGGTGGATCAGGATATCTACAGACTATTACTGTTTCCATTTGCTGTAAAAGATCAAGCTAAGAGGTGGTTGAATAACCAACCTACAGCAAGCATAAAGACATGGAGACAGTTATCAGACAAATTCCTGAATCAATTTTACCCTCCAAAAAGGATGACACAGCTAAGGCTGGACATCCAAGGCTTTAAACAAGAGGATAATGAATCCCTTTATAATGCCTGGGAGAGGTATAGAGGTATGCTAAGAAAATGCCCCTCTGAAATGTTTTCAAAGTGGGTACAGTTAGACATCTTCTACTATGGGCTTATAGAAAAAGCTCAGATATCCCTAGACCACTCAGCTGGTGAATCTATACATATGAGGAAGACGATTGAAGAGGCTCAAGAACTTATAGATACTGTTGCTAGAAATCAACATTTGTACTCTAGCAGTGAGTCCTCTACAAAAGAAGAAGTTATGGCAGTAGCAACTGATCCTAATCCTCAAGAACAAATTGTTGAGCTTAATCAGCAATTACACCTGATGATAAAACAGTTAGCAGAATTTAAAGAGATGCTCCAAGAGACTAAAATTGCTAACAAGAACATGGAATCGCAGTTGAATCAGACAAAACAGCAGTTATCTAAACATATAACAGAAGAATGCCAAGCAGTTCAACTGAGGAGTGGGAAGACATTGAATAACACTGCTCAAAGTAGTAAAAAGCCAAGAAAGGAACAATTGACAGAGGATAACCAAACCACTGTCCAAAATCCCTCTGAGGACAGTAAGAGCCCAGAGAGGAATACTCTTGGCGTTCAAACGCCAGAAAGGAGGGAAAAGTTGGCGTTAAACGCCCATTCCTTGCCCAGTTCTAGCGTTCAAACGCCAGAAAAAGGGGAAAAGTTGGCGTTAAATGCCCATTCTTCACCCAATCCTGGCGTTCAAACGCCAATGGGGAATCAGACACCTGAGAGTGCTGATAGTAACCCCTCTAAAAAGGCTTCTCCAACCACCTCTGTAAGGAATAAACCTGCAGCAACTAAGGTTGAAGAATATAAAGCCAAGATGCCTTATCCTCAGAAACTCCACTAAGCGGAACAGGATAAGCAATTTGCCCGCTTTGCAGACTATCTAAGGACTCTTGAAATAAAGATTCCGTTTGCAGAGGCACTTGAGCAAATACCTTCTTATGCTAAGTTCATGAAAGAGATCTTAAGTCATAAGAAGGATTGGAGAAAAACTGAAAAAGTATTTCTCACTGAAGAATACAGTGCAGTCATTCTGAAAAGCCTACCAGAAAAGCTTCAAGATCCAGGAAGCTTTATGATACCATGCACATTAGAAGGTGCTTGCACCAAGACAGCCCTGTGTGACCTTGGAGCAAGTATCAATCTAATACCTGCATCCACTATCAGAAAGCTTGGGTTGACTGAAGAAGTCAAACCAACCCGGATATGTCTCCAACTTGCTGATGGCTCCATTAAATATCCATCAGGCATAATTGAGGACATGATTGTCAAGGTTGGGCCATTCGCCTTTCCTACTGACTTTGTAGTGCTGGAAATGGAGGAGCACAAGAGTGCAACTCTCATCCTAGGAAGACCTTTCCTAGCAACTGGACGAACTCTTATTGATGTACAAAAGGGGGAAGTAACCTTGAGAGTCAATGAGGATGAGTTCAAGTTGAATGCTGTCAAAGCTATGCAGCACCCAAACACATCAGATGACTGCATGAGCGCTGACATTATTGACTCTTTGGTAGAAGAGATCAATATGACTGAAAGTCTAGAATCAGAGCTAGAGGACATCTTCAAGGATGTTCAGCCTGATCAGGAGGAACCAGAGGAAACAAAAGAATTTTTGAAAATTCCTCAGGAAGAGGATAAGCCTCCCAAACCTGAGCTCAAACCACTACCACCATCCCTGAAGTATACATTTCTGGGAGAGGGTGACACTTTTCCAATGATCATAAGCTCTGCTTTAAATCCACAGGAAGAGGAAGCACTGATTCAAGTGCTAAGGACACACAAGATAGCTCTTGGGTGGTCCATAAGTGATCTTAAGGGCATTAGCCCAGCAAGATGCATGCACAAGATCCTATTGGAGGATAATGCCAAACCAGTGGTTCAACCACAAAGGCGGCTAAATCCAGCCATGAAGGAGGTGGTGCAGAAAGAGGTCACTAAATTACTAGAGGCTGGGATTATTTATCCCATTTCTGATAGCCCCTGGGTGAGTCCTGTCCAAGTTATCCCCAAGAAGGGAGGCATGACAGTGGTTCATAATGAAAAGAATGAACTGGTTCCTACAAGAACAGTTACATGGTGGCGTATGTGTATTGACTACAGAAGGCTCAATACAGCCACCAGAAAGGATCATTTTTCTTTACCATTCATAGACCAAATGCTAGAAAGACTAGCTGGTCATGATTATTACTGCTTTTTGGATGGCTATTCAGGTTACAACCAAATTACAGTAGATCCTCAGGACCAAGAGAAAACAACATTCACCTGCCCTTCTGGCATGTTTGCCTACAGAAGAATGCCTTTTGGTCTGTGTAATGCACCTGCAACTTTTCAGAGATGCATGCTATCCATCTTCTCTAATATGGTGGAGAAGTTCCTGGAAGTCTTCATGGATGACTTCTCAGTATATGGAGACTCATTCAGCTCCTGTCTTAACCATCTAGCACTTGTCCTGAAAAGGTGCCAAGAGACTAACCTGGTCTTAAACTGGGAGAAATGTCACTTTATGGTGACTGAAGGAATTGTCCTTGGGCACAAAATTTCAAGCAAGGGAATAGAGGTGGATAAAGCAAAGGTAGAGGTAATTGAAAAATTACCACCACCTGCCAATGTTAAGGCAATCAGAAGCTTTATGGGGCATGCAGGATTCTACAAAAGGTTTATAAAGGATTTTTCAAAAATTACAAAACTTCTGAGCAACCTGCTAGCTGTTGACACACCATTTGTGTTTGACACTCAGTGTCTGCAGGCGTTTGAGACCCTGAAAGCCAAGCTGGTCACAGCACCAGTCATCTCTGCACCAGACTGGACATTGCCATTCGAACTAATGTGTGATGCCAGTGACCATGCCATTGGTACAGTGTTGGGACAGAGGCAGAACAAGCTTCTGCACGTCATTTATTATGCTAGCCGTGTTTTAAATGACACACAGAAGAATTACACAACCACAGAAAAAGAGTTACTTGCAGTGGTCTATGCCATTGACAAGTTTAGATCCTATTTAGTAGGATCAAAAGTGATCGTGTACACTGACCTTGCTGCTCTTGAGTACTTACTCACAAAGCAGGATTCAAAACCCAGGCTCATAAGATGGGTATTGCTTCTGCAAGAGTTTGATATAGAAATAAGAGACAGAAAAGGGACAGAGAATTAAGTGGCTGATCATCTGTCCCAAATAGAACCAGTAGCTGGGGCGTCCCTCCCTTCTACTGAGATCTCTGAGACCTTTCTGGATGAGCAACTCTTTGCCATTCAGGAAGCTCCATGGTTTGCAGACATTGCAAATTATAAAGCTGTGAGGTTCATACCCCAAGAGTACAGCAGGGTGCAGAAAAAAAAATTAATTTCAGATGCCAAGTACTACTTATGGGATGAGCCATATCTCTTTAAGAGATGTGCAGATGGAATGATCCGCAGATGTGTACCTAGAGAGGAAGCACAAAGGATCTTGTGGCTTTGCCATGGATCACAGTATGGGGGACATTTCGGAAGTGAGTGAACAGCCACTAAGGTCCTCCAATGCGGCTTCTACTGGCCTACTTTCTACAGGGACGCCCGAGAGTTTGTGCGTAACTGTGACAATTGCCAAAGAGCTGGTAACTTGCCTCATGGATACGCCATGCCTCAACAAGGGATCCTAGAGATTGAATTGTTTGATGTATGGGGTATTGACTTCATGGGTCCATTCCCACCATCATACTCAAACACTTACATTCTGGTGGCAGTGGACTATGTATCTAAATGGGTAGAAGCAATTGCTACACCCACTAATGATACTAAGACCGTGCTGAAATTCCTCCAGAAACACATCTTCAGCAGGTTTGGTGTTCCCAGAGTACTCATCAGTGATGGGGGCACTCATTTCTGCAATAAACAGCTGTACTCTGCTATGGTCCGATATGGAATTAGCCACAAAGTAGCAACTCCATATCATCCACAGACAAATTGGCAAGCTGAAGTCTCTAACAGAGAGCTAAAAAGAATCCTGGAACGGACTGTAATTGCCCATAGAAAGGATTGGGCAAAGAGCTTGGATGATGCTCTGTGGGCATACAGAACAGCATTCAAGACTCCTATAGGAACCTCTCCATACCAGCTTGTGTATGGCAAGGCCTGTCATCTGCCCGTGGAACTGGAACATAAAGCCTACTGGGCAACCAGATTCCTAAACCTGGATGCTAAGCTAGCTGGCGAAAAAAGATTACTCCAGCTAAATAAGCTAGATGAATTTAGACTCAGTGCCTTTGAAAATGCAAAAATTCATAAGGAAAAGGCAAAGAAGTGGCATGACAAGAAGTTGTCATCCAGAGTCTTTGAGCCAGGACAAAAAGTTCTGCTCTTCAACTCTAGGCTCAGACTATTCCCAGAAAAACTTAAATCCCGGGGGAGGGGTCCGTATGTGATTATAGGAGTGTCACCATATGGATATGTTGAGCTTTAGGATATTGATTCTGACAAAAAGTTCATTGTTAATGGACAGAGGATCAAACATTATCTTGAAAGCAATTTTGAGCAAGAATGCTCAAAACTGAGGCTTGAATGAATCTCAGTAAAGGTCCAGCTAAAGACAGTAAAGAAGCGCTTGCTGGGAGGCAACCTAGTCATTAGCAGGTTATCTGTTTTGTTTAATAAAAGTTTGATACATATTCTCAAAGGGTGACCATCAAAATTGAAGGAATTCACAGAGTTACAGAAGGATTCAGTGCAAAAAGCAGAGAAAAGGAGCTTGCTGGCGAAAAAAACGCCAGTAAGGGGTACTCTGGGCGTTAAACGCCAGAATGGGCACCATTCTGGGCGTTTAACGCCAGGTGTGCAGCATCCTGGGCGTTTAGCAAAACACCCAGTGATAAAGGGGTTTCTGGCGTTTAACGCCATCCAGGGTACCTGGTTGGGCGTTAAACGCCCAAATTGGCCAACATTTGGGCGTTAAACGCAAGAATGGATACCATTTTGGGCGTTTAACGTCAGATAGGTGGGGGACAGAGATTTTGCTTTTCACTTCAAATTTTTTCAAACTTTCCTGTTTTGATCCATAATTTTCTACATAAACACACTTCAAACTTTCATCATTTACCTTCAAATTTTCAAAAATTAAATTCATTCTTCAAATCTCTTTCAAATCTTTTCCAAATCTTCTTCAAAAACTCAAAATACCTCTCAAATTGTTTCCATATCTTCTCAAATCTCCTTCCAAATTTTCGAATTCTCTCCCCTTCCCTTATAAATACACGTTTGGCCATTCCCCTTTCCCCACCATTCGAATTTGCTCTCCTCCTCTCTCTCCTCTTTCCTTTCTTTTTTTTTGCTTGAGGACAAGCAAACCTCTAAGTTTGGTGTGTTTCTCCGTGATCACTAAGCTAAGGCTCATCAAGATCATGGCTCCCAAAGGAAAACAAACCAATTCAAGAGGCAATAAAGAGAATGCTCCAAAGGACCTTTGGAGTCAAGAGAGGTTCTTAACCAAAGAACATGCAGACCATTACCACAAAATAATGGGTCTAAGGTCAATGATCCCGGAAGTTAAATTTGATCTGAAAGAAGATGAATATCCGGAGATCCAATAGCAAATTCGAAACAGAGGATGGAAAGTTCTAACCAATGCTAAGACAAAGGTTGGAAGAAACATGGTTCAGGAATTCTACTCAAATCTGTAGCTGGCAGATAAGCAGAGAATGACTAGAATCGCTTTTCATACCTACAGAACCATGGTCAGAGGGAGAATTATTTACTTCCATCTGGACAAAATAAGAGAGGTCTTCAAATTACCTCAACTATAAGATGATCCTGAATCCTTTAATAGGAGAATGGTGAGAGTAGATAAGGGGTTGGATCAAGTTCTAGAGGACATATGCCTCCCTGGAACCAAGTGGATAACCAATTCAAAAGGTGTCCCAAACCAACTCAAGAGGGGAGATCTCAAACCAGTTGCAAGAGGCTGGTTGGACTTCATATAGCATTCTATCTTACCCACTAGTAACCATTCTGAGGTTACTATCAAGAGAGCAGTAATGATTCATTGCATCATGCTGGAAAAAGAAGTGGAGATTCATCATCTGATTGCTTGTGAGATTTACACAATTGCAAACAAGAACTCCACTGAAGCCAAACTGGCTTACCCAAGCTTAATCTCTTTGCTATGTAAAGATGCTGGGGTGAGGATGGGAGTAGATGAATTCATCCCAATTGAGCACCCGATCACCAAGAGGTCAATGGAAGGACAAATGCAAGATAACTCTATCAAAAGGAGGGCGCAGGAGTTCCTCCCTGAACTTCCTGAAATTGACTACTGGACTCGCCTAGAAGCATCTGTTGCCAAGCTGTAAGAAACTATGGAACAAATTAAGGAAGAACAGTAGAATCAAAACTGCATGCTCTGCAAATTGCTGAAGGAACAAGAGAAGCAGGGGCGTGAGCTACAGGAGCTGAAGCGCCAAAAGCTCTCCCTTGAAGGGTCAAATACCCCACAAGTTGAGAGAGTATCCACTTCTCAAGATCAAGGTTGTTGAGTCCTAACTCTATGATAATCTCTACCATTAGGAGTCTATTTTAGAGTCATTTAAAATTCTATTTTCTATTACTATTAGTCTTATCTTATATCTATTTTTGAGTCTTGTTCTTAATTCATGATTAATAAAATTTAAGGTTCATGTCTTAAAGCTTTGAATGTCCTATGAATCCATCACCTCTCTTAAATGAAAAATGCTTTAATCACAAAAGAACAAGAAGTACAGGATTTCGAATTCATCTTTGAAACAAGTTGAATTAGTTTGATGTGGTGACAATACTTTTTGTTTTCTGAATGAATGCTTGAACAGTGCATATGTCTTTTGAATTTGTTTTTTTAAGAATGTTAAAATTGTTGGCTCTTGAAAGAATGATGGAGAAGGAGAAATGTTATTGAGGATCTGAAAAATCATCAAATTGATTCTTGAAGCAAGAAAAAGCAGTGAATTCAAAAAAAAAAAGAAAAAGAAAAATATATAAAGTTGTGATCCAAGAGTGTGCTTAAGAACCCTGGACACCTCTGATTGGGGACTCTAGCAAAGCTGAGTCACAATCTGAAAAGGTTCACCCAGTCATGTGTCTGTGGCATGTATGTATCCGGTGGTAATACTGGAAGACAGAGTGCTTTGGGCCACAGCCAAGACTCATAAAGTAGCTATGTTCAAGAATCATCATACTTAACTAGGAGAATCAATAACACTATCTGAGTTCTGAGTTCCTATAGATGCCAATCATTCTAAACTTCAAAAGATAAAGTGAGATGCAAAAACTGTTCAGAAGCAAAAAGCTACTAGTCCCGCTCATCTAATTGGAGCTAAGTTTCTTTGATATTTTGGAGTCTATAGTATATTCTCTTCTTTTTATTCTATTTTGATTTTCAGTTTCTTGGGGACAAGCAATAATTTAAGTTTGGTGTTGTGATGAGCGGATAATTTATACGCTTTTTGGCATTGTTTTTAGTATGTTTTTAGTATATTTTGGTTAGTTTTTATTACATTTTTATTAGTTTTTAGTTAAAATTCACTTTTCTGGGCTTTACTATGAGTTTGTGTGTTTTTCTGTGATTTCAGGTATTTTCTGGCTGAAATTGAGGGATCTGAGCAAAAATTTGATTTAGAGGCTGAAAAGGACTGCAGATGCTGTTGGATTCTGACCTCCCTGCACTCGAAGTGAATTTTCTGGAGCTACAGAAGCCCAATTGGCGCGCTCTCAAATGCGTTGGAAAGTAGACATCCTGGGCTTTCCAGAAATGTATAATAGTCTATACTTTGCCCGAGATTTGATGGCCCAAACTGGTGTTGCAAATCAGCTTCAGAATTCCCGGCGTTTAACGCCGGAACTGGCACAAAAATTAGAGTTAAACGCCCAAACTGGCACAAAAGCTGGCGTTTAACTCCAGAAAAAGTCTCTACACATGAAAGCTTCAATGCTCAGTCCAAGCACACACCAAGTGGACCCCGGAAGTGGATTTTTACGTCATTTACTCATTTCTGTATACCCTAGGTTACTAGTTCACTATTAATATGACCTGTTAATATTGTATCTATACCTGATGACACTTTACACGTTTCTCATTGTATCTTCTATGGCATGAGTCTCTAAACCCCATGGTTGGGGGTGAGGAGCTCTGCTGTGTCTTGATTTATTAATGCAATTACTACTGTTTTTCATTCAATCATGCTTGCTTCCATTCTAAGATATCACTTGTTCCTAAATCTGATGAATGTGATGATCCGTGACACTCATCATCTTTCTCAACTATGAACGTGTGCCTGACAACCACCTCCGTTCTACCTTAGATTGAGTAGATATCTCTTGGATTTCCTAATCAGAATCTTCGTGGTATAAGCTAGAATTGATGGCGGCATTCAAGAGAATCCGAAAGGTCTAAACCTTGTCTGTGGTATTCTGAGTAGGATTCAAGGATTGAATGACTGTGACGAGCTTCAAACTCCTGAGGGCTGGGCGTTAGTGACAGACGCAAAAGAATCACTGGATTCTATTCCAACCCGATTGAGAATCGACAGATGATTAGCCGTGCTGTGACAGAGCGCGTTGAACATTTTCACTGAGAGGATGGGAGGTAGCCATTGACAATGGTGAAACCCTACATACAGCTTGCCATGGAAGGAGCCTTGCGTGCTTGAAGAAGAAGACAGTAGGAAAGCAGAGATTCAGAAGATAGAGCATCTCCAAAACCTCAACCTGTTCTCTATTACTGCAAAACAAGTACTTATTTCATGTTCTTTTACTTTTCACAATTAAACCTGATAATTATTGATATCCTGACTAAGAGTTACAAGATAACCATAGCTTGCTTCAAGCCGACAATCTCTGTGGGATCGACCCTTACTCACGTAAGGTATTACTTGGATGACCCAGTGCACTTGCTGGTTAGTTGCGCGGGATTGCAAAAGTGTGATTGCAATTTCGTGCACCAATAGCCTTGTTAAGTGATCAAATGGTAAGTATAGAGGGACAAATTACTGAGAGCAGATTGAAAAAGTGATACCAGAGAGTGAAATTGCAGCAACCCAGGACACCACCATGGAAGTTGAACGCCCAAGAGGGGACAGAATGGAAGTTGAACACCCAGGAAGGGGCAAGTGGACGTTGAACGCCCAGAGAGGGGGCAATAGACATCAAGTCAAAAGACATTCCCCCCAGGCACCCTGACAACCCCTTTCCAGTCACTCTGGACACTCATCTCCGAGTTACACAAAGGTGAATCTAAGAAAACAGGGTAAGACCCTCATCATGATGAAGGAGGCTGAGCCTAAGATGGTACAACTGTTGAGGAACTAAATGAAGAAAAGGCTCAAGAAGAGGCTGGAAGCACACTTTTACATGCCCTTCTTGTGGGAAGAGAGCCTGAAGTGTCACATCCTCAGGAAGAGCGAAAGGAGACCAAGAATGAGCAGCAGTCTCAGTTCTTGAAAATCTTTAAGAAGCTACACATCAATATTCCTTTCACTGAGGTACTAGAGAAGATGCCTCCCTATACGACCTTCATAAAAAGCGTATCTTTTGAGAAGAAGGCCTTGAGGGGAGATGAAGCTGTGATCTTGACCAAGGAGTATAGTGCACTAGTCTAGAGAAATCCACCAAAGAAGATGCCTGATCCTAGAAGCTTTATGATTCCCTGTACTATAGGGACTATCACTTTTTAGAAGGCACTCTGTGCCCTTGTTTCAAGCATCAATTTGATGCGTCTGTCAGTAATGAGAAAGCTGGGGATCTAAGAAGCACAGCCAACAAGGATCACCCTACAATTGGCTGACAAGTCTTTGAGGCAAGCACATGGGCTTGTGGAGAACGTACTGGTAAAGGTTGGAGAGATCTTCCTCCCTGCAGACTTTGTGCTTTTTGACATGGGAAAGGATGCAAATGACTCTATCATTCTAGGAAGACCATTCTTAGCCACTAGGAGAGCCCTGATAGCTATTGAGAGAGGCGAAAGGGCACTGAGGTTACATGAGGACCACAAGGTTTTCAAAGTTTATAAACCTATGCCACCCCCTGACAAAGCAAGTACTTGCATACAGAATTCAGCGTTCAAGCCTCCTCCCTTGGATGGAACCAAGTTAATTCCCCCAAACACCAAACTTAGGTGTTGGATGTGCACCATCAACCAAGGAGGAAGGTCCCAAGAGGAAGATGCCTAGGGGCTGGAGAAACAAAAAGATTCCTACTGAAGGCTTCTCACCCGGGATGAGGGTAGTATTCACTGCGAGCCCAATCCTGCCTCATACAGTAAACAAGATCCTGTCTCTTGAGCATATTGAGTTGATCCATGAGAGCACAAGAAGGAAGCTCCCAATAAGGGGTGAAAATTTAAGCCTATATGACTATCTTCCTCCTTGAAGGAGCTAACTTTCAAGCTACTGACGGTAAAGAATTGCTTGTTAGGAGGAAATCCAACCATAAGTATCCTATAGTATTTTCTTCTTTTTTATTATCTTCTTGTTATTTTAGTTTGATTTCATATTATTTTATTTTCTATTGTTTTTCATAGTTCTCTTAGTTTTTCTAACATTTGTGATCATGTGTATCCATTAGAACAGAAATAGAAACGAGTTGGAAAGAAACAGAATGTCCTGGAGGGTGCCCCTTACTGGCGTTCAACACCAGAAGGAAGAAGAGAGTATGGGTGTTCAATGCCCATAAGGGAAACAGTCCTGGCGTTTAAACGCCAACAGGGAACTAAGTTTTCTTTGCTTGGGGACAAGCACACTTTTTAAGTTTGGTGTTACAGAGCAAGCTCTGGGTTCATATTATCATCAACAGCTACCATAACTGAGGTGGTTAAGTTTCATAATCCCTTCCTTTATCTTATTTTCTGTTTCTATTCTAGATTTTGCATGATCACTATTAGGATTTTCTTTGCTTTCTAGTCTAGTAGTTCAATTTTGAAAATTTTATGGTTAGAAGATGTCTCATGCATTACTCATTAAAGCTTAAAAAGAAAATTTTTGAAAAAAAAGTAGTAAACTACATAAGATCTTGAGTAATATCATAAGTTATTCTAGTTACTTTGATGTGGTGGTCCTACCTTTATTTTTTTGAGTGTATGAATTAACTGTGCATAATTGATATTGAAGTAGAGCATATTGGTTCTTGAAAGAATAGTGAATTTGGAAAAGTATTATTGATTCTCTGTAAAATAAAACAGATTGATTCTTGAAGCAAAAGAAACAGAAAAAAGAAAAAAAAACAAAAACAAAAAAAAAAGAAAATTCAAAAGAGCAAGGATCCAAGGCTTTGAGTATCAATGGTTAGGAGGGTCAAAATTGGTCTAAAAAGCTCAAATGAGTTGCTATCCCTAACTATATGCTTATGGTGTGAAGGTGTCAAGTAAAAAGCTTGATACTGAGCATTTAAAGTCATGATTCAATGCAAAAGAGTACGCTTAAGAAATCTGAGCACCACTATTTGGGAATTTAAGCAAAGCTAAATTCGAATCCAAAGAGCTCCCCCAGTTAAGTGCTTGTGGCGTTTATGTATCTGGTGGTAATACTTGAAAACAAAACGCTTAGAGTCACGACTAGGCTCAAAGGTGCAAAGCACCAAAAAGAAGCTGTGGTCAAGAATCAAGAAAAACTAAAAGAAGAGAATCAATAATATCATCCGGATTCTAGTTCCAAAGGATGTCAATATCTCTGAACTTCATAGGAGACTGATATGCCAAAGTTATTCAGAAATAAAGTGTTAATAGCCCCATTTAGTAATTGAAATTGAGCTCAACTGACAACTCTAAAACCTAATGTATTTTTCTCTTCTAATCAGTCCTATCTTGTTTTTGGATGCTTGAGGACAAGCAACAGTTTGAGTTTGGTATTGTGATAAGTGGATATCTTATACCCCTTTTCATAGCATTTTCTTAGTGTTTTTAGTAGATTTTATTAAGTTTTGGTATGTTTTAGTGAAAAAATCACCTTTTAGATGCTACTTTGAGTTTTTATGTTTTTTTTAATGATTTTAGGGGATTTTTGAGTGAATTGGCAAGATTTGCAAAGTGTTGTTCAGAGATGAAGAAATGATATCAGATGTTGTCAAATCCTGACCTCTGTGCATTCTAACAGTCATATCTTGAGCTACAATGATCCAATTAATGCGGTATCAACGGTGTTGGAACGCTAACTTCCAAAGCTTTCCAGAAATATATGATAGTTTATACTTCTCTTCTAGAATTATGCCCAAAAGTGGCGTTGAACCTCCACATCTGGTGTTCATCGCCCAAGAAGGACCAAGCCCAGCGTTGAACGCCCAAGACTGGCGTTTAACGCTAGCCAGGGATAAGAAGACAGCGAGTTCACCCCCTTAACTAGCGTTCAACGTCCATTCTCCAAGTTGAATGCCAGGCTTGGATGAAGCGCATGACCAAAGTGGGCCCAAAGTGGATTTTAGCACTCCTTAGGTTAGTTTCTCTTATCCTTGTACCTTTTAATTTTAAATTAACATCTTTTAGGGTTAGCATCTCTTATTTAAAGAGGAGATTACTTAGGTTTATGTATCACTTACTATCAGACACATCTAAGTTTTCTCTGTAAATTATGAGCAACTAAACCTCCTAGGTTAAGGTTGGGAGCTCTATTTATCTCTATGGATTAATATCATTACTATTCTATTTTAATATATATTTGATTCAGTTCTAAGGTTTGTTTTCATTCTTCATTCAAATAAGACTGGATATGACCTTTTTTCTACATGAGCTCTTGTGATACTGGGAAAAGGTCACTTGAGCTACAAGCTTGAAAATATTCCTCCTAAACCAACAAGTTATCTGGGCTAATTAGGATATGTGACATATACATTAGTTATGGGTAATTGAAGTTTCTGTGGTGCTAAACTAGTTTTCTGAACTTCACCCTCTGATTCGAAAGATCTGACCTTATCTGTGGCATTTTGAGTAGGATCGGAGGAGATTACTTCGCTGAGAGGATAGGATTTAATCACTTACAGTTTGTCATAGAATGAATCATTTACTTTTAATTTGGTTGGTTAGAAATTTTAATTCAGAAGAATAAATATCTCCAAAGCCTTAACTATTTTCTCATTATTATTTCTACACTAAGTCTTATTAATGCTTTCTTTATCATTCTGTTTTATGTGCCTACAACTACAACTACTCTTTTTCTATTTTGCCTGATTATAAAGTACAGGATAACCATTGCTTGCTCAATCTAACAATCCTCATGGGATCGATCCTCACTCACCTGAGGTATTACTTGGATGACCCGATACACTTGCCGGTGAAGTTGTGCGAGTTCAATTTTGCGCACCAGTTGTTCATCATCTGAAGATTGAGGGTCATCCTCTGGGGTATTATCAGTGAAGTGATGCTATTGTCGTTAGAGATGAGGTGGTATTAGAGTTTTAGATTGATTAGATTAGAGTAGAGGGGCAATTTAGAGATTTTTGATAGATTTTAGGATTTGGGTAGTCTTCTATATAAAACTTTATCTTTTATTGTTACAAGTTAGTTTTAGTTCTTTTATGGTCAATTTTGATAATTTACTCTATTTTTCTTCTTAGAAGTGATTTTCGGATAAGTGCTTTCTAGTCACAATACCAAAAAAAAAAAAATAGCTGTCACGATGGAAAAATGGCTACTATGAATAAATAGTTTGAAAAAAGTGACATTTTTGTAATAAGTTTTAGAAATGGTTAGAACCCAAGAGAGGAGACTAAGGAAATAATAATAGTGTATAGAATTGTAACGTCAAACAAATTCAAGGTACCAACATATATATAGGGATTACCATCATAAATACTAGCTAACTACTAACCCCTAACTCCCAACTAACAACTACTCAAGTATACTTTAATATTAGAGGATGAAGAAAGGGAGTTCATTAATTTTGGAAAAAAATATTTCATCCTAATTTTAATGAAAAAATATCATGTGACACATTTTGTTTGTTAAATTAGTAATATATAATAGATTTCAATTTCAATTATAATGAGATAATACCATGTGATATATTTTTGGTTGTCAAATTAGTAATTACTAATAATATAAGAGAGATAGAGTAAGTAAAAAAAGTCCTAAAAAAGAACAAGGAGAGACCTCCTTAATTTTGGAGAGAAAGACTTCAATTCAATTGTAATAAAAGAGTACTACATGTCACATTTTAATTATAAAGTTAGTAATATATAATAAATACGGTCTTATTTTTTGAACCTCTGTTTTATACTATCAAAGTAAAATAGATATTTGGTTATGTATTTTAATAGTACAAATAACATTTTACACATGCTATTTAAGTATTCATTAAAAAGTTAATTTGATGATAATATTAAGAAAATTTATGTTGCATTATATAAAATTAAAATTATTTTTTTGAAAAAAAATTAAACACTAGGAAATAAAAAAGTATTAATTGTTGATTTTCATATTGCATGTTATAGAGATTATTGAAATCTGATCTCATTAGGTAACAATATCACAATAGAGAGAAAAGAGGGAACTTTCTATTACTGAAACAAACCACCATGTACTCTGCTATATTCCCATGTATTCAATATATATAGCTACCTTATAGATCAAGAATGTAGCAAGATCAATTAACTAACAAATCTTGAGCAAAACACCAAATAACTACACAGACTACTACCTAATTCTGTCTGAACTAACTAATTGAGTGTTATCCTTATCACCCCCCTCAAATTGATAGTCAGTTTGCACCTAAACTTGACAAAAGAGGCTGCAGATAGGAGCTTGGTTAAGACATTCGCAACTTGATCATTTTTTGGAATATGAACAACATGCAGCTGCTTCTACTTAATCAAGTCTCGAAAAAATTGGATATCAATTTGGAAATGCTTAGTCTTTCCATGAAGAACTGGATTTGCAGTTAGAAGAACCATACTGAGATTATCACAGAACACTGTAGGAGTCGTAGCTAGGCCAATTCGTAGCTCAGCCAGCAGATTTGTGAACTAAACAATCTCAACTCCACAGTAAGCTAAACTCATGAATTCTGCTTCAGTAGAGGATCTGCTGATTGTACTTTGTTTTCTACAAGTCCATGTCAGAATATTAGTTCCCAAAAATACACAAAAGCCAGACATCAATCTCCAATCCTTAAGATCTGAAGCCTAATTAGCATAAGAAGACCATAGAGCCTGAAGTCCTAACATTTATGGAAAACCAGGACCTAGTCCTTTGTTCACTGCAAGTACTGAAATATTCGCTTTACTACTTTCTAATGAGCTAGTTTAGGAGCATGCATAAATTGGCTTACTTTTTAAACAGCAAACATAAATCAGGTATAGTAATAGTTGCATAGTGAAGAGATCCAACTAGAGATCTGTACAGTTTGGGATCCTCAAAATCCTCAGAGCCCTTGCTTGTGAGCTGCAAAGAGGACAACATGGGGTTGGTATAGGACTAGCACGCTACATACCTATTTTTGAAAGAAGATCAGTAATGTATTTAGATTGAGACAGATATAACATATCAGCAGTCCTCACTACTTCGATGCCCAAGAAATAGTTTAAATTTCCTAAATCTTTCAACGAAAATATTTTGTGTAATTTCTTAATCATATAATCAATTTCAATAGCATCATTTCCAATGTTAATAAAATTATCAACATAACAAAGGATATAAATAACAGAATTAAAGGTGGTATGAATAAATAATGACATATCAGACTTTGAATTGTAGAAACCAAAAGTTTGTAAAGTAGTACTTAATTTTAAAAACCACTCCCTTGGAGCTTGTTTTAGACCATAAAGGGATTTATTAATGTTACAAACCTTTGTCGCAGCATCCATTTCAAATCCCAAGGGCTGTGTCATGTAGATTTCTTGATGCAATTCTCTGTTGAGAAATATATTGTTGAAATCAAATTGTTGAACTACCCAATCTCTAGACAAAGCAACACTAAGAACTAACCTGACAGTGACTGGCCTACTGGTGTACGAAATTGTGATCTTCAATGGTGCCAACAACTTGGTACACACAATTGTAATCTCAACTCTTTTTCACAACTTCACACAACTAACTAGCAAGTGCACTGGGTCATCCAAGTAATAAACCTTACGTGAGTAAGGGTCGATCCCACGGAGATTGTCGGCTTGAAGCAAGCTATGGTCATCTTGTAAATATTAGTCAGGTGGATTTAATGGTTATGGATTTTTAATAATTAAAAGATAAATAAACATAAAATAAAGATAGAGATACTTATGTAATTCATTGGTGTGAATTTCAGATAAGCGTATGGAGATGCGTTGTTCCTTCTGAATCTCTACTTTCTTACAGCCTTCATTCAATCCTTCATACTCCTTTCTATAGCAAGCTGTATGTTGGGTGTCACCGTTGTAAATGGCTACTTCCCGTCCTCTCAGTAAAAATGGTCCTCTACGGTTTCTGTACGGCTAATCAACTGTCGGATTGCTCGTCTCGGATGAAAAATACCATGCACAGATATGGTATGGCTAATCAGCTGTTGGTTCTCGATCGTATAGGAATAGGATTTACTATCCTTTTGCGTCTGTCACCATGCCCTACAGTCGTGAGTTTGAAGCTCGTTATAGTCATCCCTTCCCAGATCCTACTCGGAATATCACAGACAAGGTTTAGACTTTCCGGATCTCAGGAATGCTGCCAATGGATTCTAGCCTATACCACGGAGGTTCCAATCTCAAATTTAGATGCCCATTGTTAGAGGGGAGTCGATGTGAATCGTTGATTAGAAACCCAAGAGATATACCTTCAAGCTTGTTTTCATGTAGAACGGAAGTGGTTGTCAATCACGCGTTCATAAGTGAGAATGGTGATGAGAGTCACATAATCATCATATTCATCATGTTCTTGTGTGCGAATGAATATCTTAGAATAAGAATAAGCATGAATTGAATAGAAAATAGTAGTACTTTGCATTAATACTCGAGGAACAGCAGAGCTCCACACCTTAATTTATGGTGTGTAGAAACTCCACCGTTGAAAATACATAAATGAAAATAGGGTAGGCATGGCCGAATGGCTAGCCTCCCAAAACGTGAACAATGGTTCAAAGATATTCAAAAAACTCTTAGTACAATAGTAAAAAGTTCTATTTGTACTAACTAGTTACTAGGGTTACAGAAATAAGTAAATGATGCAGAAATCCACTTCCGGGCCCACTTGGTGTGTGCTTGGGCTGAGCATTAAAGCTTTCATGTGTAGAGACTTTTCTTAGAGTTAAACGCCACTTTGTAACTTGTTTCTGGCGTTTGACTCTGGCTTGCAACTTGTTTCTGGCGTTTAACGCCAGAATAGAGCAGAAAGCTGGCGTTGAAGGCCAGTTTGCGTCGTCTAAACTCAGACAAAGTATGGACTATTATATATTGCTGGAAAGCCCTGGATGTCTAATTTCCAACGCAATTAAGAGCGCGCCATTTGGATTTCTGTAGCTCCAAAAAGTCCATTTCGAGTGCAGGGAGGTCAGAATCCAACAGCATTAGCAGTCCTTTTTCAGCCTTTAAATCAGATTTTTGCTCAGGTCCTGCAATTTCAGCCAGAAAATACCCGAAATCTTAGAAAAACACAAAAACTCATAGCAAAGTCCAAAAATGTGAATTTTGCTTAAAAACTAATAAAAATATACAAATAACTAATTAAATCATACTAAAAACTATCTAAAAATAATGCCAAAAAGCGTATAAATTATCCGCTCATCACAACACCAAACTTAAATTGTTGCTTATCCCCAAGCAACTGAAAACAAAATAGGATAAAAAGAAGAAAACATACAATGAACCTCACAATATAAATGAAACTTAGTCCCAATTAGATGAGCGGGGCTAGTAGCTTTTAGCTTCTGAACAGTTTTGGCATCTTACTTTATCCTTTGAAATTCAGAATGATTAGCATCTATAGGAACTCAGAATTTTGGATAGTTTTATTGATTCTCCTAGTTCAGTATGTTGATTCTTGAACACAGCTACTTTATGAGTCTTAGTCGTGGCCCTAAGCACTTTGTTTTCCAGTATTACCACCGAATACATAAATGCCACAGACACATAACTGGGTGAACCTTTTCAGATTGTGACTCAGCTTTGCTAAAGTCCCCAGTTAGAGGTGTCCAGAGTTCTTAAGCACAATCTTTTTGCTTTGGATTACGACTTTAACCACTCAGTCTAAAGCTTTCCAGTTGGACCTTCATGACACAAGCACATGGTTAGGGACAGCTTGATTTAGCCGCTTAGGCCTGGATTTTATTTCCGTGGGCACTCCTATCCACTAATGCTCAAAGCCTTGGATCCTTTTTATCCTTGCCTTTTGGTTTTAAGGGCTATTGGCTTTTTCTGCTTGGTTTTCTTTTTCTTTCTTTTTCTCTTTTTTTTCGCTACTTTTTTTTTCACTTCTTTTTCTTGCTTCAAGAATCAATTTCATGATTTTTCAGATTATCAATAACATTTCTCTTTGTTCATCATTCTTTCAAGAGCCAAAAATTTTAACATTCATAAATTTCACTATAAAAAATATGCAATGTTCAAGCATTCATTCAGAAAACAAAAAGTATTGCCACCACATCAAAACAATTAAACTAATTTTAAGATAAAATTTGAAATCCAAGTACTTCTTGTTCTTTTGTAATTGGGCACATTTTTCATTTAAGAGAGGTGAAGGATTCATGGAATTATTCATAGCTTTAAGACATAGACACTAGACACTAATGATCATGTAATAAAGACACAAACATGGATAACACATAAAGCATCAAATTCGAAAAATAGAAAAATAAGAACAAGGAAATTAAAGAACGGGTCCACCTTAGTGATGGTGGCTAGTTCTTCCTCTTGAAGATCCAATGGAACGCCTAAGCTCCTCTATGTCTCTTCCTTGCCTTTGTTGCTCCTCCTTTATAACTCTTTGATCTTCTCTAATCTCATGGAGAATGATGGAGTGCTCTTGGTGCTCCACCCTTAGTTGGTCCATGTTGTAACTCAAGCCTTCCAAAGAGGTGTTGAGTTACTCCCAGTAGTTGTGTGGAGGAAATTATATCCCTTGAGGCATCTTAGGGATTTCATGAGGAATTTTTTCATGCTCTTGTTGAGGTCCATGAGTGGGCTCTCTTGTTTGCTCCATCCTTTTCTTAGTGATGGGCTTGTCCTCTTCAATGAGGATGTCTCCTTCTATGTCAATCCCAGCCAAATTGCATAGGTGACAAATGAGATGAGGAAAGGCTAACCTTGCCAAGGTGGATGACTTGTCAGCCACCTTGTAGAGTTCTAGAGGTTTGATCTCATGAACTTCCACTTCCTCCCTAATCATGATACTATGGATCATGATGGCCCGATCTACAGTCACTTCAGATCGGTTGCTAGTAGGAATGATGGAGCGTTGGATGAATTCCAACCATCCTCTAGCCACAGGCTTAAGGTCCGGTCTTCCTAATTGAACCGGATTGCTTCTTGAGTCTCTTTTCCATTGAGCTCCTTCCACACATATGTCCATGAGGACTTGGTCCAACCTTTAATCAAAGTTGACCCTTCTAGTGTAGGGTGTGCGGTTTCTTGCATCATTGGTAAGTGGAACGCCAACCTTACATTTTTCGGACTGAAATCTAAGTATTTCCCCCGAACCATTGTAAGCCAATTCTTTGGATTTGGGTTCATACTTTGATCATGGTTCCTAGTGATCCATGCATTGGCATAGAACTCTTGAACCATTAAGATTCTGACTTGTTGAATGGGGTTGGTGAGAACTTCCCAACCTCTTCTTCGGATCTCATGTTGGATCTCCGGATACTCATTTTTTCTGAGCATGAAAGGGACCTCAGGGATCACCTTCTTCTTGGCCACAACTTCATGGAAGTGGTCTTGATGGACCTTTGAGATAAATCTCTCCATCTCCCATGACTCGGAGGTGGAAGCTTTTGCCTTCCCTTTCCTCTTTCTAGAGGTTTCTCCGTCCTTAGGTGCCATAAATGGATATGGAAAAACAAAAAGCAATGCTTTTACCACACCAAACTTAAAAGGTTTGCTCTTCCCCGAGCAAAAGAAGAAAGAAAGAAGGGAGGGAAGAAGAAAATAGAGGAGATGGAGGGAGATAGTGGTTTGGCTAAGGGGGTAAGGAGAGTGTTTGTGATGTGTTAAAATGAAGGAGTGAAGAGGAGTATTTATAGGGGAAGAGAAGGAGGGTCTCTGAATGGAATTGGGTGGGTTTGGGAGGTAAAAGTGTTTGAATTTGAAAGTGAGGTAGGTGGGGTTTTTGGGGAAGAGGGATAGAGGTGATTGGTGAAGAGAATATAGGAAATAGAATAGGATTTAATAGGTGAGTGGTGTTTTGGGTAGAGTGTTATAGAGATGTGTGAGGGGGAGAGAGAGAGAGAGGTGGGGTAGGTGGGGATCCTGTGGGGTCCACAGATCCTGAGGGGTCAAGGATTTCTCATCTCTGCTCTTTTTAGGCGTGCAAAATGCCCTTATTGTGCAATCCTGGCGTTTAATGCCAGACTGCTACTTGTTTCTGGCGTTAAACGCCATCTTTTATTCCTTTCCTGGCGTTAAACGCCAAGCTGCTACCTGTTTCTAGCGTTTAACGCCAGCTTGTTGCTTCTTTCTGGCGTTTAACACACAGAATGGTGCCAGACTGGGCGTTAAACGCCTATTCTGCTACCCTTACTAGCGTTTAAACGCCAATAAGTTTTTCCTCTAGGGTGTGCTTGTTTTTCATGATATTTTTTATTTTTCTTTAATTTTGCAGTAATTCTTGTGACTCCACATGATCATCAACCTAAAAAAAAAAGAAAATAACATAGATAAATAAAATTGTGTTGCCTCCTAATAAGTGCTTCTTTAATGTCAATAGCTTGACAGTGAGCTCTCATGGAGCTTCACAGATGTTCAGAGCATTGTTGGGACCTCCCAAAACTAAACTTAGAGTTTGAATGTGGGGGTTCAACACCAAACTTAGAGTTTGGTTGTGGCCTCCCAACACCAAACTTAGAGTTTGACTGTGGCGACTTTGTTTGACTCTGTATTGAGAGAAGCTTTTCTTGCTTCCTCTCCATGGTTATAGAGGGAGATCCTTGAGTTTTAAACACAAGGTAGTCCTCATTCAATTGAAGGATCAACTCTCCTCTATCCACATCAATCACAGCTTTTGCTGTGGCTAGGAAGGGTCTTCCAAGGATGATGGATTCATCCTCATCCTTCCCAGTATCTAGGATTATGAAATCAGCAGGGATGTAAAGGTCTTTGACCTTTACTAACACGTTCTCTACCTGTCCATAAGCCTTTTTCATGGATCTGCCATCTCTAATGAGAATTTGGCAGCCTGTACCTCAAAGATTCCTAGTTTCTCCATTACAGAGAGTGGCATTAAGTTTATGCCTGACCCCAGGTCACACAGAGCCTTCTCAAAGGTCATGGTGCCTATGGTACAGAGAATTAAGAATTTACCAGGATCCTATTTCTTTTGAGGTAATGTTTGCCTAACCAATTCATTCAGTTTATTGGTGAGCAAGGGGGGTTTACCCTCCCAAGTCTCATTACCAAATAACTTTGCATTCAGCTTCATGATTGCTCCAAGGTACTTAGCAACTTGCTCTTCAGTAATATCTTCATCCTCTTCAGAGGAAGAATAGTCATCAGAGCTCATGAATGGCAGAAGTAGGTTCAATGGAATCTCTATGGTCTCTAGATAAGCCTCAGATTCCTTAGGTTCCTCAATTAGGAACTCCTTTTTGTCCAGAAGACGTCCCATGAGGTCTTCCTCACTGGGATTCACGTCCTTCTCCTCCTCTCTAGGTTCAGCCACATCAAGTAAGGTTATGGCCTTGCACTCTCTTTTTGGATTCTCTTCTATATTGCTTGGGAGAGTACTAGAATGGGTTTCAGCGACTCTTTTACTCAACTGGCTCACTTGTGCCTCCAAATTTCTAATGGAGGACCGTGTTTCATTCATGAAACTTAGAATGGCCTTAGATAGATCAGAGACTATGTTTGCTAAGCTAGAGGGACTCTGCTCAGAATTATTTGTCTGTTGTTGAGAAGATGATAGAAAAGACTTACTATTACTAAACCTATTTCTTCCACCATTATTAAAGCCTTGTTGAGGCTTTTGTTGATCTTTCCATGAGAAATTTGGATGATTTCTCCATGATGGATTATAGGTATTTCCATAGGCTTCACCCATGTAATTCACCTCTGCCATTGTAGGGTTCTCAGGATCATAAGAAGATGCTTCTTTAGTATTGTTGGATGCATTTTGCAAAACATTCAGGCTTTGAGAAATCATATTGACTTGCTGAGTCAACATTTTGTTCTGAGCCAATATGGCATTCAGAGCATCAATTTCAAGAACTCCCTTCCTCTGAGGCATCCCATTATTCACTGGATTCCTTTCAAAGGTATACATGAACTGGTTATTTGCAACCATTTCAATGAGTTCTTGAGCTTCTACAGGCATTTTCTTTAGGTGAATAGATTCACCTGTAGAATGGTCCAATGACATATTAGACAATTCAGACATACCATCATAGAATATATCCAGGATGGTCCTTTCTGAAAGCATGTCAGAAGGACACTTTTTGGTCAGTTGCTTGTATCTTTCCCAAGCTTCATAGAGGGATTCACCTTCTTTCTGCCTGAAGGTTTGAACATCTACTCTAAGCTTGCTCAGCTTTTGAGGAGGAAAGAACTTGGCTAAGATAGCCGTGACCAGCTTATCCCAAGAGTTAAGGCTATCTTTAGGTTGAGAGTCCAACCATATTCTAGCTCTGTCTCTTACAGCAAAAGGGAAAAGCATAAGCTTATAGACTTCGGGATCAATCCTATTGGTCTTAACAGTATCACAGATATGCAAGAATTCAGTTAAGAACTGAAAAGGATCCTCTGATGGAAGTCTATGAAACTTGCAATTCTGTTGCATCAGAGAAACTAATTGAGGCTTTAGCTCAAAATTATTTGCTCCAATGGCAGGGATTGAGATGCTTCTTCCATGGAAGTTGGAATTAGGTGCAGTAAAGTCACCAAGCATCTTCTTTGCATTGTTGTTGGGTTTGGCCATGTCTCCTTCTTTTTCAAGATTCTATGTAAGGTTTTCTCTGGATTGTTGTGCTTTAGCTTCTCTTAGCTTCTTCTTTAGAGTCCTTTCAGGTTCAGGATCTGCTTCAACAAGAATGTCCTTGTCCTTGCTCTTGCTCATATGAAAAAGAAGAGAACAGAAAAGAAGAGGAATCCTCTATGTCACAGTATAGGGATTCCTTTATATGAGTAGAAAAAGAGAAGAATAGAAGAAGGAGAAGAGAAAAATTCGAACACAGAGAGGAAGAGAGGGTTCAAATTTTAATATGAAGAGAAGTGTTAGTAAATGAATAAATAAATAGAAAGAGATAAGAGAGAAGAAAATTCAAATTTTAATTAAGAGAAAAGAAAAATATTTTTGTTTTTATTTTAATTATTAGTTAAAATTCAGAAATTAAGAGAAGAGGTAAAATAAAATTAAATTTTAAAACAATTAGTTAATTAAAAAGAATTTTGAAAAAGATGAAGGTGATTTTCGAAAATTAGAGAGAGAAAAGTAGTTAGGTAGTTTTAAAAAAGATAAGAAATAGTGAAACAAATAAAAAGTCAATTAATTAGTTGAAAAAGATTTGAAAATCAATTTTGAAAAGATAAGAAGTTAGAAAATATTTTGAAATTGATTTTGAAAAAGATATGATTTGAAAAAGACATGTTTGAAAAGATATGATTGAAAAGATGTGATTAGAATTTATTTTTGAAAAAAGATTTGATTTTTAAAATCAGAATTAATGACTTGACTCACAAGAAATCAAAAGATATGATTCTAAAATTTAAAGTTTGAATCTTTCTTAACAAGAAAGTAACAAACTTGAAATTTTTGAATCAAAACATTAATTGCTAGTATTAATTTCGAAAATAAAAGATAAAATTAAGAAAAATATTTTTGAAAATTAATTTTAAAGAATTTTCGAAAATAATAAAAAGAAAAAGAAAAGATTTGATTTTGAAAAAGATTTTGAAAATATAAGATTTTTAAAATTGAAATCTTGACTTGACTAACAAGAAACAACTTATTTTAAAAATTTTTTACTAAGTCAACCCAAAGATTTCGAAATTTATGAGTAAAATAAGGAAAAGATATATTTTTATTTTTGAATTTTTAATGAGGAAAGAGAAAAATCACAAAAAGATTCAACACATAAAAATTTTAGATCAAAACAAATGATGCATGCAAAAATACTATGAATGCCAAGATGAACACCAAGAACACTTTGAAGATCATGATGAACATCAAGAACTTATTTTTGAAAAATTTTCAAGAAAAGAAAAACATACAAGACACCAAACTTAGAAATTTTTAATGCTTAGACACTAAGGATTCAAGAATGCATATGGGAAACAAGAAAAGACACGAAACAAGAAAATATGAAGATCAAATAAAAAAACTTGTCAAGAACAACTTGAAGATCATGAAGAATGCAATGCATGAATTTTTCAAAAAATGCACAAATTTTAAAAACATGCAATTGACACCAAACTTAAAATTTGACACTAGACTCAAACAAGAAACACAAAAATATTTTTGATTTTTATGATTTTAAATTTTTTTTAGATTTTTCGAAAATTATTTTTAGAAAAATGAAAAAAAGAAAAATTTTGAAAGATTTTTGAAAACTTTTTGAAAATAAAATAAAGGTTAAAACAAGAAGAAAATTGCCAAATCTGAGCAACATGATGAACCGTCAGTTGTCCAAACTCGAACAATCCCGGGCAACGGCGCCAAAAACTTTGTGCACGAAATTGTGATCTTCAATGGCGCCAACAACTTGGTACGCACAATTGTAATCTCGACTTTTTTTCATAACTTCGCACAACTAACCAGCAAGTGCATTGGGTCGTCCAAGTAATAAACCTTACGTGAGTAAGGGTCAATCCAACGGAGATTGTCGGCTTGAAGCAAGCTATGGTCATCTGGTAAATCTCAGTCAAGCGGATTTAAATGGTTATGGAGTTTTAATAATTAAAAGATAAATAAACATAAAATAAAGATAGAGATACTTATGTAATTCATTGGTGTGAATTTCAGATAAGCGTATGGAGATGCGTTGTTCCTTCTGAATCTCTGCTTTCCTACCGCCCTCATCCAATCCTTCATACTCCTTTCTATGGCAAGATGTACGTTGGGTGTCACCGTTGTCAATGGCTACTTCCCGTCTTCTCAGTGAAAATGGTCCTCTACGGTTTCTGTACGGCTAATCAACTGTCGGATTACACATCTCGGATGAAAAATACCATGCATAGATATCGTATGGCTAATTAGCTGTTGGTTCTCGATCGTGTAGGAATAGGATTTACTATCCTTTTGCATTTGTCACCACGCCCTACAGTCACGAGTTTGAAGCTCGTCACAGTCATCCCTTTCCAGATCCTACTCGGAATACCACAGACAAGGTTTAGACTTTTCGGATCTCAAGAATGCTGCCAATGGATTCTAGCCTATACCACGGAGGTTCCAATCTTAGATTCAGATGCCCCATTGTCAGAGGAGAGTCGATGTGAATCATTGATTAGAAACCCAAGAGATATACCTTCAAGCTAGTTTTCATGTAGAACGGAAGTGGTTGTCAATCACTCGTTCATAAGTGAGAATGGTGATGAGTGTCACATAATCATCACATTCATCATGTTCTTGTGTGTGAATAAATATCTTATAATAAGAATAAGCATGAATTGAATAGGAAACAGAAGGACTTTGCATTAATACTCGAGGAACAGCAGAGCTCCATACCTTAATCTATGGTGTGTAGAAACTCCACCGTTGAAAATACATAAGTGAAAATAGGGTAGGAATGGCCGAATGGCCAGCCTCCCAAAACGTGAACAATGGTTCAAAGATGTTCAAAAAGCTCTTAGTACAATAGTAAAATGTTCTATTTATACTAACTAGTTACTAGGGTTACAGAAATAAGTAAATGATGCAGAAATCCACTTCCGGGCCCACTTGGTGTGTGCTTGGGTTGAGCATTGAAGCTTTCATGTGTAGAGACTTTTCTTGGAGTTAAACGCCAGTTTGTAACTTGTTTCTGGCGTTTGACTCTGGCTTGCAACTTGTTTCTGGCGTTTAACGCCAGAATAGGGCAGAAAGCTGGCGTTGAACGCCAGTTTGCATTGTCTAAACTCGAGCAAAGTATGGACTATTAAATATTACTGGAAAGCCCTAGATGTCTACTTTTCAAAGCAATTGAGAGCGCGCCATTTGGACTTCTGTAGCTCTAAAAATTCCATTTCGAGTGTAGGGAGGTCAGAATCCAACAACATTAGCAGTCCTTTTTCAGCCTCTGAATCAGATTTTTACTCAGGTCCCGCAATTTCAGCCAGAAAATATCCGAAATCATAGAAAAATACACAAACCCATAGTAAAGTCCAGAAATGTGAATTTTGATTAAAAACTAATAAAAAATGCTAAAAACTAACTAAATCATACTAAAAACTATCTAAAAACAATGCCAAAAGCGTATAAATTATCCGCTCATCACAACACCAAACTTAAATTGTTGTTTGTCCCCAAGTAACTGAAAACGAAATAGGATAAAAAGAAGAGAACATACAATGAACCTCACAATATCAATGAAACTTAGTCCCAATTAGATGAGCGGGACTAGTAGGTTTTTGCTTCTGAACAGTTTTGGCATCTCACTTTATCCTTTGAAATTCATAATGATTAGCATCTATAGGAACTCAAAATTTTGGATAGTGTTATTGATTCTCCTAGTTTAGTATGTTGATTCTTGAACACAGCTACTTTATGAGTCTTGGCCGTGGCCCTAAGCACTTTATTTTTCAGTATTACCACCGGATACATAAATGCCATAGACACATAACTGGGTGAACCTTTTCAGATTGTGACTCAGCTTTGCTGAACTCCCCAGTTAGAGGTGTCCAGAGTTCTTAAGCACACTCTTTTTGCTTTAGATCACGACTTTAACCACTCAGTCTCAAGCTTTCCACTTGGACCTTCATGACACAAGCACACGGTTAGGGACAGCTTGATTTAGCCGCTTAGCCTGGGTTTTATTTCCTTGGGGCCTCCTATCCACTAATGCTCAAAGCCTTGGATCCTTTTTACCCTTGCCTTTTGGTTTTAAGGACTATTGGCTTTTTCTGCTTGCTTTTTCTTTTTCTTTCTTTTTCTCTTTTTTTTTGCTACTTTTTTTTCACTGCTTTTTCTTGCTTCAATAATCAATTTCATGATTTTTCAGATTATCAATAACATTTCTCTTTATTCATCATTCTTTCAAGAGCCAAAATTTTAACATTCATAAATTTCACTATAAAAAATATGCACTATTCAAGCATTCATTCAGAAAACAAAAAGTATTGCCACCATATCAAAACAGTTAAACTAATTTCAAGATAAAATTTGAAATCCAAGTACTTCTTGTTCTTTTGTAATTAGTCACATTTTTCATTTAAGAGAGGTGAAGGATTCATGGAATTATTCATAGCTTTAAGGCATAGACACTAGACACTAATGATCATGTAATAAAGACACAAACATGGATAACACATAAAGCATCAAATTCGAAAAACAGAAAAATAAGAACAAGGAAATTAAAGAACGGGTCCACCTTAGTGATGGCGGCTAGTTCTTTCTCTTGAAGATCCAATGGAACATCTAAGCTCCTCTATATCTCTTCCTTGCCTTTGTTGCTCCTCCCTCATAGCTCTTTGATCTTCTCTAATCTCATGGAGAATGATGGAGTGCTCTTGGTGCTCCACCCTTAGGTGGTCCATGTTGTAACTCAAGCCTTCCAAAGAGGTGTTGAGTTACTCCCAATAGTTGTGTGGAGAAAATTGCATCCCTTGAGGCATCTAAGGGATTTCATGAGGAATTTTCTCATGCTCTTGTTGAGGTCCATGAGTGGGCTCTCTTGTTTGCTCCATCCTTTTCTTAGTGATGGGCTTGTCCTCTTCAATGAGGATGTCTCCTTCTATGTCAATCCCAGCCAAATTGCATAGGTGACAAATGAGATGAGGAAAGGCTAACCTTGCCAAGGTGGATGACTTGTCAGCCACCTTGTAGAGTTCTAGAGGTATGATCTCATGAACTTCCACTTCCTCCCCAATCATGATACTATGGATCATGATGGCCCGATTTACAGTCACTTCAGATCGGTTGCTAGTAGAAATGATGGAGCGTTGGATGAATTCCAACCATCGTCTAGCCACAGGCTTAAGGTCCGGTCTTCTCAATTGAACCGGATTGCCTCTTGAGTCTCTTTTCTATTGAGCTCCTTCCACACATATGTCCATGAGGACTTGGTCCAACCTTTGCTCAAAGTTGACCCTTCTAGTGTAGGAGCGTACAGTTTCTTGCATCATTGGCAAGTGGTACGCCAACCTTACATTTTTTGGACTGAAATCTAAGTATTTTTCCCGAACCATTGTAAGCCAATTCTTTGGATTCAGGTTCATACTTTGATCATGGTTCCTAGTGATCCATGCATTGGCATAGAACTCTTGAACCATTAAGATTCCGACTTGTTGAATGGGGTTTGTGAGAACTTCCCAACCTCTTTTTCGGTCTCATGTCGGATCTCCGGATACTCATTTTTCTTGAGCATGAAAGGGACCTAAGGGATCACCGTCTTCTTGGCCACAACTTCATAGAAGTGGTCTTGATGGACCTTTGAGATAAATCTCTCCATCTCCCATGACTCGGAGGTGGAATCTTTTGCCTTCTCTTTCCTCTTTCTAGAGGTTTCTCCGGCCTTAGGTGCCAGAAATGGTTATGGAAAAATAAAAAGTAATGCTTTTACCATACCAAACTTAAAAGGTTTGCTCATCCCCGAGCAAAAGAAGAAAGAAAGAAGGGGGAAGAAGAAAATGGAGGAGATAGAGGGAGATAATGGTTCGGCCAAGGGGGTAAAGAGAGTGTTTGTGATGTGTTAAAATGAAGGAGTGAAGAGGAGTATTTATAAGGGAAGAGAAGGAGGGTGGCCGAATGGAATTGGGTGGGTTTGGGAGGGAAAATTGTTTGAATTTGAAAGTGAGGTAGGTGGGCCTTTTGGGGAAGAGGGATGGAGGTGATTGGTGAAGAGAATATAGGGAAGATAATAGGATTTGATAGGTGAGTGGTGTTTTGGGTAGAGTGTTATAGAGATGTGTGAGGGGGAGAGAGAGAGAGAGAGAGAGGTGGGATAGGTGGGGATCCTGTGGGGTCCACAGATCCTGAGGGGTCAAGGATTTCTCATCCCTGCTCCTTTTAGGCGTGCAAAACGCCCTTATTGTGCAATCCTGGCGTTTAATGCCAAACTGCTACTTGTTTCTGGCATTAAATGCCAGCTTTTATTCCTTTCCTGGCGTTAAATGCCAAGCTGCAACCTGTTTCTGGCATTTAATGCCATCTTGTTGCTTCTTTCTGGCGTTTAACGCCAGTCTTTTGCTTCTTTTTGGCGTTAAACGCCCATTCTGCTAGTAAGTTTCTCCTCCTGGGTGTGCTTATTTTTAATGCTGCTTTTGATTTTTCTTTAATTTTGCAGTAATTTTTGTGACTCCACATGATCATCAACCTAAAAAAAAGAAAATAACATAGATAAATAAAATTGGGTTGCCTCCCAATAAGTGCTTCTTTAATGTCAATAGCTTGACAGTGAGCTCTCATGGAGCTTCACAGATGTTCAAAGCATTGTTGGGACCTCCAAACACCAAACTTAGAGTTTGAATGTGGGGGTTCAACACCAAACTTAGAGTTTGGTTGTGGCCTCCCAACACCAAACTTAGAGTTTGACTGTGGGGGCTTTGTTTGACTCTGTATTGAGAGAAGCTTTTCTTGCTTCCTCTCTATGGTTATAGAAGGAGATCCTTGAGTTTTAAACACAAGGTAGTCCTCATTCAATTGAAGGATCAACTCTCCTCTGTCCACATCAATCACAACTTTTGCTGTGGCTAGGAAGGGGCTTCCAATCCTCATCCTTCCCAGTGTCTAGGATTATGAAATCAGCAGGGATGTAAAGGCCTTTGACCTTTACTAACACGTCTTCTACCTGTCCATAAGCCTTTTTCATGGATTTGTCTGCCATCTCTAATGAGAATTTGGCAGCCTGTTCCTCAAAGATTTTCAGTTTTTCCATTACAGAGAGTGGCATTAAGTTTATACCTGACCCTGGGTCACACAGAGCCTTCTCAAAGGTCATGGTACCTATGGTACATGGAATTAAGAATTTACCAGGATCCTATTTTTTTTTGAGGTAATGTCTGCCTAACCAAGTCATTTAGTTCATTGGTGAGCAAGGGGGTTCACCCTCCCAAGTCTCATTACCAAATAACTTGGCATTCAGCTTCATGATCGCTCCAAGGTACTTAGCAACTTGCTCTTCAGTAATATTTTCATCCTCTTCAGAGGAGGAATAGTCATCAGAGCTCATGAATGACAGAGTAGGTTCAATGGAATCTCTATGGTCTCTAGATAAGCCTCAGATTCCTTAGGTTCCTCAAATGGGAACTCTTTTTTGTCCAGAGGATGTCCCATGAGGTCTTTCTCTTTGGGATTCATGTCCTCCTCCTCCTCTCTAGGTTCGGCCACACCAAGTAAGGTTATGGCCTTGCACTCTCTTTTTGGATTCTCTTCTGTATTGCTTGAGAGAGTAATAGGAGGGGTTTCAGTGACTTTTTTACTCAGCTGACCCACTTGTGCCTCCAAATTTCTAATGGAGGACCGTGTTTCATTTATGAAACTTAGAGTGGCCTTAGATAGATCAGAGACTATGTTTGCTAAGCTAGAGGGACTCTGCTCAGAATTCTCTGTCTGTTATTGAGAAGAAGATGGAAAAGGCTTGCTATTGCTAAACCTATTTCTTCCACCATTATTAAAGCCTTATTGAGGCTTTTGTTGATCCTTCCATGAGAAATTTGGATGATTTATCCATGATGGATTATAGATGTTTCCATAGGCTTCACCCATGTAATTCACCTCTGCCATTGTAGGGTTCTCAGGATCATAAGCTTCTTCTTCAGAAGATGCTTCTTTAGTATTATTGGATGCATTTTGCAAACCATTCATACTCTGAGAAATCATATTGACTTACTGAGTCAACATTTTGTTCTGAGCCAATATGGCATTCAGAGCATCAATTTCAAGAACTCCCTTCCTCTGAGGCGTCCCATTATTCACTGGATTCCTTTTAGAGGTATACATAAATTGGTTATTTGCAACCATTTCAATGAGTTCCTGAGCTTCTACAGGCATTTTCTTTAGGTGAATAAATCTACCTGCAGAATGGTCCAATGACATCTTAGACAATTCAGACAGACCATCATAGAATATATCCAGGATGGTCCATTCTGAAAGCATGTCAGAAGGACACTTTTTGGTCAGTTGCTTGTATCTTTCCCAAGCTTCATAGAGGGATTCACCTTCTTTCTGCCTGAAGGTTTGAACATTCACTCTAAGCTTGCTCAGCTTTTGAGGAGGAAAGAACTTGGCTAAGAAAGCCATGACCAACTTATCCCAAGAGTTCAGGCTATCTTTAGATTGAGAGTCCAACCATATTCTAGCTCTGTCTCTTACAGCAAAAGGGAAAAATATAAGCTTATAGACCTCGGGATCAACCTCATTGGTCTTAACAATATCACAGATCTGCAAGAATTCAGTTAAGAAGTGAAAAGGATCTTCTGATGGAAGTCCATGAAACTTGCAATTCTGTTACATCAGAGAAACTAATTGAGGCTTTAGCTCAAAATTGTTTACTCCAATGGCAGGGATTGAAATGCTTTTTCCATGGAAGTTGAAATTAGGTGCAGTAAAGTCACCAAGCATCTTCCTTACATTGTTGTTGGGTTCGGCCATGTCTCCTTCTTTTTCGAGATTCTCTGTAAGGTTTTCTCTAGATTGTTGTGCTTTAGCTTCTCTTAGCTTCTTCTTCAAAGTCCTTTCAGGTTCAGGATCTGCTTCAACAAGAATGTCCTTGTCCTTGCTCCTGCTCATATGAAAAAGAAGAGAATAGAAAAGAAGAGGAATCCTCTATGTCACAGTATAAAGATTCCTTTATGTGAGTAGAAAAAGAGAAGAATAGAGGAAGGAAAAGAGAAAAATTCGAACACAGAGAGGAAGAGATGGTTCGAATTTTAATATGAAGAGAAGTGTTAGTAAATGAATAAATAAATAGAAAGAGATGAGAGAGAAGAAAATTTGAATTTTAATTAAGAGAAAAGAAAAACATTTTTGTTTTTATTTTAATTATTAGTTAAAATTCGAAAATTAAGAGAAGAGGTAAAATAAAATTAAATTTTAAAACAATTAGTTAATTAAAAAGAATTTTAAAAAAGAGGAATGTGATTTTTGAAAATTAGAGAGAGAAAAGTAGTTAGGTGGTTTTGAAAAAGATAAGAAATAGTGAAACAAATAAAAAGTCAATTAATTAGTTGAAAAAGATTTGAAAATCAATTTTGAAAAGATAAGAAGTTAGAAAAGATTTTGAAATTGATTTTGAAAAAGATATGATTTGAAAAAGACATGTTTGAAAAGATATTATTGAAAAGATATGATTAGAATTTATTTTTGAAAAAGATTTGATTTTTAAAATCAAAATTAATGACTTGACTCACAAGAAATCAAAAGATATGATTCTAAAATTTAAAGTATGAATCTTTCTTAACAAGAAAGTAACAAACTTGAAATTTTTGAATCAAAACATTAATTGCTAGTATTAATTTTGAAAATAAAAGATAAAATTAAGAAAAATATTATTGAAAATTAATTTTAAAGAATTTTCGAAAATAATAAAAAGAAAAAGAAAAGATTTGATTTTGAAAAAGATTTTGAAAATATAAAATTTTTAAAATTGAAATCTTGACTTGACTAACAAGAAACAACTTATTTTAAAAATTTTTGACTAAGTCAACCCAAAGATTTCGAAATTTATGAGTAAAATAAGGAAAAGATATATTTTTATTTTTGAATTTTTAATGAGGAAAGAGAAAAACCACAAAAAGACTCAACACATAAAAATTTTAGATCAAAACAAATGATGCATACAAAAATACTATGAATGCCAAGATGAACACCAAGAACACTTTGAAGATCATGATGAATATCAAGAACTTATTTTTGAAAAATTTTCAAGAAAAGAAAAACATGCAAGACACCAAACTTAGAAATTTTTAATGCTTAGACACTAAGGATTCAAGAATGCATATGAGAAACAAAAAAAGACACAAAACAAGAAAATATGCAGATCAAACAAGAAGACTTGTCAAGAACAACTTGAAGATCATGAAGAATGCAATGCATGAATTTTTCGAAAAATGCACAAATTTTAAAAACATGCAATTGGCACCAAACTTAAATTTTTTTAGATTTTTCGAAAATTATTTTTAGAAAAACGAAAAAGAAGAAAAATTTTGAAAAATTTTTGAAAATTTTTTGAAAATAAAATAAAGGTTAAAACAAGAAGAAAATTACCTAATCTGAGCAACAAGATGAACCGTCAGTTGTCCAAACTCGAACAATCCCCGGCAACGGCGCCAAAAACTTGGTGCACGAAATTGTGATCTTCAATGGCGCCAACAACTTGGTACACACAATTGTAATCTCAACTCTTTTTCACAACTTCGCACAACTAACCTGCAAGTGCACTGGGTCGTCCAAGTAATAAGCCTTACGTGAGTAAGGGTCGATCCAATGGAGATTGTCGGCTTGAAGCAAGCTATGGTCATCTTGTAAATCTCAGTCAGGCGGATTTAAATGGTTATGGAGTTTTAATAATTAAAAGATAAATAAACATAAAATAAAGACAGAGATACTTATGTAATTCATTGGTGTGAATTTCAGATAAGCGTATGGAGATGCGTTGTTCCTTCTGAATCTCTGCTTTCCTACTGCCTTCATCCAATCCTTCATACTCTTTTCTATGGCAAGCTGTACGTTGGGTGTCACCGTTGTCAATGGCTACTTCCCGTCCTCTCAGTGAAAATGGTCCTCTACGGTTTCTGTACGGCTAATCAACTGTCGGATTACTCGTCTCAGATGAAAAATACCATGCACAGATATCGTATGGCTAATTAGCTATTGGTTCTCGATCGTGTAGGAATAGGATTTACTATCCTTTTGTGTTTGTCACCACACCCTACAGTCGCGAGTTTGAAGCTCGTCACAGTCATTCCTTCCCAGATCCTACTCGGAATACCACAGACAAGGTTTAGACTTTTCAGATCTCAGGAATGCTGCCAATGGATTCTAGCCTATACCACGGAGGTTCCAATCTCATATTCAAATGCCCCATTTTCAGAGAGAAGTCGATGTGAATCGTTGATTAGAAACCCAAGAGATATACCTTCAAGCTTGTTTTCATGTAGAACGGAAGTGGTTGTCAATCACGCGTTCATAAGTGAGAATGGTGATGAGTGTCACATAATCATCACATTCATCATGTTCTTGTGTGCGAATGAATATCTTATAATAAGAATAAGCATGAATTGAATAGGAAACAGTAGTACTTTGCATTAATACTCGAGGAACAGCAGAGCTCCATACCTTAATATATGGTGTGTAGAAACTCCAACGTTGAAAATACATAAGTGAAAATAGGGTAGGAATGGCAGAATGGCCAGCCTCCCAAAACGTGAACAATGGTTCAAAGATGTTCAAAAACCTCTTAGTACAATAGTAAAAAGTTATATTTATACTAACTAGTTACTAGGGTTACAGAAATAAGTAAATGATGCAAAAATCCACTTCCGGGCCCACTTGGTGTGTGCTTGGGTTGAGCATTGAAGCTTTCATGTATGGAGACTTTTTTTGGAGTTAAACGCCAGTTTCTAACTTGTTTCTGGCGTTTGAATCTGGCTTGCAACTTGTTTCTGGCGTTTAACGCCAGAATAGGGCAGAATGCTGGCGTTGAACACCAGTTTGTGTCATCTAAACTCAGGCAAAGTATGGACTATTATATATTTCTGAAAAGCCCTGGATGTCTACTTTCTAACTCAAATGAAAGCGCGCGTTTTAGACTTCTACAACTCCAAAAATTCCATTTCGAGTGCAGGGAGGTCAGAATCCAACAGCATTAGCAGTCCTTTTTCAACCTCTGAATCAGATTTTTGCTCAGGTCCCGCAATTTTAGCCAGAAAATACCTGAAATCACATAAAAATACACAAACTCATAGTAAAGTCCAGAAATGTGAATTTTGCATAAAAACTAATAAAAATATACTAAAAACTAACTAAATCATACTAAAAACTATCTAAAAACAATGCCAAAAAGCGTATAAATTATCCGCTCATCATCTACTCATTGGACTAAATACCTGTTCAAAGTCAAAACATTCACTTTGATAAAATCCTTGGGTCACCAAACGAGCTTTGTACTTCTAAATCTGTCATTTGGCAACCTTTTGACAGCAAACACCCAACGTCAGCCTATAATCATAGCACCTTCTGGTGGAGACACAAGTGTCCATGTGTTGGCCCTAATAAGTGCTTGATATTCATCTTGCGTTGCTTGAAACCAATGAGGAATGCTCAAAGAAGATTTTGCATTCTTAGGTTATGCTACATCAATAACTTGAGAGTTCTGGCAAGAAAAATGTGCTTTAGGTTGATGAATGCATGCCCTGGACCTAGTGACCATTTGATGAGTGTTTTTAGGGACAGGATCAGGCTGAACGGGTGGTAAAAAATCTCTACGCTAGATATTGGAATTGTTTGTGAGTAAACAATGGATGGATCTGTCACAGCAGTATTGATAGAATATGGATTGGGAGCATCAGTGGACACATCAGAGACAACATCACTAGACTGCAAGGAATGGATGGAGTCATCTCTCAATACAGGATCAGAAGGCCTAAAGGCTAAAGGTCTAGGAACATATTTATTAGTAGTAGCATTAGTAGTACTCCTGAGAGAATCAGAGCTCCCACAGAATAACAGAGGATATAGATATATATTCTCATCAAATAACATATTTCTTGAAACATATACTCTACCAGATGGTGATAAAAATTTATACCCTTTATAATTCTGAGCATAGCCTATAAACACACACTGATGAGACCTATAGCTAAACTTGGTTTTGTTATATGGCCTCAAATTAGGATAACAAGAACTGCCAAAGAGCTTTAGTCGAGTATAATCAGATTTATGGCCTAGAAGGACTTCAAAGGGTGACTTACTGTGTAAAACAGTGGTGGGTAGTCTATTAATGAGGAAAGCAGCAGTTAAAACTGCTTCAACCCAGTATATTAATGGCATATGTGCAGTAGAGAACATGGCCAAAGCCATTTCAGTGAGATGGCGATGTTTCCTCTCTACCCTTTCATTCTGCTCATGAATGTAAGGACAAGAGAACCTATGCTCAATCCCAGACTGTTGTAAAAAAGAGGAAAAGGAATTGGAGATATACTCTTTACCATTATTAGATTAGAAACACTTAATATGATGACCAGTTAGTTTTTCAATGTAAGCTTTATATTGCAGAAAAGCATATAAAATTTGAGAATTATTCACTAATAGATAAAGACATATATATATAGAGAATGCATTAATAAAAATTACATAATAACGATATCCTAAATGAGAAATCATGGGGCTAGGCCCCCAAGCATTAGAATAAATGAGCTATAAAGGAAAAGTATAAGAAGTCAGTGAATCAAGAAAAGGTAATTTGTGCATTTTGGCACAAGCACAGTCATTACATAACACAAGTATAAAATCATCATTTTTATTAAAAAATTGTATAGAGTTAGACAATTGAAGAACAATTTTAACAGTGTTAGTAGTGGCATGTCCAAGTCTCTTAAGCCACAGCTGAAAATTGGAAGAGGAAGTAGAAAATAGAGCAAGTGGGTAGTGTGTAGTGAGTCTTGAAACTGCAACATTGTGAAATTGATAGAGCCCTCCAGTATTAAAACTTTGAAGAAGAATCTTCTGGGTGTGCTTGCACTTTACAAAACAAAATTCATCATGAAACTCAAAATATACTGCATTATCTTTTGCAAATTTAGAGACACTCACAAGATTCTGAGTAATATCAGGTGTATGAATTAAAGATCACAATTTGAAAAATATTTCAGAATCAAGGGCATGCATATAAGAATACCAATATGTTTAATATGCATATCTGCTCCATTACCTATATGAATCTGTTCAGGACCCGAATATTCAGAATACGAGAGTATATTTGACTAGTGAGGAGTAATGTGATGAGAGGCCCCAGTATCAGGAAATCACACTGGATCAGATACAAAGGAAGGAACTGCCATATAGGTAGAAGGATTATGGAAAGATGATGACGGTGGGGGTGGAGTTACTAAATGCGAAGAAGAAGCAGAAGAGGAGGAGGCATTGGGCTATGGAAATCGTGAGATCTGAGAAGGGGGAGAGTGTTCTTGATTGAATTGTTGGAAGCAATACCACACAATATGACCAAATCGGCCACATACCTGACATTGAGGGCGATTATTGTTAGTAAAGAAGGCACGACCATCTCTGAAGAATCTTCCACCACGCCCTTTCTACCCCCAGCACTTCTACTAGCAGACGATGAAGAAGGGATTGCAGACTGAGTGAGATGTTCTTGAGCAAGAAACGGCTCAGATTTGCAAAATTTCTCAAGCATATCATCATGAGATAGAATGGACATCTCATCCTCTTGAAGAGAATACAGCTCAGGTTTAGTAGAAACGATAATAATTAGGTTTTGGTATTCTTCATTGAGCCCTTTCAAAAGAGCATCAATATGTTCATCAGTAGTTAAGGGAAAACCCAAAGACGCTAAAGAATCAACAATTCTTTTGATTCTTGAGACATAATAAGCAGCAGGAAGACCTTGTTTCTTAAAGTTTTCAGCTGCTTAACCTTATATTGAATCAATTTTGAGAAATAATCCTCAATTCTATTCCAGTTATTAAAAGAAAAAACACAACCTATCATTTTGTTCTTGAAGGATTCATCCATGAAAGCAAGAAGCCAAGAAATAAAATTGTAATCTTCTTGCCTCCATCATTTGTAATCAGTTGATAGAATATCCGTAGCTCGATCATCTTCGAATGCATACTGTGAGGGCATTTTGTCAGAGTGTAGATGATCCTCAAGGGCTTATCCAAAAATTGTAGTCAAAGCCTGTTGTTGCCAAGTCTTATGATTATTTTCATTGAGCTTGTCACCTATGGGATGATCAAAAGATCATGGAGTGAATGATGAATTAGAAGAGGAAGATATGACTGAGGAATCTGAATTAGCAGCACTAGTAGCCATGGATTATGTACAAGAACGAGGCTCTTGATACCATATAGAGATTATTGAAATCTGATCTCACTAGGTAACATAATATCACTTAACTTTCTATTACTGAAACAAACCACCATGTACTTTGTTGTACTCCCCTGTATTCAATATATATAGCTATACTATAGCATCAAGAATGTAGCAAGATCAATTAACTAACAAATCTTGAGCTAAACACCAAATAACTTCCCAAACTACTAACTGATTAACTGTCTGAACTAACTAATGGAGTGTTATCCTTATCACATGTGAATTGATAAAAAAAGATGGATTAAATAATATTTTTATTTTTATAAACTCATTTTTGGGTTTTGGTCAAGTAAACTTCAAAGAATTTTTATTTTAATATTTATCGTTAGTTTTGCTCCATTAAATACTGACGTAACAGATTAAATATTAAGTAATAAGCTAAAATGTTTGATGTTGTATGACATATCACACCAAGTCACCAACACTTAAGAGAATAAAATACCAAGAATAATTAAAGTAGATACTTTTTAAATTTTATTTGACCTAAAAAATCTTTATAGACAGAAGACATTTATTTAAGCCTAAAAAAGTTAATAAATCAATAATGTTAAGATATTTACAGTTATTCGAACTTTTAACTATTCATTTCTACTACTTTTTCTAATGTTTAATCATTAATAATTAATAATTAACTAGAAAGAATAATAAAAATATAATTAAAAAGAAAGAAACGAATACTGCATTATTTCTTGATGTTATAAAACGTGGCAATGGCAATCGTTGCAAGAATAAAAAGATAGGAAGGTTCTCTCGTCAACACTTAACTTTGACTAACCTTGGCTATTCAACTTCATCCTATTTCATTCTGTTCCGTTCCTTTTTCTTCGATCGATTGTTCTGATGGTCATTGTAGTCGAATCGCTTGATAGATTTTTTAATACATGGCAATCAAATTGTATAATTCTGAATCGTAAATTGCACGATTCAATACAAGTCATTGTATTGATGATTTGAATTAATTCCTTGAATTGGATAGAAAGTTGAATCGAATGATTCAATTTAAGAATCACACGATACAATTAGGAATAGTGAATCATGCTTTGGTGGTTACATTTACGATGTGACCCGATAGTCCAACACAAAGAAGACATGTTTGAGGCATGAAGAAGAGCCTCTAAATGAGTATATGTTGCATTGTTACGAGGAATATTAAAAAACAAATAATATTAATAGCTATGTACAAAACGGTGCATTTTATTCAGAACTTTAAGAAAATAATATTTGAAGTATCGAAACAAACGGTACATGCACTTTATTAGGAATTTAATTTTAAAAATAATTACAATTCAATTGCATCAAATGGTGTGTTTATAAACATAAGGTAAAGAAAGTATAAAACACTAAAGGAACAATGCTTGCATCTCTTGTTTTTTGGATTTTATATGACTATGGTAATAAATTGTATTGATGGTTTGTGTATTTTTGGTCTAAAATACTATTTTATTAATTAATAGCATTAAACACCCCCTAACCTACACGTATATATATTTAAGGGCAATTTACCTATATAAAATAAATGGAGAAAATGTTTACTCAATTGCAAGAATTGAGAATTGATTACTTACATGTCCTGATACATCTTTATATAATCCTTAGAACCCTCCTACGTTTTACTTCTAATACGTAAATCGTGGTAAGTTTCAACGGTTTATGAAGGAAGTATCATAAACATAAATCGTGAAAACCTTCCAAGGATTATGAAGTGAACACTGTGGGCATAAACTATGTTACCCTACTACAGTTTATGAAGAGATTATGTTGGGCATAAACCGTTGTACCTTCCTACGGTTTATGAGTACCTATATATATACATAATCCGTGAAACCTATTGATGGATTTCATTGTTGAGGGGTTAAAGAATTTGGGTGGTGAGAATTGAGAGAATCTGGGGACATCAAGACTTTGGTGCGGTGGAGTCATGGAAGACGAAGTTCGCATGTACCGATTTAATGGCGTTGCGCACGTGGCTGGAAACATTGACCAAGAGGTTAGTTTTCAATATGATAAAATTTCGTTAGTAAGTAGTTAATTTTTTTGTTAATTTATTTTGTACAATGTTACGTGTACTTTGTGTAATTCGTATGTAATTTTTGTAGTGATTTGTACGTTAAATTTTGATTAGTATTAAATTATTCTTTTCGTTAATCTATCGTGTTTATATAAAATTTGAGAAGTATGGAATTGACTGTCTCGCTAGAGAACCAAAGTTTGTTGAAAATTAATTTTTGGCAAATTAATTTTTCGTTATTGAGCCATAACTTTTAAAAATTCATACGTGTCGAAATAAACTTTTTCAATAAAAAACCATATTTCTTAGGAATTTGATTTGTTGCGAATTAATATTTTTGTTAGTAAACCATATTTTTTTATAATTTGATATGTGTCGAAATAATTTTTTTGTTAAAGAGCCATATTTTCTTAAAATTTGTTTTTTTGCGAATTAATTTCTTCGTTAGTGAACCATATTTTTTTTATAATTTTATAAGTGTTGAATTAATTTTTTCGTTAATGAATCCTATATTTTTAAAATTTCAAGAGTGTCGAAATAATGTTGTCTCCCACATGTTGCAGCCGACTAGGGTTATTTCCTGTGTTAGGAGACAACAGAATATGCCTCTACATGAATGGATTATACCGTATTTAGAAACTTCGGGTTTGTATCACTTGGCTAGGCTGAACAGTCAGTGATTTTGTGTTGATGAGGATCTACTTAGCGCATTCATTGAGAGGTAGCGTCCTGAGACGCACACCTTTCACATGTCGTTTGGAGAGTGCACTATCACTTTGTAGGATGTGGCATATTAGCTGGGATTGCCCATTGATGGAGAGGCCGTTAGTGGGTGCCTCACTGACTTTGAGCATCTGATGGACAATGAAAGACTAGCATGGGAATGGTTTCAGGAATTGTTTGGCGAGCTACCGCCACCAAATAAAGTCAAGCAAATGACGGTTCACTTCACATGGTTCCATCAGAGCTTTCAGGTTCTCTCAGGAGATGCGAGTGAGGTGACAATGCGTATATACGCGCGTTCTTACATTATGATATTGTTGTCATCTCAACTTTTTAGGGACAAGAACACAAACCTGGTTCACCTTCGTTGGTTGCTATTTCTGGCATCGATGGACGACTTGGAAAAATATAGCTGGAGATTGGCTGCACTGACCTCGTTGTATAGATGTATGTGTCGGGCGACAAATAGAAACGTTGTTAATTTGGTCGGACCACTTCAGCTACTACAATCTTGGATTTTCTGAAGGTTTCCCACTCTCAAACTTAGTGGTTTTAACGTGTTTGGATTTCCGCTGGCCTCCAGGTATGGATTATTGTTTTGTGTGGATTACATGTGTATTTTGATGTGCTATCATTTTTAATGAGATGCTCACAACGAATATTATAGGTGGGCAACATATCTACCGACATCCGACGCCCGGGAGCAAAGAGTGGTGTCAGCATGCCTTTCTTTGGATAGATTGTGTGATTGAGACGTGAGTCATTAGTTTTTCCTCTTTGTTTAATTCGGTGCTCATATGATGCTTAATACAATTTTGGATTTTCTGAAGGTTTCCCACTCTAAGACTTAGTGGTTTTAACGTGTTTGGATTTCCGCTGGCCTTCAGGTATGGATTATTGTTTTGTGTGGATTACATGTGTATTTTGATGTGCTACCATTTTTAATGAGATGCTCACAACGAATATTATAGGTGGGCAACATATCTACCGACATCCGACGCCCGGGAGCAAAGAATGGTGTCAGCACGTCTTTCTTTGGATAGATTGTGTTATTGAGATGTGAGTCATTAGTTTTTCCTCTTTGTTTAATTCAGTGCTCATATGATGCTTACTTTGATGGTGTTATCTAATGTTAGCTGGTCCTTTATAGTTTCTATGGGAGCCTTATTTTGCTCCTGAGGTGGCAGCTGTTGTCCACCTGGAGATACTGGTTGAGGAGCACAGTAGGCTATGGAGGGCGGTCACGAGCTTGATATACTTTGCCATGATATCAGGTGGATAGAGTGGTACCACAGCTCAGCGGGGTACAGCATTTCCCCTAGTCGGCTCTGAACATAGACTCGCTCCATGCGAAGGATGGTATGGGTGGAGATCGATGGTTCCTAGTTATTATCAGGCATGGCATTTGCACTAGAACAACAGAGTTGATTCAGTCATCCAGGTCGATAGAGTAGATGATACAGGTCCATTGGGAGAGTAACTGGACTGGTGGCATCGTGTGGCCCACAGATTGCTGTCCCCAAATGCTGCATTTTATGCTCCTAGGCCGATGGTTGTCTCGGAGGAGGCTCTTCGCAGAGGGTCGTCTTAGGCACCTCCAAGGATGCAAGTACCGGACATGCCTGACAACAAGCGTGTTGAGCGGCGTCGGCGCATCGACACACGTGACACCGATTGAGAGTGGCGATGACTAGACGACGTCATGGTTGAAGACGAAGCGGGTGCTGATGATGGACGCGTTGTGGATCATTGTGCTCATCGACGGAGCGCCAGACAATGCACAAGGGGGAGGGGGTAGGGAGAGGGATGGTTGTGGATGAGCTAGAAACAGAGGTATCCCCGCTGGTGATGAGCAGGTTGACCATGCTGTAGGTGAGGGTGTCGGAGGATTAGACACAGGGATAGCTCATGGCACCTTTGATGTTGGGGTAGCTCCTAGTTGTTCGGGGATGTCGGGACACAGGTCTTCACTGATTTTGCTTCTATGGACATAAGCATGGACATCGGGTCCACTTGTCATATTCTATCCGATTGGCCCAATCACACATAGCCGGATTCTCAGTCCGCATAATGTCAAACAAGTAATCAAATTCTGCTTCGGTCTTCGCATAGGCAGCATTCACCAACATTCTTCTCGCGTCTTGACCATTGAAGCTCAGGCTAAAATTCGCCGCCACATGACGAATACAGAACGCTCGAAAAGCACGTAGAGGTAGCCAACCACCATCGGGGGCCTCAAGGGCAGCTTTGATGCCGTTATGCCTATTGGAGATAACAAGAATGTCTTCCTATGGCGTCACATGCTGTCGTAGGTTGGACAAGAAAATGGACCATGACTCTGCATTTCTCCCTCCACAAGTGCGAATGCTATCGGCAAGATGTTCGTGTTCCCATCTTGCGCTATAGCCAGCAGCAAGGTACCTCCATACTTGCCATACAAGTGGGTACCGTCATTGCTCAAGAAGGGCTTGCAATGTCGAAAGGCCTCAATGCAGGGAGGAAATGTCCAAAAAAGGCAATAAAAGTAAACAGTAGACTCATCGACCTGATCCCCAAGACTAACCGGAGAAGTCTTCAACACTGTAACCATGTCGGCCATGGTAGACTGGACCCTTAGCATCCAACGTGGTAACTCGGCATACGACTCTTCCCAATCTCTGTATATCTGTGCTATTGCCTTCTTCTTTGCCATCCAAACCTTCCTGTAACTAGGCCTGAATCTATAATTGGCTTCTGTTGCTTCCTGCAAGACCTTGATCGTAACCACAGCATCCGTCCTAACCAACGGATAGATCCTCGCAGTGAGAGCATGATAGTCAAGCTACCGATGGTCACTTGAGATGGAGGTGGCCAAGCAAGTCTGCGGACCGTTGTACCTCCTAACCTCCCAAGTGCCCTTTCATGCACAAAGCGAGATGCGTATCAACCAACTTCAACCTTTGCCAAACTCCTTGCATTTCTCACGATTATTCAGATGATCCAGCTCTAAGACCCTGTACTCAACACCTCGATGGATGCTATAATCCTTCACAATCAAAACAGCTTCCTCTTTATTCTGGAATGATTGCCTAATCTGAAATTCTATAAAAGAACCTCCAACGGCAGAATCTCCATCTGACTATTGCCTCATAGCCTCCAAGTTTAGAATGGAGAAGTTCGAAAGGTACTGCTGTGTGCCGGAACTTGAAGGGCCATGCTGTGTATGTGGATTGGCACCTATATCATCATTGTTGTCCCCAATTATATCAACAGACTCCTGGTCTGAGTCACCATCCCACATTGCATTCTCAACTCGATCAGGTTCCTCGAACCTTAGAACATCAAGAATAATACCAGGACCATTATCCACTTCATATGTCTGATGCCGGACCCCACAATTCTTGAAAGGTACAAAACCAACTACCTCCGTATAGTCTAAATCACCTGCAAAGGAAGGATATGCAACACGACAGTTGGTGTGGCCGCAGCCATCGAATTAGAGGCACCGCCCATGGCAGTCGAGTGAGAAACAGGAGCTGATGCCCCATAACTATCGACACCCACCTCTAACTTCAGATTGAACTCATGTATTCTGACCTTTGGAAAACTCCTAAGACGAAACAGAACCCGAATATCTTCATCAGCCGCTATCACAAGCGTATCATACTTAACACCGGTTGACATAACTATGATGGAAATTTTATAGAATAACTTCTTCACCCACTTGCTGCCAAATACCCTAAGCTTTGACAATATGATATTCTTTGGATCTGACAAGGTATTTGATGAACTGATAAATATACTAAAGGGTTCTCTATCAGTGAACTTCACACCATATTTCTTGCTTCTTTGAATTTTCTCAGAGTAATGTACTAGCACTAGGAACCTCTCATCCTCACTTGCCATTGTGAAAATACTCCTCTTCAACACAATGATTTTTACTGCGTATATATAGAATTTTTATTCCTCATAAACCGTGGAAGGGTACCACGGTTTATGTATGCATATCTTCTCTTTATAAACCATGGTAGGGCCGTGGTAAGATACACGGTTTATTTGTATAATGCTAAAACGTGGTAGGGTTCCACGAATTACATAAAAGACTAATAGGACACGAAGGTAAACAATTCACAATTGTTGCAATTGCGTAACATTTCCTCCATTCATTTCATTTAGGTAAATTGTCCTATATTTAATATTTCATTGTTTTATAAATTTTATGATTTAATACGATTCACAATTTACAAATTAAAATTTAGTCTAACAATTCGATTCTTAAATTGTGATTCAACTATCTTACTTTAGCAATGACAACTCAAAAATAAGTGTTCAAGAGAAATGTAAATTGAATTTATTAATGTTGATTAGAATAAAAAAATTATAAAAGTTAGATATTTATCAATGTTGATAAGAACAAAAAAAATTACAAAAAATGATATGATTTACAAGTTAAAGAATATTCAATTGTCAACTTAAGGTTTTAGTTAATTTGAGCTCTGTTCCTACAAGTGAGAGGTATCGCCTTATGCATGCCACAAGAAAATAAGAAGAATCAAGTCAAAAAAAGTAATTTGAATTAAAGTAAAAAATAAGTTGCAAACTTTGACCAACATTGAAGAATATGGAACCTTAAAAAATTCAAAAGCAGGTAGCAAACTAAATGCAAGTTATCCACTATCCTTGTTAGGTACTTACATTTGCCTATATAAAGGCATAAGTTTGTGTAAGTTTTTTTGAAAGAAGAATAACTTTCATTTATAGAAACGTCATACAATACTTACAAATCGTAGCAAGAACATTAAGTCTACATCTAAATCAGAAGATAGATATCTTATATATTGAACTGTAAACTGAGAAGAGACTCAATATTTGATTACAAAGAATCTGAATGAGTAGAAACAGAGATAACACAGATGTGTTGCAATACAATAGGATAATTTTTTCTTGACTCTGACTAGATTTTTTTACTTTCCAGATTTGCAAAGAGTTCCATGAATATTTAGCTTCCTCAAAATATCTTCCTCCCATATCGAGACCTGCACCACAAAAGACAAAATACCCATAAAAGAAAACCATTTTTGTATAAGTTATTGATGTATTTCATAAATGAAAAATGCTTCGACAAATGAATGAAAAATATAACACTTTGTTATGTGTAAATGATTAATCTCTGACCAAATTAAGTGTGGAGTTTACACTTACAAGGATTGGAGAGGTAACGACAAAAGATTGGAAATTGGAGATAAGGTAGATTAGTTTATGACATGTAGTTTATAAATTTTGGATAAATTTTTAGTACTCAGGTGGTTTTGTCAACCAAAGCCTATTTTTATTGGGTACAAAATCAGTTTCATTATTTCATGGATAAATTATCAACATTTTGAATATCTATTGATATAAATGATAGTTTACTCAATTTTTAAACTATCATCTTTTTGTAAGAGTCATTGGGAATGAAAATAAAAATGTTTCTCTTCTATTTGTGTGCTTTTTGCTCCCTTCTCTGGTGCTTAAGCTCTCTATTTAATATCGTGCTCTATAATGCACTTCTTGTGGAGATGGCTAGGTTCGTGCTAATTTTGGGATTGGATAAATACCATGTATACTCTTATGTTTTTTCCTACAATTGTATAATTTTCATTCCATATTCATCTAAATCTTAAACCTTTTGTAAATTTCTTTTTCTTTGGATTCTTGCCTTTTTCTCTCGAAATTATGTTTTTAATTGCAGGTTATTTGTATGTGGAAATTGATGTTGCCATTATGCCACTGTTGAGGCTTCTCAATAGTGCTCTAAACAAGAATGGTTTTGAACTTTGTCTCCATGGAGATCTAAGGCTCTATCTTTAGCTCAGAAGATAGTGAATAGTAGTAGTAAATGATTGGGGATTGAGAGTGGAGTAGGGTAAGAGTTGTAGCTACAAATTTAGAGTTAGGTTGGATTAGGAGAGGTAATTTAAAAAGTTTGTGTAATTTTATAATGGAGTGAACAAAAATTGTTTCTAGGTAATTTTGTCAACCAAAATCCATCTTTTGTAAGTACAATACGTTTTATTTCACATAAATAGATTTGTCAACATTCAAAATATTTATGAGTAGAAATGGTAGTTTATTCTTTTCTCTTTGGCATCATGGTATGTGTCCATGTTAATTCCAACGCTTTTGATTTTGATGTATGTGGTGAATATTAGAATCTATTTAGTTTGTATTTTTATTTTTATTTTTAGTATTTTTATTTTTTTTAAAATAAAATAAAAAATTTGAAAATAAGATTATTATTTAACTTGTTAAGGCATTATTATTTTTGTCAGCTTTTTATTTACATAATTGACTTTTCAAGATGTTAATGTGATTGACTTTTAAAATAAAACTAGTGTATGTACACTAGAAAATATCCGATAGATATGGGCAGACATTTTGCTTTCACCAAAATCACTGCAAAAAGAAATATAACGACAGTTGATATGGCAAATTGTGTTGGCCTTGCAATGTAGTGAATATTTAGCGGTGGTTAGACACAAATCACTACAAAATAATTTTGCAGCGATTTGTGTCTAACCACCGCGAAATAACAAGGCCCTAGTATGTTGTTTCCTTTTGAATTTATAGTGCAATTTCACAAAATAAAGGTTGTTGCCAAAAATTATTTAAAAAAAAACCTTAAACAAAATAATTCAAAATAAATTTTAAAATTTTTTTATCACGTGTAGAAATTTAGTAATTAAACTTTCTCCTTAAGGATAAGATCTTCTAAATTTGAATTTAGATATAAATAATATAAGTCAATGTTTAGAATGAATTCATAAAGTTGCATCTTACTTAATAACTTCACAAAGATATTTGCACCATAGTCAAATATCTAATACTAAGACCCTAACCATCAAAGTATGATAATCAGTGCAATTCTTAAAATCAAATATCAACAAGTCCATTATATTATCAACCATTATTGTTTTGTTCTGGTCAAATTTATTCTGAAACATCGTATTGACCTGGCAAAAAATACTTTGTCGTGAATCTACATACTTTACGTGCTAGAGGATCTGATAAATCATCTCCAGACTATGGCTTTTTGTTCAGATTGATGCCTATTTGCAATATGTACATCATCTTTAGTTTGTTGTCCGTCTAAAACTTTATTGTCTTTTTTTCGAAAGCTTACTGAGATCAAATTGAATGGCAATATCAGTTCCAAGCGAGGTGACCTTAACTAAATTGTCATGTGTCTCAATCACTTCTCCATCTCGAGCATGATTAACAATTTTGGCTGCATCTTCAGCTAACTCTAAAAATTTCAAATCTGTAAAACAATGTAAGTCTACCCAAGTCATAAGTAAAAATTTCCAAGTTTAATTAGATGCTAATTTAGAAAAAAAGGGCATGTTAAAATGTGAAGACATTTTACAAGACTAAACAAAATAAACAACAAAGTACCTTTTACCTTATTAGAACTAGTAATAGCAAATTAGTTAACAATTTTAGAGCGAATTTTTTCTCGTAAAAAAGTTCTGTAAAATACAATTTTATAATCTTCATTTTCTCCTATGATGCAATATCCAACTCAACAAGATGTTTATTTGTATAGCTTATCTACATAACAAAAATATAGTTAAGGGACTTTTATCTACAACACCATCACAAAATTATGGACTTTCTATATAAAAGATTTATTTATTTACTTTCATTTTAAAAATTGTGTCTTCAAAGTTCTTTCCATTTGCACATGTCACAAAAAATATATCCAAATTTTTTCTGATACTTTGCTCCTCATTCATGTAGTCCCTACAAGTTTTAATTTTAATGTAAGAAATACCGTTGGAGTAACTATAATAGCATATATCAATTTCATATATATTACTCACACTAAAACAAAATATTTTAATGAAAGCGTTTAAGGGTACAAACCTGCTTGGTAGATTTAGTCGTCATTGCCATACATTGGTTGAAATAAGAGCATGCTGATATAGCCTTCAACTAATTTCTAACATTAACTTTATTAAATCATATGTCTCTAGCAAAAGAAATTGCATATTCTAGTTAAGAAGATGGGGAAGCAAAATCCCTTTCTTTAGCGAATGTTGTTCGATAAAGTCCTCCATCTTCATTTGTCCTATTAAAGTATCAACATCTAATAATAATAATAATGACAAGAACAATAATAATGATATTACTTTTTCATTGTAATTTAATTTGTTCGATTAATAAGTTATAAAAAAGTAAAAAAAAAATTAAGATTAAACCAATAAATTGATATATTTAAATTTAAATACCAGAATCCATATCATAAAAATATAACAATCAAATTGCTAACATAAATAACATTATGTTTAAGTCTGTTAGACAAAGATAAGGTCGGAAGTGAGCCGAGTTGAATCGAGCTAGACTAAGCTCAAGTCCGGCTCACAAAAATTGAGCTTAGCTCACGCTTCGACTCATTAAAAATTGAGCCTATTTCTTAAACTCAAGCTCGACTCACCGAAAGCTCACGAGCTGGCTCAAATAAGAGAAACATAAATACATAATCTATAATTCTATATCAATAAATTATAACTTATATATTTTAAAAAATATTTAAAAAGATCAATTTTATATATTGTGTATCTATCAATAAATTATAATGTTTTTATTTATGTCCTATATCAAAATTATATGTAAAAAATAAATATAAAATTTTAAATAATTAAAATTATTAATATATATATATATAATTATATATTACGATTTCATATGTATATATATAATATTAAAAGTATAGCTTAAATGCATATATATATATATATATATATATATAATCGAGCTAGCTCACGAGCTAATGAGCTGAGCTTATCCAAGCTCAAGCTCACTCATTTAATTTATGAGCTCAATTCTAGGCTCAAGCTTGCTTCACCAGCTTACAAACTTAGCTTATTAAGCTATTAACGAATCAAGTTCGAGCTTGCTCATGAGCTAGCTTGACTCACTTCCAGTCCTATACAAAGATAATTCCTAAATTACATTGATTTTTTACTATTTATATTCTGCAACCTCGTCATGATTATTAAAAGTGTTATTTGCAAGATTTTCTATGTCATCATCTCTTGTCAACTGTAGATCTCCAATGTCACCTCCAACTGATATGTTCAACTCTATCTGTGGAGAAAAAATAACTTTAGCTTCTTCATTATCTTCTCCCATGTCATACAAGTCTTATGGTTTTACGTGAATTACTACACTCAATTCTTTATCTACTTCATCATCCATGTAGTAAACTAGATGAGCCTCAAATGTCAATATGTATGGTTCATCATCTTCAACATTACCAGTGTGTGTCGAACGAGAGAAATTAATAGTAAGGCCTAACCGGTCTTATTTGATGCCTGGTTGTTGTTTCAGTCCAAATACACTTGAACAATACGACTATGAAGTGGTAGGTATAATTCAATTAAATTATATCCACTATTTTTTCATAATACGGAACACTACCAACAGCTACTTTATGGTCATGCTTACTTATATAACTTTTTGTATTAGAAGAAATATAAATTCTACTATTTTGAATTTTTATCCCTACTTCATTTGTGATAGTTCTAAACTTATACACATTGGCATTGTATTCTCCAAAATGTCTTGCATGAAGCATGAGACCGCATACAAGCCACTTAAGTTCATTTAAATACTATGTATTTTTCATTGGAGCCTAACACCATATAACAAGCATCCTTAGAATGATCAAATTTAGAGATATTGTAGTATATATTCTTGGCTAAAATGACAATGGACATAACATATATTATATTGTATCAACTTCATGCTTGAACCACCGAGCAAATTCCTTGTGCACAATACCGTCGATCTTAGATTGCGACCTTGTTTGATCTCGTAGCCTTCTCTATATTTTTTTCCTAAATGTACTATATGAAATAACAAGAAATTAATCGACATAGTCAGTGAGTGAACAAGAGTTGTATTCATTTTTTTTTTAAAAATTAAGTATATTTAATAAATTCTTGCATAGCCTCGCAATTGACTAGTACATAACGATGTGCTTAATATTTTTCTATTGGAGTTAAACTAAAATGTGAAGCAGTCCCTAATACCTTTCCAATTTTTGAAAACATATCTTCCTCTAAATTAGGTCTAATGTCAACAGGTTGATAATTAACTTGCGCTTGTCAGTTGATCCTATTTTTAATATTATCCAAGTATCTAGAATAGAAAGTTAGAATTTTCTCAGATAAGTAACCCTCCTCAATTAAGCCTTCTACTTGTGTCCTATTATGCATATATTACTTCAAACAACCTAGATACCTTTTATATAAATACAAGGATACACTTAGTATACATACTTGATTGATTATCATGTCATAAAGAGGTTAATTTAGAAACTAACCTTTCTATTGGATACATTTACCGATAATGTACTGGATCACTAATATTGACTTCATCAATGAGATGCACGAGAGTGTGAACCATGACTGTGAAGAAAGATGGAGAAAAAATCATTTTCATATGACACAAGGTTTAGACGATATGATTTTAGAGGTTAGCAAGCTACAGAAGGTTTATGGCTTTCCCACAAAGTTCTTAGAAAAATGATAAAAGATAGGCTATTATACTGGACACGAGGACAAGCAATGCATTCTTCAATAAAATTGGTAGTAAATTTTTTGTTGGAATGTGGCATTTGTAACTTTTCAATCCAGACAATTTATGTTGTCGCAAGTCAACAAAATGAGCAATATTATTGGAATAACCATCTGAAAAAATCATGTTTTGTAAAGTCTTCAAAAAATACATCATTTTGTGCAGTTGACATTATAAATATAGTAGAAGGATATTTATCATCTTCGCACGGCCACAAGTGAGGCGTTATGCCCATGAACTGTTAGCCTTTTCGAGCTTTGATATTGTCTTTTGATCTTCCACTATCATTTAATATAGTGAACACCACATTATTACAAATATTTTTCTCCATATACATCACATCAAGGTTATGATGCAACATATTATCCTCTCAGTATGGGGGTCAAAGAATACATTCTTCTTTTTCCAATGCGAGTAATTCTGGTTGGAATTATGACCACTGCGTCTTCTTTTTATTGCCACATTTGACATTTTCCCAAATGAGACATACACATTGGATTGTTGTGTCAAGATATTTTTATTAATAATTTTTTTGGTGGATTTTTATTCTCTATTTATCCATCAAATCTAACTCGGTCTAGTATAAATTTGTGTCCCTAATTTAGAAAATGACGATGACCTTTGAAACACTATTTTTGACCGTGTGAGTTGCTAAGCCTTAGCATTCGAATTACATGTAGGACATGCTAACCTACTATGCGTATCACCCAGATAAATTTTCCAATCCTAAAAGTTGCTAATAGTCTATATTAGTGTCGTAAATATCTTGAAAATGTTTTTGAGTTACATATTACGATTATTTATATTTGATATCAGTTCAACTATTTTTTGTATACTCTACATATTTTTATTTGTGTTGCATATTTTTTATAAAAAATTTTAAATATTTATAAAATAAGATAATTTAATATAAGCTAAGGAACATTTATTACGAAACAAATACAAGACCTTATATAATCCACTATTTATATACATTAAGAGGGATTAAACATGTTTCCAAATTAATATAAAAATAAAAAACTTGATACAATAGTCTGCCAAATAATTTAGAATTTTAAGTTACATGTTACAATTTTGATATTAGTTCAAATATTTTCTGTGTATTCTACATATTTCTATTTGTGTTACAATTTTTTTTAAATTTTTAAATATTTATAAATTAATATAATTTTATGAGAACCATTTATTATGAAATAAATATAAGTTCTAAAATATTCTATATTTTGTATCTACTAAGAGAGAACATACATGTTTCCAAATTAATGAAAATTAAAATAACGAAAATAGTATATTTGTTTACTTATCTTGTCCTAAATCTATTGAACTGTCTATTATTGTTGACACTTTAGTATATGTATTTTTGCCGAGTTTCTTACTTTACAACTTGAATTAGTTGGATATTCAATTCTTGAAACAAGAAATAAAAATATTTTAGATTCGGTGTATAAAATCTAAAAATTTATTTAAAAAAGTTAATTCATTAAGCATAAAAAAATAAGTAAAGCATGACATAGGATGGATTTAAAAAAAATTGTAAAGCTAAAAGAACAAGACATAAGAATAACATATTAAAATAAATAGTAAGTATTTGCTTTGAGAGAAGGATATAAGAGAACCATGATATGCTAATGCTTATGTTAATAATTCTTATGGAGAATATGTAACCGTATTATTTGTTTCTCATTGAATGTTATTAAATTGAAGAGAATAAACTTCTTTATATAGCCTTTAGAAAAGGAAGAAATTATAACCGGTCAGTTTGATTTGAAATTCAAATTAAGAATAACATAACTACTATTTTAAATTATATTGCACTATCATAAAATTAAAAGTAGTTTTAAATTAATTTTTTTTAAAGAGGAGTGAATTAATCTTTTAAAATTGATTTATTAAAAAGATAAGATAATTAATAAAAAAAAAGACCGTAATTTTTTATTAGTAAAAATTTAAATTTATATACAAATCAAATAATAGTTTTTTATTTACATATTATAATTGAAGATCAGTTTAAAATATAATTTTGGATAAAATAGTTTTTGTTAAATGGTAAAGGTTAAGGCGGCAGATAGGTTAACACATTTTTGAAATCCTCCCAAACATTAGCATATTTTCACCCAGCTTGCTTCCCTTCAATTTCGAAAATATTGAGCTTTGATATTAAGGAATTGAATGATTTTGATATTTAGGTGAACTCTAATTACGGATAATCACTGGGTTTTGTCCAATTGACCCGTGAGTACGGTAAGAAACTGTTAAACCCTTGAAAATTATTGAAATTAGGAAGCCTATATTGATTATTGTGATATTGTATGAATTAGATTGTGTTCCTTGTTGATTTAGAGTCCGAACGGTAGTTTAGAACGAAATTTTAGTGGTTGAGCTTGCGAAATTGACAATTGGAGGCTCAGAGCTTGTGGTCAAGAGATTTTTGAGGTGTTTCGGGATTAGGGAGGAAACGACCAAGGTATGGTTTTAGTTTCTCGTAGTTAATGTTTAATGTCACATGAGAACTTAGGCTAGAAGACCTAAGATAGGAATGAACTGAATAAGTTATTGATTTAAATTGTGTATGTGGTATATAAATTGTGAATGAAAATTGAGTGAGTTGTATGCGTTATAGTATAGTTTGTGATTTCAAAATGATGGTAACTGTTGATATGACGAGGTTTAATGAAGTTTGTAAATAATGAATTACAAAAATTGAATTGAACAATTAGATAAGAATGATTAAGATATGATGTAGGGCAATTGGTATGTTGGTGTATGAAGGAGTAGTGTATGAATCTGTTTAGGAGTATTTGGTATTGTGTTAGTTATGAAATTGTTAGTTTAGAATTGAGAATTTGAAAAGTTAGAGATTTCGTAAATTTTGGTAAGAGCTGATTTTTGACCAATTTCGGCAAGCCATAACTTGGCTTCCAGACCTCCAAATTTTGTAAAACTTGATTTGAATGAACATTTGGTCCATGAAGTTTACAACGTTCAAAGAAGTTGGGTATGTAAAATTGGTTTTTGGAACTTAGCAGCATTTTGCCACTTCTGATGCGCTTGCGTATGCGAACATGCACACGACGTGGATCCTAGGCTCTGCCCAGACATCCCGCATATGCAGGAATGGTATGCGTATGTAAAATGGAAAAAATTATAGGGACACGGTTGCAGGCATGACCACGCAATACAGGGGTGATTCCCTGTTCAAGGGGCTCGCATACAAGAGATGGAAGATTTTACACTTCCGTGTGTGTGAAACCTAGCATGCGTACACGGAACTCCTGTTTTCTGAAAATGTTGTTTCCAAGTTTTAAATCATAGTTCAAACTTTCCAAATCTCTTTAACACCTATTAAAGGCCCGTTAGCGAGTCTTTAAGCTTTAGAACAAGGGTGAGCGTGTTGAATAAGTTAGAAAGAAAATTTAGCAAGAAGTTGATAAGTGAATGGTTGAGTTGTTAAGGCAATGAGGTGATGAATGCTATACGATAATGATATTAATAATGATGAATTAAAATTCTATTTGGTTTATATAATTGAGGCAAATTGTTGACCCTCTATAGTAAGATGTGACTGGACACTTTAACTCTCTGGGTTATAAATATATGAATTTGAGCTTGAGTTTCTTTCCCATGTATAAAATTGAGTTTGGAATTTTTCTCATGGATATTGTTGAACTTGGGGATGCACGTACAGAGAGATTGTCCAATAGTTAGTTATCAGGACATGTCAGGTTGCCTGAATAACTGACAGTTGAGCTCAACAGCCGTAGGACAGACATACATCATATGCATTTGAATATTTTGCTTGAGTGTACATTTGTTTTGGTTTGCCTAACTGTTTTGCCATGTTTATCTGCTAGTTGATTACTTGCAGTATATAAATTCTTTCTGTGTTTTCTTTGTTTGGTTTGTTTGTGTATGTACGTGAAAGAACCTCTCTTGGTGGAGGTGTGAGAAGAGGTTGTTCTATTGGTGTTTAGGAGGTTTGAAGGAGAGAAAGGCAAAGAATCAACTTAGAGCTAGGAATTCTGTAGTTAGAATACCAAACCTTCTGAGTTAGAACTAATTTAAAGCTTAAGTTTAATTTTTAAGTAAATGGTGTTCTAAAAACGCATCTGACTTTTTCAAAACCTTTTATATTAACTATGTAGGCACCTTTACTATATTGAGAACTTCCAATTCTCATTTCATACATATTTTTGTTATTTTCAGGTGTAAGTCGAGAGGTACCTCACTGAGGATTCAGGACAACTTCAGAAAGCAAAGAACTATATTTTGGACTTAGCATTTTGTTTCTACTTGTAAGTATATATACATAGTTATTCTCTACTTTGTATATTTTTTATTTTGTCCCTTTTAGAGGTTGATAAGGAGACCCAGGTGTTTACTTTGTAGTTTAATTGTTATTTCATTTTTTTTTTTGGGTTAATAAACGGGGATTTGTTATTTCACTTATTTCCCATTTATTTATGTTTTGGTCAGGCCTTGTAAAAAATTGATTGTCAACAAAGAAATAGTAGCCTATAACATGAGGTCAAAATTTCGTTAGTTTTTTTCTTGGTCTGGAAATTCGGTTAGGTTGAATGAGCCAACAAACTATGCTACCAAACGTTACTTGGGCTTTAGTGGCTCTTTCAATGGTATATGAAGTAGTAGTTGTTATTCAACCAGAAAATATAATAACTATTAATTGTCGTGGTTTTATTTTCTTGGCCCATTTGGTTAAGATTTCGAAGGGAAAAGTAGAAATAGAAACATGAGGCCAATGAGCCTTGGCTCTAGTGGCATTTCTCCCCTCTTCCCACCTCAAGGTCTAGGGTTCAAACCCTAGAGGATGCAATTGAGAAAAAAATGTGATAAATATGTGAGGAGTGTGTGGGTATGTTGTGTACCTAGGATTGTGGGTTGTCCAATCCATTGGGGTACCTAGGATTGGGAGTTGTCCAATCCACCGACCAAAAAAAAAAAAAAAAAAAACATGAGTATCCCATCCAAAAAAAAAAGAGTAGAGGTAGAAGTGGGAAGTTGTGTTTTATTTGAATATAATTAGAATAATTACCTAAATCATTCCCCAAGAATTTTTAAAGTGGATATTTTAGTCCTTAAAAAAATTAATACACAGATTAATTTCTAAAATTTTATTCCGGCAGGCAAATAGTCTCCAATTTATTTTCCACCAGAGTAATTACACAGACCAATTACCAAAAATTTTAAAAGTGGACATTTTAGTTTAAAAAAACACAAATTAACATACAGATCAATCTCTAACATTTTTCTCCGTCAGACATAACAGTTCTCCGTCTAAAACAATAAAATAAAATAATTATTATTAATAATTACACAATAATATTGTACCATAAATTTTTTATATTTTTTGGACAAAAATAATAAAAAATTTATTCATTAAATTCTTATATATATATTTATAATATAAAAAGTATATATATTCATTCAATAATAATAATAATAATAATAATAATAATAAATAAAATTATTAGAGATTATTGTACAAAAAATTTAATGTGAAAATTATTTGATATTTTTATATATAATATAATAAAAAATGTCTTATTTTAAAAAATATTTGTATTAAAAGAAAATATTTTAATTTGAATTTCAAAGTATCATTATTCATCTTACTTGTTTCTCACAAAAAGAGTGTATTAATATGCTAGTATATCATCATATTCACATGCACAAAGCTAAGTTAATAATAATAAAAGGTTGACATAGTAAAAGTAAAATGGACGGGGGACTGTTATATGTCTAACAGAGAAAAATGTTAGGGATTGATCTGTGTATTAATTTTTCTTGTGGACTAAAATATCTAATTTTAAAATCCTATTGGAGACTGATCTGGATAATTACTCTACTAAAAAATGAACTGGGGACTGATCTGTCTGTCGAAGTAAAACTTTGGGGATTGATTTGTATATTAATTTTTCTTGGGGACTAAAATATCCGCTTTTAAAATTCTTGGAAACTGATTTCGGTAACTACTCGTATATAAAGAATTTGGATCCTCTAAATTTTGAATTTCACTTTAGAGGATAAAGTATGATCTCTCACCATTATTTCATAGGTGGAACTAAGAAAAAACATGTGAGAGAAAAAATATTTAATGATGAGAGATCATATATTTTATCCTCTAAAGTAAAAATTCAAAATTTAAAGGATCTAAATTCAATTGTAAAAGTATTTTTTTTAATCAAAATAATAAAGTTACAATACTACTTTGATTTGATTATAACAAAAAGTAAAAAAACGCATAAATTTCCTACAGTAGATAGAAGAAAGTTCACAAGTGCTAGGTTACCTACTTAAAATATACATTATTGGGTTATTGGTTTTCTACCCTTTTTTTATGAATTCAAATAAACAAATAACGTACATTATAGTCAAAAGCATTTTATTTATTTATTTATTATCTAAATAACCACTTCTTTGTTGTTTCTTACTTGCTTCCTTCCACAATCCCGTCCATACCAACACTTATTTAAGTTTGATTTGCGACCACACAATTGGCATTATTAGTGATCACTTGGTCGAGTCCATTTTCTTTAATTTATGATCTTAGACTCTTAGTACACTTTTTTATTCTTTTCTTTTCTTTCTATGTATGTAAATTATAATAGTCTCCAAAATAATAATACCATGAATGTTTGAATATTCATTAGCCCGAAGACCTGGAAGTAAACATAAGAAGACAAGGTAGCTTGGAAGGCACTTTCTTTAGTGTTAGTTTCTTTCCAAGGATGACCAGGGAGCTTTATTGTATTATTTCAAAGTTAGATAAAGCTCTTTTGTTTTATAAAAGCTACCATTGATGTGTAACATAGTATTTTCATTCACACCTCTTTCTGTGTTTTTATGTTGATTTTATTTAAACAATGGCATCTTTAATTATGATGGCGAGCACTTATTAATATTTCTCTTCATAACCCCTGTAATTAATAGTTAAGTACAAACTTTTTTATATACTAGATATATATTTTTAACTAATTATAAGACAATAAAATTACATCTTTTTCTCACAATTATTATAGTGTTTAGTCTAATGATAATTATTACTTGAGGTGCAACACTATTAATAACGTAACACATTTTAGTGAGAATAAAAAAAGACTCTTTAGACACCAAAAGAGAAAAAGACTCTTTTTTCCTAAACATTTACCTTGGAAGTTTCCTACGCATTACTTCTATGATATCTAGATTATCTAACTTGACTAATAGAAGTGTATCTTCTGAGAAAAATAAGCTAATAAATTAAAAGTGTTATTTTGACGATACTGTTGGACAAAATTTCTCCTAGACTAGACTAGTTTATGAAAGAATTGAACTTTAATTTAATAGTTAAATTATTAGTAGTGTATATGATCAATTAACTGAATTTAGATAAGAAAGTTTGAACATATATTTATGGATGAGAAAGATGAATCTTTTACCTTTCTTCTTCTCCATATAGCAAAGTAAAGTAGGGGACACAAATTAAATAATATATTACAGTACTGATATATCATATATATCACAAATTAAAATACAGCTAAAACCAACTTTTTCTTAATAGCTAGTGCAACCTTGGATTTTCGGTTGTAGCTTCCATAAAGTTCAAACTATAGTTTATAGAAATGCCATATAATAGATGTAGCTCAGGTATATCAAATAAAGTTACAAAAATTTAATGGTACGGTGTCCCCGAATATCACCAAATTTTGGGTCCAAAAATTTTAGCTAGTTATGTAAGAGGGGAGTAGTGTTCAAGAACTATAAATAACGACTACATTAATTTTATATATATGTATGATCTTTACGTTATATTCAGTTGTAATCGATGATAAGATTAAATTCTAAGTTATTTTGTGTAATATTATAGGTCGATTATAACAAATAATGATCGGCCTAATTATTGTAATTAATAATAATGATAGCCGAATCTTGAATAAAGAACTAATTCTTATACATCCATCTATAAAAGGGATTTTTGAGAAAGAAAAGAGATACGTTTTTTACTACAACAAAAGAATCTCATAACTAATATATATATATATATATATATATATATAGGTGATGTCTATGGTGGCTCAATAAATAATGACATGATTAAAGGTTGACTAACCATTTAAAGGATAACATGTGGATATGTAGTAAGTAAACTTATTATTATATATTTAAAGGAATGTATGAATAAAAAAAGTTTATTGTTAGAGCAAAAGGAAAAATGCAATATTTTATTTTTTCTTGTGGGTCTTTGCAGTGATAGAACAAAAACTGAAAATTAATTATCTAAGAATGGCAAACCAAAAAACTTATGTATCGTGAGCAAATAGAAACAAAAATCTTTGTAACTTCTTGTTTAAAGAATAATAAAATGTCTAAAAAATAATAATTAGAGAGATACGATGATGATGAATCTATTTTATTTAAATATTTTATATTTGTGAAATATATATTATAAAAATTATAAATAAAAATATAAAAAATATGATTTTATATTAAAAATTTAATTAATATAATTAAATACTAATTATTTACACATTTTTATTTACTTAAGAGTAACTTTATCTATTCATAATAAATTTAAATGTTACTAAAATTTATTTTTATATTATTATATTATTTGGACATTTTTTTAAAAATAAATAGATTAGATTATACTAAAAAAGGTATACTTTCATTGTTTTTGTTATCAATTATTTATTTTTTTTAAATTTTGTCTTCTTTATTTTTTTTAACATAGGTCTAGTTATTGGTTTTGGATAATTATTTTAAAACAAAGACATGAAATTATATCTCAAACAGTTTTGCTAGGAAATTAATTAGAAGAAAACCAATTTAAACTAACTAATTGAAAAACATGTCTGTTATAGAAAAAAAATTCTACTATTCTAATTTTTAAAATTTTAAAATTAAAAATAAAAAAAGATTAACTTAGTTAACTTACAGTGGAGTTAATTTTTTAGACTTTTTATATCTCAAATGTATAATATATATTTGATTTATTCCTTTTAAATTAGTCACTTTAGTTTAAGTAATACTTTAAAAAAAATATTAAACTGACTAGATAAAAGGAACAAATTGAATATATATTACACATTTAAAATATTAATGTTTTTGTTTTTAAAATAATTTTCCAAGACCAATAATTACATCTACGTTGGAAAAAAATTGAAAGCGGACGAAATTATAAAACAAAAAGAAAAAACTTAAAATAATTAATAACAAAAAGCAATGAAGGTATAATATTTTAATATATTATAATCTCTTTATTTTCAAATAATTATAATATAATAATATAAAAAAATTAAATTTTAGTAACATTTAAATTTATTATGGATAGATAAAATTACTCTTAAATGAATGAAAATGTGTAATTAAATTAATATATTTTACAAATATAATATATTAAAAAAATAATTCATCATCTTATATGTTTTTTTTTCTTTTTGTAAACTATCTCTCTCTTTTATTATCATCAATTTTTTTTAAATAAAAAGTAGCAGAAATTTTTTTGATTTAATTACTATAAGGCTCAAGAGACAAAAATAGCTTTTTGTATTGCATTTCTCTTTTTACCATCAGTAATTTATGGCATTTACTACACTCAACATTCCCCTTAAATGTATAATAAGTAAACTCTTCGCCATGTGTCATCTATTGAAGGGTTAGTCAACCTTTTGGCCATGCTTAGCCACCTATTGTTAGGCCACCAGAGACCTCACCATATATATATTGCTAGTGTTAGGATGTCTTTTGTAGATACTCATATTTTTTATTTTCGACAATTCGAGTTATACCTCATCAACATAAAAAGAACTAGAAGAGCTTGAAATCCAATCAGATGAATTATATCAAGAAATATCAATAAGATTATATATATATGTGAAAAATTTTTAAATATTTTAAAAATATTAGTATTTTAGTGATTTTAATTGATAATTTTGATTATATGTACATATTTATAATTTAGATCAATAATTAAAATACTAATATTCATGAAATATCAATATTTATGAAATATCTAAAAATCTCCCATGGTTTTATGACGTTAATTATCAAAGCGAATGTAAGAATAAGTTCGACTGCATTTGAAAGAAAATTAGTTTCTTTCTCTAAGTAATATCTTATGTTAGGTAGCGTTTGGTGGAGAGACAGAGACGGAAAGACTGAGACTGAGAGACAGAGACTAAGAGACAGGGATTGAAATAAATCTCAGTATTCTGTTTGGTGCAAAATGGGAGACAGAAATTAAAACAAGAATAAAACTCTAATTTAATTTGCACAAAGGGTAAAATTAGAATTAATTAATTGAAATGAAAGTATTTTAGGTATAAAATGTTATTAAAGTTTCAGTCTCAATCTCTAAAAATTTCAGTCCCCTGTGTCCCTACTTTTTGGAGGTACTGAAATACTGAAATTTTAGAGATAGAGACAGAAATTTTAGTACCAGTCTTTGAACTAGCAAACACAATACTGAGTCTCAGTCTCTCAGTCTCTGTCTCAGTACCTCAAAACAAACACTACCTAAAATACTAAAATTTTAGAGACAAAGACACAAATTTTAGTACCAGTCTCTGAACTAACAAACACAATACTGAATCTCAATCTCTGTCTCAGTACCTCAAAACAAACGCTACCTTAAAGACATAAAAATAAAAAATAGCACTTATTCTTATGGCTGATTTTTTTTTATATGGAAAAAATATTGGTATTTTTTTGGGAAATGGGATTATTTAGTATAATTACAGATGGGTGGATTTTGTAAGTAAAAAGTCAACACGTGGGGGGCGTGGTGGACACGTGTCAGCATCCTGGCTAACACGTGGGGGCGTGTTGGACACGTGGCAACGTATTGGCCAACACGTGGGGGTGTGTTGAATGAGTTCCACAATACTGTAATACACTTCAAATATCAATATTCAACCAAAACACCATCTCTATTTTTATATTAAAAATAATTTCTGTATTCTTATAATTGATGATGTCAATTAAATTGAATTAAAATTAATCAGAATAATGAATTAGAAAGGTTGCTTTTGTACCTGTACTTTGTACTAAGCTGCAAACAAACAATTTATATCTATGGTACGGTTTAGTTAGACCTGCAGAGAAAATGCCAAAATGAGGTCAGTTATTGGACTGTTGGAGGTCCAACGTTGTGAGATTGTGAAGTGTGAAGTGTGAAGTGTGAAGCATGCAAAGGTCGTTGTAATAAAGAAACCACGAACCTGTCCAATCATCTACCGTTAAATGCTTTGGTCACGATATTAGATCAGAGCCCCTTTTTTCTGCCTAATGATGAAATTATAGGGTGTGTGTTTGATTGCCGGAATTTAATTTTCAAAAGAGAGCGAAATTGGTGTAATGTTTGAAGATGGGTCTTTAAGTTAACAATTCAACTACATATTCTTTAAAAGTTGTATAATATTCAATCTTTTATTACAATAATTTAAAAAAAAACATAAAATAAACGCATCTAAAATTATTAATAAATTTAGTGTTTTTTTTTAAATTAAATATACATTTAAAATACAAATTAAATAAAATTAAAATTTAAAATTTCAATTTTAATTTTAAATTTCTGTTTCAGATTTAATATATTGCAATTTAAATACAAATTCAAAAATCAATTTAGTTAAAATTTAAAATTCGAATTTAAAATTCTAAAATAAATCTTAAACCATCTTAGATCACTAGAAAAATCTTCGCTCCATAAAGATTGTGCACTCCTCTGCGACAATATCCTCTTTCGATGACGCGTTCCTCCCCGCGACGCGCACACCCCCACACCTCCTCCATTGATGGACTCCTCTCCGTCCTTGGTCTCCTCCCTCGCGCCACGCACAACTGCCCCCTTCTCCCGCGCCTACTCCGGTCTCTTCCACCATGTCGCACTCCTTCTGTCTCTGGTATTTCTGCTTGCAAAATTCTAAAAAAAAAATTGGTTGAGTTCATTCATGAAGATATGTTATCCTTTTTTTTTCTCTTAATAAAAAGTTCTATTTTTTTAAATTTATGTATAATATTGGAAGTGTCTGTTTTTTTCTTTTTTTTAAATGTATTTGTGATTATAATTTTTTGTTTGCACTCATATGTTTGATTTGGGAGTTGTAATGTTAACCTAATTTGAATGTGTCAATATTTAATTTTGGATGTGTTTACGTTATTCATTATGTTCTTATGTACATATATAAGTTTTTTTTACATGAGTTTTGGATGTGTTGATAAAATATTTAGAGTGCATTCTTATTATTTTGGATGTGTATTTGAATTTAATTTTTTCTGTGTTCAATATGTAATTTAGAATTACAATGAGAATAATTTAGATGTGTTAATACATATTTTTGAATGTGTTTATGTTGTTTATTTAATTTTAGACGTGTTTTTGACATGAATTTTGAATGTTTTGAACAAAAAAATGATTGAAGTAAGTTTAATTGATTTTAAAAACTTCATTAATTTTTTAAAAATTAGTACACGAAAAGTTGTTACGAGTTTTATGGTTTATTTTGCAAAAAATTAATGTATTGTAAGTAGTTACAAATTTTACGGTGATAAGTATTCAAAATAAAAGTGGTTCCTTACAAATAGAAAATATGATTAATTAAAAAATTAAAATAATAAAATATTAAATTTAAAAATTGAATAAAGACTGAATTTTATTGTACAAATAACATTTTTCTTAGGCTAAATATGAGAATATAGTTCTGAGCTGTTTGTGAAAATTTTTTTTTTAAAAAGCTTTTTACAATTTATGAGAAGTCTTTTACTTTATTTTCCCTTTTGGTAGAGTATGAAAAAATAGTATGATATTATGTTGTATTTTTTTTTCTCATTAACTATTTATTGAGGCGTAATCTTAAGTCATACGACCATACTTGTTTATTTTTTAAATTGGAAAAACTACCATTTGTACCCATGAATTTTGCGAACGCTGACAAAAGTACCCATCAAACAAGAAAACTAACGTTGTATCCATGAAAGATGGGTTCCGTGTGACAATAGTACCCAAACCGTGATTTTTCGTTGACTTTTTAATAAAATTTCCAAATTACCCTTTCTATCTTCTTCCCCAAATTCCAAATTTCTCACTCTTCTTTTCTCAACTCACCACCACTCTCTCTCTCTCTCTCTCTCTCTCTCTCTCTCTCTCTCTCTCTCTCTCTCTCTCTAAAACGCTTCAACGCACTCTAACCAAACTTCGGCATTTCGTTTTACATCACTAAACGCGGTTTCAATTTCTTGCTAGGGTTCCCAAAAATGGAGGTGAAACTCGCCGATTACAAAGATATCCGAGAATTTCAGTTCGAAGCCGATTTTGCAAGTAATGGACTTCAAACTTGTGCAGTCGCAATAGAACAATACCAAGAGATTCTGTTTGGTTCTCTCTGATGGCTCCCATTACCAGCAAAGCATGCTTGCTACGCAGAAGAACGATTTGATCCATTCTGACAAGTTACAGAGAGGTTCTATCATCGTTCTCAATCAGTACACATGCAGCCTTGTCCAGGGCCGATCGTATGTGTTGTTTCTCCTTTTTTCTCTGTGTGTCTTAGCTATCAATTTTATCTTTTTAGATTTGGAATCAGCAGAAAGGTGATGTTGTTGCTTTGGATTGAGAAGATTTTCTGGGGGTGGTGGTTTGTTAAAGGTGGTTCTTTATTGTGTTGTTCTCTTATCTTCTAGTGTGTTTGACAGCTTTAATATCTATTCTTGTTTATTCAAGTTTTGATGAAGTTCAATCTGTTTTGTGTTCTGTCCTCTGGGTTTCCAAGTTTGTGTTGTCTTTGAAATCTCATGAATTTTAATGCTTCGGAAAATAGGATCTTTGGAAGGAGGATGACTGGAAATTGTGTGATAGTTGAAGAATTAAATGAAAGGAAATTAATTTTATATTCTTCATGCATGGTGGCTGGCAGCAGCAGAGGAGGAAGACGAGGGATGAGGGTTGTGAAATTTGAAATTTAGGGAAGAAGATAGAAGGGGTAATTTGGGAATTTTATTAAAAAGTCAACAAAAAATCACGGTTTGGATACTATTGTCACACGAAACCCATCTTTCATGGGTACAACGTTAGTTTTCTTATTTGATGGATACTTTTGTCAGCGTTCGCAAAATTTATGGGTACAAATGGTAGTTTTTCCTTTTAAATTTTATGTTTTATAAGTACCGTGATACTATGTAATGTAACGCAACTGTATGCAGTTAAGTTGATGCAACAGTAAAATACATAACTAATAAAAAAATAAACCCAACATATAACATTAAACTACTTTTTCCCATTCTCTGAAAATAAAAAGACTTTTTGGAGACTACAAGATAGAGATACAAAAAAAAATTGCATATTATAAGAAAAGTAAAAGCTTCTTACATATATAGGCTAAAAAAATTAATATGAAAAAAATGTGTGAGTTTTTGCTGGAAATAAAAGTTTTTGGTGTATATACAGGTGGATGGACGTTACAGATATAGTAGAGCCAACACGCAGATAAGGTATTGACTCAGCACATACAAATGTCCTAATCAGAAGCGACACACACCATGCGTCTTGTCCACGTGGCGATCATCCAAGCAACACGTACCATACGCGTTGAATACATGTCAGGCGTGCAAAGCAATACGCACTCTGCGTGTTGTATACATGTCAAATGCAGATTCGATGGCATTCTAACACGTAACATGCGAGGTGAATCCTCTGCCTATAAAAACCGAAGTTCATTACCATTTTACTTCATTATGAGAGGTGTTTTAGTGTATTGTTGGTGTGATGGAGGGCACTGCAAATATAGTGGTTTACCACAACGGTGAGGTTATACGAAATACATATGAGGGGGTGAGCTTCGCACGTGAGAATACATTTTCGTTTGTGGTTTCGTGTACTATAACATTCGCAGAACTACAATACGGTTTTTGTCAGAGCATACAGAGTAAAATTTTAAAGAGGGTGGGCAACATTCTCTATAGGAGTCCGGTTATCGTATTTGACAGTCTAATACAGTTTGAGATTATCCCAATCATTGACGAAACAAGTATTTAGCGAATGTTTCATATTCACCAGCAACCTCAGGTACAACACCTAAGGATCGAGTTGTACGCTGAATTTGAACATATAACTGTGGATGAGATTCAACATGACCAATACATGCAAGATGATAGAGTTGAAGCGTATGAAGGAATGAACAATGATAGTGAAGAGGAGTTTGAAGCTACGTATGAAGCTGGTGATGAGGACGAGGACGGCGATGGGAGAGGTGAGGTAGCCATGGAAACTTTAGTAGTTTCACCCGCAGTCAGTCAACCCATGCATGGACGTTTCACCTTTTATGCGTAGCTTGGATCTTGACGCCATGCATGCACTGGAATTCCCCGAATATGCGAATATAGGTATGTGAGGAGTGGCTAGTATATTTCACTTAATTTTGTTTATGGATCGATGAGCGACAATTTATTTATTTATTTATTTTGTATAGGTGTTGCTGATCTTGAGGATGGAAAGTTCAAGATTGGAATGGAATATAGTTCTAAAAAATCAGTCATCGCGGCAATTCAAAGTTACACTATCTCTAGAAGAGTCGATTACGTTATTTATAAGTTCGAGCCACAGACGTTCTATGCAAAATGCAAGACTTATGGACGTGGGTGCGATTAGCTTATCCGAATCAGCTTGATACAGAAGAAAGTTTGTTGGGAGATTCGGAGATACAACGTGAGACACACGTATTCCATGGGAACGATTTCACAGGATCACTCCAAGTTGGATTCAGATACCATTGTTGAGGCTAAAAAACCATTGGTTGAATCCGACCCGTCCATAAAGGTGAAATCTATAATTGTAGAAGTCCAAGCAAGATTCAACTGCACCATTAGTTACCAAAAGGCTTGGTTGGCAAAGCAGAAGACGATAGCCAAAGTTTTTGATGGATGGAAAAAATCTTACCAAGCTTTATTATTGTGGTTCTCGACCATGGTTCAAAAGATGCCTAGTTTACAAGTCCAAATAGAAACATGACCCCTGTATAACAGGGGTGAAGAGGTGGATGGTGTTAGGATACTTCACCTGATATTTTGGAGTTTTAATCTATGCGTTAGATCTTTCAAATATTGTAAGCTGCTAGTTCAGGTTGACGGCACCCACCTATATGGAAAATATAAAGGTTGTCTTTTGGTTGCATGATGAGCGGATAATTTATACGCTTTTTGGCATTATTTTTAGGTAGTTTTTAGTAGGATCTAGCTACTTTTAGGGATGTTTTCATTAGTTTTTATGCAAAATTTACATTTCTGGACTTTACTATAAGTTTGTGTATTTGTCTGTGATTTCAGGTATTTTCTGGCTGAAATTAAGGGACCTGAGCAAAAATCTTATTCAGGCTGACAAAGGACTGCTGATGCTGTTGGATTCTGACCTCCCTGAACTCGAAATAAATTTTCTGGAGCTACAGAACTCCAAATGGCGCGCTTTCAATTGCGTTTGAAAGTAGACATCTAGGGCTTTCCAGCAATATATAATGGTCCATGCTTTGTTCGAGTTTAGACGACACATGCTGCATTCTGGAGTAAAACGCCAGAAACACGTCACAAACCAGAGTTAAATTCCAAAAACACGTTACAACTTGGCGTTTAACTCCAAGAGAAGTCTCTGCACGTGTAAAGCTCAAGCTCAGCCCAAGCACACACCAAAGTGGGCCCCGGAAGTAGATTTTTGCACTTAGATTTATTTCTGTAAACCCTAGTAGCTAGTTTAGTATAAATAGAACTTTTTACTATTGTACTAGGTGTCTTTGACCAGGTCCTTTTCCCTATTGTTCGAATTCATATCACATTTTGGGGGCTGGCCATTCGGCCATGCCTGGACCACCATCACTTATGTATTTTCAACAGTGGAGTTTCTGCACACCATAGATTAAGGTGTGGAGCTCTGCTGTACCTCGAGTTTTAATGCCATTACTACTATTTTCTATTCAATTCATGCTTATTCTTATTCTAAGATATTTGCTAAACTTCAACCTGATGGATGTGATGATCCGTGACACTCATCATCATCCGTCCTTATGAACGCGTGACTGACAACCACTTCCGTTCTACCTTAGATCGAGCGTGTATCTCTTGAGTTCCTTAACCAGAATCTTCGTGGTATAAGCTAAAACCATTTGGCGGCCACTCTTGAGAATCCGAAATGTCTAAACCTTGCCTGTGGTATTCTGAGTATGATTCAGGGATTGAATGACTGTGACGAGCTTCAAACTCATGATTGTTGGGCGTGGTGACAGACGCAAAAAAATCAATGAATTCTATTCCGACATGATCGAGAACCGACAGATGATTAGTCGTCCTGTGACAGAGCATATGGACCATTTTCACTGAGAGGATGGGAAGTAGCCATTGACAACGGTGATGCCCTACATACAGCTTGCCATGGAAAGGAGTATGAAGGATTGAAGGAATGTAGTAGGAAAGCAGAGATTCAACAGGGACAAAGCATCTCCATACACTTATCTGAAATTCCCACCAATGATTTACGTAAGTATCTCTATCTTTATTTTGTGCTTTATTTATTATTAATTTCGAAAACCTTTATAACCATTATAATCTGCTGACTGAGATTTACAAGATGACCGTAGCTTGCTTCATACCAACAATCTCCGTGGGATCGACCCTTACTCATGTAAGGTTTATTACTTGGACGACTCAATGCACTTGCTGGTTAGTTGTGCGAAGTTGTGAAGAATGTGAGTGAACCATAGTAGTGTGCACCAAGTCTTTGGAGCCATTACTAAGAATTGTTCGACTTATAAAAAGTGTAAATCACAATTTTGCCTATCAAGTTTTTGGCGCCGTTGCCGGGAATTGTTTGAGTTTGGACAACTGACGGTTCATCTTGTTGCTCAGATTAGGTAATTTTCTTATCAAAAAGTTTTCAAAAATCTTTCAAAGAATTTTATTTTATTTTCATTTTTTTAAAAAAAAAGAAATTTTCGAAAAACCCAAAATATATATATATATATAATAAAATCATAAAAAAATCAAAAATATTTTATGTTTCTTGTTTGAGTCTAGTGTTAATTTTTAAGTTTGGTGTCAATTGCATGTTTTTAAAAACCTTTGCATTTTTTCGAAAATTCATGCATGTGTTCTTCATGATCTTCAAGTTGTTCTTGACAAGTCTTCTTGTTTGATCTTCATATTTTCTTATTTTATGTCTTTTGTTGTTTTTTATATGCATTTTTGCATTCATAGTGTCTAAGCATTAAAGATTTCTAAGTTTGGTTTCTTGCATGTTTTTCTTTTCTTGAAAATTTTCAAAAATTAGTCTTGATGTTCATCTTGATCTTCAAAGTGTTCTTGGTGTTCATCTTGACATTCATAGTGTTATTGCATGCATCATGTGTTTTGATCCAAAATTTTCATATTTTGGGTCATGTTTGTGTTTTTCTCTCTCCTCATTAAAAATTCAAAAATAAAAAATATCTTTTCCTTCTTTTACTCAAAAATTCGAAATCTTTGGGTTGACTTAGTCAAAAATTTTTAAAATAAGTTGTTTCTTGTTAGTCAAGTCAAGATTTCAATTTTAAAAAAAATCCTATTTTTTCAAAAATCAAATCTTTTTTATTTTTTTATTATTTTCAAAAATTTTTAAAATTTATTTTCAAAATCTTTTTCTTATCTTTATTTCAAAATTTCGAAAACTTTACTAATAATTAATGTGATTGATTCAAAAATTTGAAGTTTGTTACTTTCTTGTTAAGAAAGGTTCAATCTTTAAATTCTAGAGTCATATCTTTTAGTTTCTTGTTAGTCAAGTAATCAATTTTAATTTTAAAAATCAAATCTTTTCCAAAATATCTTTTTCAATCATATCTTTTCAAAACATCTTTTTCAAATTATCTTTTCAAAATTGATTTTCAAATCTTTTTCAACTAACTAATTGACTTTTTGTTTGTTTTACTATTTCTTATCTTTTTCAAAACCACCTAACTACTTTCCTCTCTCTAATTTTCAAAAATTACCTCCCTCTTTCTTCTCTCTCATCTCTTTCTATTTATTTATTCATTTACTAACACTTCTCTTCATCTTAAAATTCGAACCCCCTCTTCCTCTCTGAGTTCGAATTTTCCTCTTTTCCTTCTTCTATTCTTTTCTTCTTCTACTAACATAAAGGAATCTTTTTACTGTGGTAAAGAGGATCCCTATTATTATTTTCTGTTCCCTTCTTTTTCATATGAGCAGGAGCAAGGACAAGAATATTCTTGTTGAAGCAAATCCTGAACCTGAAAGGACTCTGAAGAGGAAACTAAGAAAAGCTAAATTACAACAATCCAGAGACAACCTTACAGAAATTTTCGAAAAGGAAGAGGAGATAGCAGCTGAAAATAATAATGCAAGGAGGATGCTTGGTGACTATACTACACCTACTTCCAAATTTGATGGAAGAAGCATCTCAATCCCTGCCATTGGAGCAAACAATTTTGAGTTGAAACCTCAACTAGTTGCTCTGATGCAACAGAATTGCAAGTTTTATGGACTTCCATCAGAAGATCTCTACCAGTTTTTAACTGAGTTCTTGCAGATCTGTGAGACTGTTAAGACTAATGGAGTAGATCCTGAAGTCTACAGGCTCATGCTTTTCCCTTTTGCTGTAAAAGACAGAGCTAGAACGTGGTTGGACTCACAACCTAAAGATAGCCTGGACTCTCGGGATAAGCTGGTCACGACCTTCTTGGCTAAGTTCTTTCCTCCTTAAAAGCTGAGCAAGCTTAGAGTGGATGTTCAGACCTTCAAACAAAAAGATGGTGAATCTCTCTATGAAGCTTGGGAAAGATACAAGCAGATGACCAAAAGGTGTCCTTCTGACATGCTTTCAGAGTGGACCATTTTGGATATATTCTATTATGGTCTATCTGAGTTCTCTAAGATGTCACTGGACCATTCTGCAGGTGGATCCATTCACCTAAAGAAAACACCTGCAGAAGTGCAAGAACTCATTGACATGGTTGTAAATAACCAATTCATGTACACTTCTGAGAGGAATTCTGTGAGTAATGAGACGCCTCAGAGGAAGGGAGTTCTTGAAATTGATGCTCTGAATGCCATATTAGCTCAGAACAAAATATTGACTCAGCAAGTCAACATGATTTCTCAAAGTCTGAATGGATGGCAAAATGCATCCAACAGTACTAAAGAGGCATCTTCTGAAGAAGAAGCTTATGATCCTGAGAACCCTGCAATGGCAGAGGTGAATTACATGGGTGAACCCTTTGGGAACACCTATAATTCTTCATGGAAAAATCATCCAAACTTCTCATGGAAGGATCAACAAAAGCTCCAACAAGGCTTGAATAATGGTGGAAGAAACAGGCTTAGCAATAACAAGCCTTTTCCATCATCTTCTCAGCAACAGACAGAGCATTCTGAGTAGAGCTCCTCTAGCTTAGCAAACATAGTCTCTGATCTGTCTAAGGACACTTTAAGTTTCATGAGTGAAACAAGGTCATCCATCAGAAATTTAGAGGCACAACTGGGCCAGCTGAGTAAGAAAATCACTGAAACTCCTCCTAGTACTCTCCCAAGCAATACTGAAGAGAGTCCAAAAAGAGAGTGCAAGGCTATTGAAATAATCAAAATGGCCAAACCTAGAGAGGAAGGGGAGGACGTGAATCCCAATGAGGAAGACCTCATGGGACGTCTCTCAAACAAGAAGGAGTTCTCTATTGAGGACCTAAAGGAATCTGAGGCTCATATAGAGACCATAGAGATTCCTTTAAACCTCCTTTTGCCATTCATGAGCTCTGAGAACTATTCTTCCTCTGAAGAGGATGAAGATGTAACTGAAGAGCAAGTTGCTCAATATCTAGGAGCTATCATGAAGCTGAATACCAAGTTGTTTGGTAATGAGACTTGGGAAGATGCACCTCCCTTGCTCATTAGTGAACTAGATAGATGGGTTCAACAAACTTTACCTCAAAAGAAACAAGATCCTGGTAAATTCTTAATACCCTGTACCATGGGCACCATGACCTTTGAGAAGGCTCTGTGTGACCTGGGGTCAGGTATAAATCTTATGTCACTCTCTGTAATGGAGAAACTGGGAATCTTTGAGGTACAAACTGCCACTTTCTCATTAGAGATGGAAGACAAGTCAATAAGACAAGATTATGGAATGGTAGAGGACATGTTAGTGAAGGTTAAAGGCCTTTACATCCCTGCTGATTTCATAATCTTAGACACTAGGAAGGAAGAGGATGAATGCATCATCCTTGGAAGACCCTTCCTAGCCACAGCTGAAGCTGTGATTGATGTTAATAGAGGAGAATTAGTCCTTCAATTGAATGGGGACTACCTTGTGTTTAAGGCCCAAGGGTATCCCTCTGTAAACATGAAAAAGAGGCACGATAAGCTTCTCTCAATACAGAGTCAAACAAAGCCCCCACAATTAAACTCTAAGTTTGGTGTTGGGAGGCCACAACCAAACTCTAAGTTTGGTGTTGAAACCCCACATTTAAACTCTAAGTTTAGTGTTGGGAGGTCCTAACAATGCTCTAAACATATGTGAAGTTCCATGAGAGCTCACTGTCAAGCTATTGACATTAAAGAAGCGCTTATTGGGAGGCAACCCAATTTTTATTTATCTATATTTTTATTGTTCTTTTATGTTTTATTAGGTTCATGATTATGTGGAGCCACAAAACAAATACTAAAATTAAAAACAGAATCAAAAATAGCAGAGGAGACAGCACACCTTGGAGGAAGAGCTTCCTGGCGTTTAAACGCCAGTAAGGAGCATCTGGCTGGTGTTCAACGCCAGAACAGAGCATGAATCTGGCGTTGGATGCCTGAAACAAGCAGCAGTCTGGCGTTTAAACGCCAGGATTACACCCTAAGGAGAGCTGGCGTTAAACGCCAGAAACAAGCATGGAACTGGTGTTCAACGCCAGAAATATGCTGCAGACTGGCGTTGAACGCCCAAAACAAGCATAGAGCTGGCATTTAACGCTAGAAACAAGCATCAATCTAGCGTTAAACGCCAAGATTGCATGCAGAGGGTGTTTTACACGCCTAATTGGTGCAGGAATGATAAATCCTTGACACCTCAGGATATGTGGACCCCACAGGATCACCTCAGGATCTGTGGACCCCACAGGATCCCCACCTACCTCAACTCACCCTCTCTCTTCTTCACATAACCCAATAACACTCTTCCCCAAAAATCCTTCACTAATCACCTCAATCTCTCTTCCCCATTACGTCTTCACCACTCACATCCATCCACTCTTCCCCATAAACCCCACCTACCTTCAAATTCAAAATCTCTTTCCATAACCACTTATGGCACCTAAGGCCGGAGAAACCTCTAGAAAAGGGAAAGGGAAGACAAAAGCTTCCACCTCCGAGTCATGGGAGATTGAGAGATTCATCTCAAAGGTCCATCAAGACCACTTCTATGAAGTTCTGGCCAAGAAAAAGGTGATCCCTGAGGTCCCTTTCATGCTCAAGAAAAATAAGTATCCGAAGATCCGACATGAGATCCAAAGAAGAGGTTAGGGAGTTCTGACCAACCCCATTCAACAAGTTGGAATATTAATGGTTCAAGAGTTCTATGCCAATGCATGGATCACTAGGAACCATGATCAAAGTATGAACCCGAATCCAAAGAATTATCTTACAATGGTTCGGGGGAAATGCTTAGATTTTAGTCCGGAAAATATAAGGTTGGCGTTCAACTTGCCTATAATGCAAGAAAACGCACGCCCCTACACTAGAAGGGTCAACTTTGATCAAAGGTTGGACCAAGTTCTTATGGACATATGTGTTGAAGGAGCTCAATGGAAAAGAGACTCTAAAGGCAAGCCGATTCAATTGAGAAGACTGGACCTTAAGCTTGTGACTAGAGGATGGTTGGAGTTCATCCAACGCTCCATCATCCCCACCAGCAACCGATCCGAAGTTACTGTGGATCGGTCCATCATGATCCATAGCATCATGATTGGAGAGAAAGTAGAAGTTCATGAAGTCATCTCTCTAGAACTCTATAAAGTAGCCGAAAAGCCCTCTACCTTGGCAAGGCTAGCTTTTCCTCATCTCATTTGCCATCTATGCTACTCAGCTGGAGTTGTCATAGAAGGAGACATCCTCATTGAGGAGGACAAACCCATCACTAAGAAGAGGATGGAGCAAACAAGAGAGCCCATTCATGGATCTCAAGAGACGCATGAGGAAGCTCATCATCAAGAAATCCCTGAGATGCCTCAAGGGATTCATTTTTCTCCAAATAACTATTGGGAACAACTCAACACTTCTCTAGAAGACTTGAGTTACAACATGGACCAACTAAGGGTGGAACACCAAGAGCACTCCATCATTCTCAATGAGATTAGAGAAGATCAAAGAGCTATGAGAGAGGAGCAACAAAGGCAAGGAAGAGACATAGAGGAGCTCAAGGACGCCATTTTGTCCTTCAAGAAGAAGACGCCACCATCACTAAGGTGGACTCATTCCTTAACTTCCTTGTTCTTATCTTTCTGTTTTTTGGTTTTTGAGCTTCATGTTTGTCTATGTTTGTGTCTTTACTACATGATCATTAGTATTTAGTAAATATGTCTTAAGACTATGAATAATTCCATGAATCCTTCACCTTTCTTAAATGAAAAATATTTTTAATACAAAAGAACAAGAAGTACATGAGTTTCGAATTCATCCTTGAAATCAGTTTAATTATATTGATGTGGTGACAATACTTTTTGTTCTCTGAATGAATGCGTGAACAGTGCATATTTTTGATCTTGTTGTTTATGAATGTTAAAATTGTTGGCTCTTGAAAGAATGATGAACAAGAGAAATGTTATTGATGATCTGAAAAATCATAAAATTGATTCTTGAAGCAAGAAAAAGCAGTGAAGAACAAAGCTTGCGAAAAAAAAGTGGCGAAAAAAAAAAGTAGAAAGAAAAAGAAAAAGCAAGCAGAAAAAGCCACTAGCTCTTTAAACCAAGAGGCAAGAGCAAAAAATCCAATAGCCCTTAAAACCAAAAGGCAAAGGTAAAAAGAATCCAAGGCTTTAAGCATCAATGGATAGGAGGGCCCAAGGAAATAAAATCCCGGCCTTAGCGGCTAAATCAAGCTGTCCCTAACCATGTGCTTGTGGCATGCAGGTCTAAGTGAAAAGCTTGAAACTGAGTGGTTAAAGTCGAGATCCAAAGCAAAAAGAGTGTGCTTAAGAGCTCTAGACACCTCTAACTGGGGACTTTAGCAAAGCTGAGTCACAATCTGAAAAGGTTCACCTAGTCATGTGTCTGTGACATTTATGTATCCGGTGGTAATACTGGAAAACAAAGTGCTTAGGGCCACGGCCAAGACTCATAAAAGTAGCTGTGTTCACGAATCAACATACTTAACTAGGAGAATTAATAACACTATCTGAACTTTGAGTTCCTATGGATGCCAATCATTCTAAACTTCAAGGAATAAAGTGAGATGCCAAAACTGTCCAGAAGCAAAAAGCTACAAGTCCCGCTCATCTAATTAGAACTAATATTCATTGATATTTTGATATTTATAGTATATTCTCTTCTTTTTATCCTATTTGATTTTCTGTTACTTGGGGACAAGCAACAATTTAAGTTTAGTGTTGTGATGAGCAGATAATTTATATGCTTTTTGGCATTATTTTTTGGTAGTTTTTAGTAGGATCTACCTACTTTTAGGGATGTTTTCATTGATTTTTATGCAAAATTCACATTTTTGGACTTTAATGAGTTTGTGGGTTTTTCTGTGATTTCAGGTATTTTCTGGCTGAAATTGAGGGACCTGAGCAAAAACCTGATTCAGGCTGACAAAGGACTGCTGATGCTGTTGGATTCTGACCTTCCTGCACTCGAAATAGATTTTCCGGAGCTACAGAACTTCAAATGACGCGCTTTTAATTGCCTTGGAAAGTAGACATCCAAGGCTTTCCAAAAATATATAATAGTCCATGTTTTGTTCGAGTTTAGATGACGCAAACTGGCATTCAACACCAGTTCCATGCTGCATTCTGGAGTAAAACGCCAGAAACACGTAACAAACCAGAGTTAAACGCCAAAAACACGTTACAACTTGGCGTTTAACTCCAAGAGAATCCTCTGCATGTGTAAAGCTCAAGCTCAGCCCAAGCACACACCAAAGTGGGCCCCGGAAGTGGATTTCTGCACTTAGACTCATTTCTGTAAACCCTAGTAGCTAGTTTAGTATAAATAGAACTTTTTACTATTGTACTAGGCGTCTTTGACCAGGTCCTTTTCCCTATTGTTCGAATTCATATCACATTTTGGGGGCTGGCCATTCGGCCATGCCTGGACCACCATCACTTATGTATTTTCAACGGTGGAGTTTCTACACACCATAGATTAAGGTGTGGAGCTCTGCTGTACCTTGAGTTTTAATGCCATTACTACTGTTTTCTATTCAATTCATGCTTATTCTTATTCTAAGATATTCGATGTACTTCAACCTGATGGATGTGATAATCTGTGATACTCATCATCATCCGTCCTTATGAATGCGTGACTGACAACCACTTCTGTTCTACCTTAGATCGAGCGTGTATCTCTTGGGTTCCTTAACCAGAATCTTCGTGGTATAAGCTAGAACCCTTTGGCAGCCACTCTTGAGAATCCGGAAAGTCTAAACCTTGTCTGTGGTATTCTGAGTAGGATTCAGGGATTGAATGACTGTGACGAGCTTCAATCTCGCGATTGTTGGGCGTGGTGACAGATGCAAAAGAATCAATTGATTCTATTCCGACATGATCGAGAACCGACAGATGATTAGCCATGGTGTGACAGAGCATTTGGACCATTTTTACTGAGAGGATGGGAAGTAGCCATTGACAACGGTGATGCCCTACATACAGCTTGCCATGGAAAGGAGTATGAAGGATTGAAGGAAGGTAGTAGGAAAGCAAAGATTCAACAGGGACAAAGCATCTCCATACACTTATCTGAAATTTCCACCAATGATTTACATAAGTATCTCTATCTTATCTTTATTTTGTGCTTTATTTATTATTAATTTCGAAAACCTTTATAACCATTATAATCTGCCTGACTAAGATTTACAAAATGACCATAGCTTGCTTCATACCTACAATCTTCGTGGGATCGACCCTTACTCACGTAAAGTTTATTACTTGGACGATCCAGAGCACTTGCTGGTTAGTTGTGCGAAGTTGTGAAGAATGTGAGTGAACCATAGTAGTGTGCACCAAGTCTTTGGAGCCATTACTAAGAATTGTTCGAGTTATAAAAAGTGTAAATCACAATTTTGCCTATCATTGCAGTTGCACAAGATGGGAGTCAAAACATTGTTCTGATTGCTTTTGTCATTGTAGAGGGTGAGACCGCTAATGCGTGGCACTTTTTTCTCAGTAATTTACGAAGGCATATTGTAAGAAGAGACAGCGTGGGTATAATCCCTGATTGCCATGAGTCAATCCTGACAGTAGTAAATCGTAGCGGAGGTGATTGGAAACCTCCAAGAGTATGGTGGATAATTTGTATTTGGCACACTGATAGCAACTTCTTAAGGGAATTCAAGGTCTCGTACTTACAAAAGCTTGTAGTGAACATAGGGTGTTCAAAGACAGTGCAGGAGTGCAACATCAACTACAAGAGGTTGCAGAATAAGGCAAGGCATATGCTCGGTGGTGCGACAACATCGAATGTCTCCAGTGGGCATTAGCATTTGATGAGGGACATCAATGGCGTCACATGATGATGGACCTTGTTGAATGCATAAATTTAGAGTTAAAGGGTGTCCAAAATCTTCCTGCCTTGGCCCTCGTCCGAGTAATATATTATCGGTTGATCAAGCTATTTATGCGAATGAGTATTGATGCTCACCAGTGGAAGTGTGCTGGATTTACTTACTCTGAGTTTTCCACTCATCAGATAGAAGCAAATATGCAACGTGCAGAAAACAAAGTTAGGCACTGACTTGATAGAAGAAACGAGGTGTTTGAGGTGCACGAAATGCCTAGTAAAAGAGTGCTAGTAGTTGATTTTGCACGGCAGATGTACGACTGTGGGCATTTTCAGGTGGAGCGACTGCCATGTCGCCAAGTTATTGCTTACTGTGCTAACCAGCGCCTCAATTGGCCGGTGTATGTCAACGATGTGTACAAGATGTTAGAGATTCAAAAGATCTATATAATTGAGTTTGTCCTATTGGGCGACATGGAGACATGGTCTAATTAACCAAGACCAACGGTGGTCACGAATCCTACCTTGATACGAACTGTGAAAGGTCATTCCAAATTGACCTGCTATCTGAATGAAATGGACTCACGGAAAATGCGTGGTCCCTCAGTATGCTGTATTTACAGGAGACAGGTCTACGTCGTTGTATTTGAATTTTTAAGTTCCTGGATTTTTAAGTTAATGTATTTGAATTTTGAATTTTTAAGTTCATGTTATTTTTAAGTTAATGTATTTGAATTCTGAATTTCTAAGTTGATGTATTTTTAAGTTAATGTATATGGATTCTATATTTCTAATTCATGATTTAATCTATTAGAAAGATTGCAATTACGAGCACAACTAAATTTGAGTAAATAGAAGATCAATACAACCGTACGGTACAATGAACTAAATTCAACTAAACAGAAGATTCATATAACTACTACAAATATTAAATAAACAACAAAGATTTTTAGCAAAAGAAAAATAGATGATCAGCTTAATTCTTCTTTGACATCTACCCCATTCCTTTGTTCGCTATCTTGTTAACACTTGATGGAGTAAACTTATTCGGTGGATAGATCTTTGTCCGTAGGTTATACTGATGACCCCGACCAATTGCCTCTCCCTCTACTGGACCTGACCCACCTGCCTTTGCCAAAGCGGACGGACCAGGAATGTACTCGTCAACAACTTTTTGTGTCGGTGCATTCAAGTCAAGACCGCTTGGAACATCTGTAGGCACATTCAGATAACTCTGATCAATCTCAAGACGAACCATCTCCCGATGCCTGGTGTGCACGAGATAGTTGCTATGATACAGTGATGAGCGGATAATTTATACGCTTTTTGGCATTGTTTTTAGGTAGTTTTTAGTAAGTTCAAGCTACTTTTAGGGATGTTTTCATTAGTTTTTATGTTAAATTCACATTTCTCGACTTTACTATGTGTTTGTGTATTTTTTCTGTGATTTTAGGTAATTTCTAGCTGAAATTGAGGGACTTGAGCAAAACTCGGATAGGAGGCTGACAAAGGACTGCTAATGTTGTTGGAATCTGACCTCCCTGCACTCGAAATGGATTTTATGGAGCTACAGAACTCCAAATGGCACGCTCTCAATGGCGTTGGAAAGTAGACATCCAGAGCTTTCCATCAATATATAATAGTCTATACTTTATTCGGGAATTGACGACGTAAACTGGCGCTCAACGCCAGTTCCATGTTGCTGTTTGGAGTCAAACGCCAGAAACACATCACAACCCAGAGTTGAACGCCCAAAACACGTTACAACTTGGCGTTCAACTCCAATAAAAGCCTCAGATCGTGGATAGACCAAGCTCAGCCCAAACATACACCAAGTGGGCCCCAGAAGTGGATTTATGCATCAATTACTTACTTCTGTAAATCATAGTAGCTAGTTTATTATAAATAGAACTTTTTACTAGTGTATTAGACATCTCTGGACGCCTAGTCCTTAGACCATGGGGGCTGGCCATTCGGCCATGCCTGAACCTTTCACTTATGTATTTTCAACGGTGGAGTTTCTACACACCATAGATTAAGGGTGTGGAGCTCTGCTGTACCTCAAGTTTCAATACAATTACTATTATTTTCTATTCAATTCTCTTTATTCTTATTCCAAGATATTCGCTGCACTTCATCTTGATGAATGTGATGATCCGTGACACTCATCATCATTCTCACCTATGAACGCGCGTGACTGACAACCACTTCCGTTCTACCTTAGACCGGGCGCATATCTCTTAGATTCCCCAACAGAATCTTCGTGGTATAAGCTAGAATTGATGGCGGCATTCATGAGAATCCGGAAAGTCTAAACCTTGTCTGTGGTATTCCGAGTAGGATTCTGGGATTGAATGACTGTGACGAGCTTCAAACTCCTGAAGGCTGGGCGTTAGTGACAGACGCAAAAGAATCAAGGGATTCTACTCCAACCTGATTGAGAACCGACAGATGATTAGCCGTGCTGTGACAGAGCATTTGGACCTTTTTCACTGAGAGGATGGGATGTAGCCATTGACAACAATGATGCCCTACATACAGCTTGCCATGGAAAGGAGTAAGAAGGATTGAAGGAAGAAGTAGGAAAGTAGAAAAAGAAAGGGCAGAGTATTATTCATACGCTTATCTGAAATTCCCACCATTAATTTACATAAGTATTTCTATCCCTTTATTTTATTTATCTTTTAAATATCTAATCCAATTACCTATGAATCTACTTGACTGGGATTTACAAGATGACCATAGCTTGCTTCATACCAACAATCTCTGTGGGATCGACCCTTACTCACGTAAGGTTTATTACTTGGACGACCCAGTACACTTGCTGGTTAGTTGAATGGAGTTGTGACCACACATAGTTGTGAACCATGGTATTGGCATCATGTTTTTGGCGCCATTGCCAGGGAAAGAAAAAGCAATGAATTTTACAAAATACAATAACAAATGAATCACAATTTCGTCCACCATACAGCAAATTGCTCTAGCTCCTCCTCGAGAATACAACCACCGGCAAGCCATCACTGAATCAACATATCATCCCCCAACGTATCTACCTATGGTGAGAATGTGCGAAAGTCTGTGTATTCGAATCCCTAACGGCTTTGCTGGCTGTGATGGCTATGCTAGCTGTGATCCAAGCTGTGGTACTAGCTGTGATACAAGCTGTGATGGCTCTGTTGGATGTTGTGCGAGTTGTGCTACAATGGGTGAGATAACTGTGGACGATGATAAGGAAATGGCTGAAACATTGCATAATACTGGGGTGGCTACTGAGGAATGACATCTGACAACCTCAGGTACATCCAGAATAATCCAAGGTATCAAGTCTAGTAATCGGCTGACGGGCTAAATTCGGTGATTAGTTGTAGATGATATCTTGCAATCGACTTTTCCAACAGTTCCCCCATTGTTGTATCCATTCGTCATCTATCTCGCTCTAGTCATGGCACTATACTTTTCGAAGAGTGTAGCAATGCTAATCAACTAGGATGACTTGTGCAGGCAAAGGGTAGGGACTGTGCATACTCGTACTGGCAAATCACTCAATCTGTAGGATGCCATTCGACACACTCGAATGACAGCAATGTCCCTACCATGTCACACACATCAAGGTGTGCATGTAGTTCAGAAGGTATGATGATGCCAATGTACGACCATCAGACAAACTGCAAAATATTGCATGGGCCATTAGATTATTAATACCGTAAGTTATTCATGTAAATTAATACCCATACTAATCTCATCCATGTAGTTTATTCCATGCATAATAGACGACGCACACCTCAAGATCCACCTAACCTCCCCTTTTATACACCCGTTGCCATTAGTGAAGCTACTTCCCAGAGCAAGCCTTGTCTCCTGCATGGAGACACTGACTAAGACTAGTCAACACGTACCTTGCATGCTGCTGGGATGATGCCACGTGGTGTTCCCGTGCTTGGAGACACTGATCAAGGCACATCAGAAACCTGTGACGAATTTTTGCAAAAGGTAACACGTACCCTGTATATTTTCCTGGAGTTGTCACGTGATGAATCTCTACTAAAAATCTCTGATACATTTGTCTCAAAAATTTGCGCAGAATCCCTGTTGAAATAACACGCGGTGCGTGTTGCACTGGGAGACGACATGTGGCGAATCTCAACTAGAAATCTTTGATAAAGCTGTCTCAAATTTCTGTAAAAGTAACACGCACCATGTGTGTTGTGTCAGCATTTCTGGAACATCTATATTTCTGCAAAGCACCCCAAACACCAATGTTCAAGAAAATACCACTTTCTTTTCCATATCTAAAATAATTTTTGTCTTACATATTGCTAAAAGTTTAAAGCTCATAATTTTATATTTCACCAACATTTATTTTGAGGTGGGTATTATTACCAAAATTAAATTTATATCTAAATTTTTTACCTTGTGCTTGCATGCTTTATATATCGAGATAAACTACCATGCATGCATTGTTCATTCCTTTTTTTAGGAAAGGTAGACATCTTTAATTTATTAATTAAATAAAAGGGTTCGGTCCAAAAGAGGACAATAGATAGGGATAGAATTGGAAGGGATCCACCTAAAATTTAAAAAGCTAATAGACTTAATACATTGCTATAAACTATGAAGAAGAAGAAAAAAGAGGAAAAATTCCTTCACAGACAGCTCGATGGATAGCTTCTACTACCATGGACGGGGAGCTACAGTGGCCTTCGAAAATGAGGGAGTTTTACGAATTCTATAAGGACCAAGCCAGGTAGCGGCCAATTCCAACTTTTCCTTTGAATCGTTGCTTCCATTAATCTGGTTCTTCATTTATGTTCATCTCTTCCAAGGTTCATCAATGTGCTGCAAATTTGGGAGGACCACCATTTTCCATGCCATGAAGATTTAGGATAGTCCTAGAGACAATGAGTAACGGATTTTTATGCCGATCCATAACATGGACACTTTGGGCTCACCGATGGAACGCATGAGTAGATTTTTGCCTTTACCGGTAATCCTTCATGGAACACCTTTCAGAGAAAATTTCTCACTTTTAGTTTGCTTTTGAGCTTCTATAAACCATTCCATAAATTGCTATTTTGGCATTTAATAGGAAAGAATTCTATTGGTGGATGAAAAAATTGAAATGCCACTTTTTAACTAGATGCCACCGAGTAGGTTCCAGATTTATCTTTCATCCAGGTAATTGGTGCACGAAAATCACACTCACACTATGTAATTCTGCACAACTAACCAGCAAGTGCACTGAGTCGTCCAAGTAATACCTTATATGAGTAAGGGTCGATCCCACGGAGATTGTTAGCTTGAAGCAAGCTATGGTTATCTTATTATTCTTAATCAAGATACCGATAGGGTTCTTTAGTTTCAGTTGTAAAAAGTGAAAGAGCATGAAAAGAGTAATGGTTTATGCTGTAATGGAGAATGTGTTGGAGTTTTGGAGATGCTTTGTCTTCTGAATCTCTGCTTTCCTACTGTCATCTTCTTCACGCACGCAAAGTTCCTTCTATGGCAAGCTGTGTGTTGGTGGATCACCGTTGTCAATGGCTACCATCCGTCCCCTCAGTGAAAATGGTCTAGGTGCGCTGTCACCGCACGGCTAATCATCTATCGGTTCTTGATCATGTCGGAATAGGATCTATTGATCCTTTTGCGTCTGTCACTACGCCCAACACTCGCAAGTTTGAAGCTCATCACAGTCATCCAATTCCTGAATCCTACTCGGAATATCACAGACAAGGTTTAGACTTTCCAGATTCTCAAGGATGCTGCCAATGGATTTTACCTTATACCACGAAGACTCTGATTAAGGAATCCAAGAGATACTCATTCAATCTAATGTAGAATGGAGGTGGTTGTCAGGCACGCATTCATAGGTTGAGAATGGTGATGAGTGTCATGGATCATCACCTTCTTCATATTGAAGTGCAAATGAATATCTTAGAAAGAAACAAGCGTGTTTGAATAGAAAACAGAAATAATTGCATTAATTCATCGAGACGATGCAGACCTCCTCACCCCCAACAATGGAGTTTAGAGACTCATGCCGTCAGAGAATACAAAGTTCAGATCTAAAATGTCATGAGGTACAAAATAAGTCTCTAAAAGTTGTTTAAATACTAAACTAGTAACCTAGGTTTACAGAAAATGAGTAAACTAAGATAGATAGTGCAGAAATCCACTTCTGGGGCCCACTTGGTGTGTGCTGGGGCTGAGACTTGAGCTTTTCATGTGCCTGGACTGTTTCTGGAGTTAAACGTCAGGTGGTAACCTGTTTCTGGCGTTTAACTCCAACTTGCAACCTGTTTCTGGCGTTCAACGCCAGAATGCAACATGGAACTGGCGTTAAATGCCAGTTTACGTCATTTATCTTCGTGCAAAGTATGGACTATTATATATTTCTGGAAAGCCCTGGATGTCTACTTTCCAACCCAATTAAGAGCGCGCCAATTGAACTTCTGTATCTCCAAAAAATCCATTCCGAGTAAAGGGAGGTCAGAATCCAACAACATCAGCAGTCCTTTTTCAGCCTGAATCAGATTTTTGCTCAACTCCCTCAATTTCAGCCAGAAAATATATGAAATCAAAGAAAAACACACAAACTCATAGTAAAGTCCAGAAATATAAATTTTACCTAAAAACTAATAAAAATATACTAAAATGTAGCTAGAACCTACTAGAAACTACCTAAAAACAATGCCAAAAAGCGTATAAATTATCCGCTCATCACAACACCAAACGTAAATTGTTGCTTGTCCCCAAGCAACTGAAAATCAAATAGGATAAAAAGAAGATAATATACTATAAATTCTAAAATATCAATGAAGCTTAGTTCTAATTAGATGAGCAGGACTAGTAGCTTTTTGCTTCTGAACAGTTTTGGCATCTCACTTTATCCTTTGAAGTTTAGAATGATTGGCATCTATAGGAACTCAGAATTTAGATAGTGTTATTGATTCTTCTAGTTTAGTATGTTGATTCTTGAACACAGCTACTTTATGAGTCTTGGCTGTGGCCCTAAGCACTTTGTTTTCCAGTATTACCACCGGATACATAAATGCCACAGACACATAATTAGGTGAACCTTTTCAGATTGTGACTCAACTTTGCTAAAGTCCCCAATTAGAGGTGTCCAGAGTTCTTAAGCACACTCTTTTGCTTTAGATCACGACTTTCACCACTCAGTCTCAAGCTTTTCACTTGGACCTGCATGCCACAAGCACATGGTTAGGGACAGCTTGATTTAGCCGCTTAGGCCTGGATTTATTTCCTTGGGCCCTCCTATCCATTGATGCTCAAAGCCTTGGATCCTTTTTACCCTTGCCTTTTGGTTTTAAGGGCTATTGGCTTTTTCTGCTTGCTTTTTCTCTCTCTTTTTTTTCACCATTTTTTTCACTGCTTTTTCTTGCTTCAAGAATCAATTTCATGATTTTTCAGATTATCAATAACATTTCTCTTTGTTCCTCATTCTTTCAAGAGCCAACAATTTTAACATTCATAAACAACAAGATAAAAAATATGCACTGTTCAAGCATTCATTCAGAAAATAAAAAGTATTGCCACCACATCAATATAATTAAACTAATTTCAAGGATGAATTCGAAACTCATGTACTTCTTGTTCTTTTGTATTAAAAACATTTTTCATTTAAGAAAGGTGAAGGATTCATGGAATTATTCATAGCCTTAAGACATAGTTACTAAATACTAATGATCATGTAGTAAAGACTCAAAACATAGACAAACATATAGCATAAAATCGAAAAACAGAAAAATAAGAGCAACCAGATTAAGGAATGAGTCCACCTTAGTGAGGGTAGCGTCTTCCTCTTGAATAACCAAAGGTGCTCTTGAGCTCCTCTATGTCCCTTCCTTGCCTCTGTTTCTTGATCCCTAGTGATTTTGGTGCTCCTATCCTTAGTTGCTCCCAATAATTGTGTGGAAGAAAATGTATCCCCTGAGGTATCTCAGGGATTTCTTAATGAGGGAATTTCTCATGCTCTTATTGAGGTCCATGAGTGGGCTCTCTTGATGTGCAGTCAAATACTCTACTACTGAGCTATGGACCCTTGAGATGAATCTCTCCATCTCCCATGACTCAGAGGTGGAATCAATTTTGCCTTCTCTTTCCTCTTTCTTGAGGTTTCTCTGGCCTTAGGTGCCATCAATGGTTATGGAAAAATAAAAAAGCTATGCTTTTACCACACCAAACTTAGAATATTGCTCGCCCTCGAGCAAAAGAAGAAAGAAGGGAGTAGAAGGAGAAGTGGAGGAGATGGAGGTGTGTGAATAGGTGGGTTTGGGAAAGGATGGTTTGAATTTAAATGGTGAGGTAGGTGGGGATCCTATGGAGTCCACAGATCCTGAGATGTCAAGGATTTCTCATCCCTGCACCATTTAGACGTGTAGAACGCCCTCTTAGTGCAATCCTGGCGTTTAACGCCAGACTGCTGCTTGTTTCTGGCGTTAAACGCCCAAATGTAGCTTGTTTCTGGCATTTAATGCCAGCCTGATGCTTGTTTCTGGCATTAAACACCAGCTTGGTGCTTGTTTCTGGCGTTAAACGCCAGATAGATACACGTTTCTGGCGTTTAAACGCTAGATAGCTCTTCCTTCAGAGTGTGCTTTTTCTTCTACTGTTTTTTATTCTGTTTTTAATTTTTGCAATTGTTTTGTGACTCCACATGATCATAAACCTGATAAAAACATAAGAGAACAATAGAAATATAGATAAATAAAAATTGGGTTGCCTCCCAATAAGCGCTTCTTTATTGTCTTTAGCTGGACTATTACTGAGCTTTAATCAAGTCTCAGTTTTGAGCATTCTTGCTCAAAATTGCTTTCAAGATAATGTTTGACTCTCTGTCCATTAACAATGAACTTTTTGTTAGAATCATTATCCTGAAGCTCTACGTATCCATATGGTGACACACTTGTAATCACATATGGACCTCTCCACCGGGATTTCAATTTCCCGGGGAATAATCTGAGCCTAGAATTAAACAGTAGAACTTTCTGCCCTGGCTCAAAGACTCTAGATGATAGTTTCTTATCATGCCATCTTTTTGCTTTCTCTTTGTAAATTTTTGCATTTTCGAAAGCATTGAGTATGAATTCCTCTAGCTCATTTAACTGGAGCAATCATTTTTCTTCAGCTAACTTGGCATTAAAGTTTAGGAATCGGGTTGCCCAGTAGGCCTTATGTTTCAGTTCCACTGGCAAGTGACAGGCTTTTCCATACACAAGCTGGTATGGAGAGGTCCCTATAGGAGTCTTGAATGCTGTTCTATATGCTCATAGAGCATCATCCAAGCTTCTTGCCCAATCCTTTCTATGGTTAATCACAGTCCGTTCTAGGATTCTTTTAAGTTCTCTATTAGAGACTTCAGCTTGTCCATTTGTCTGTGGATGATATGGAGTTGTAACCCTGTGGCTGACTCCATATCAAACCATAGCAGAGTAAAGCTGTTTATTGCAGAAATGAGCGCCCCATCACTGATTAGCACTCTAGGGACACCAAATCTGCTAAAGATATGTTTCTGGAGGAATTTCAGCACTGTGTTAGTATCATTAGTGGGTGTTGCAATAGCTTCCACCCATTTGGATACATAATCCACTGTCACCAGAATATAAGTGTTTGAGTATGATGGTGGGAAAGGCCCCATGAAGTCAATACCCCATACATCAAACAACTCAATCTCCAAGATCCCTTATTGAGGCATGGCATAACTGTGAGGCAGATTGCTAGATCTTTGGCAACTGTCACAATTAAGTACAAACTTTCGGGAGTCTTTATGGAGAGTAGGCCTATAGAAGCCACATTGGAGGACTCTTGTGGCTGTTCGCTCACTTCCAAAATGTCCTCCATATTGTGATCCATGGCAATGCCATAGGATCTTCTGTACTTCTTCTTTAGGCACACATCTATGGATTACTCCGTCTGCACATCTCTTGAAGAGATATGGTTCATCCCAAAGATAGTACTTTACATCTGTGATCAATTTCTTTGATTGCTGCCTACTATACTCTTTGGGTATGAATCTCACAGCCTTGTAATTTGCAATGTCTGCAAACCATGGTACTTCCTGAATGGCAAAGAGTTGCTCATCCGGAAAGTTTTCAGAGATCTCAGTAAGAGGGAGGGACGCCCCTTCTACTGGTTCTATTCGGGACAGGTGATCTGCTACTTGGTTCTCTGTCCCTTTTCTGTCTCTTATTTCTATATCAAACTCTTGCAGAAGCAACACCCATCTTATGAGTCTGGGTTTTGAGTTCTGCTTTGTGAGTAGATATTTAAGAGCAGCATGGTCAGTGTACACAATCACTTTTGATCCTACTAAATAAGATCTGAACTTGTCAATGGCATAAACCACTGCAAGTAACTCTTTTTCTGTGGTTGTGTAGTTCTTTTGTGCGTCATTTAGAACACGACTGGCATAATAAATGACGTGCAGAAGCTTGTCATGCCTTTGTCCCAACACTACACCAATGGCATGGTCACTGGCATCACACATTAATTCAAATAGTAATATCCAGTCTGGTGCAGAGATGACTGGTGCTGTGACCAGCTTAGCTTTCAGAGTCTCAAACGCCTGTAGACACTCCTTATCAAAGATAAATGGCGTGTCAGCAGCTAGCAGATTACTCAGAGGTTTGGCGATTTTTGAAAAAAATTTTATAAACCTCCTATAGAATCCTACATGCCCCAGAAAGCTTCTGATTGCCTTAATATTGGCAGGTGGTGGTGGTAATTTTTCAATTACCTCTACCTTAGCTTGATCCACCTCTATTCCCTTGTTCAAAATTTTGTGCCCAAGGACAATTCCTTCAGTCACCATAAAGTGACATTTTTCCCAGTTTAAAACTAGGATAGTCTCTTGGCACCTCTTTAGAACAAGTGCTAGATGGTCAAGACAAGAGATGAATGAGTCTCTAAATACTAAAAAGTCATCCATGAAGACTTGCAAAAATTTTTCCACCATATCGGAGAAAATAGAGAGCATACACCTTTGAAAGGTTGCAGGTGCATTGCACAGACTAAATGGCATCTATCTATATGCAAATACTCCGGATGGACATGTGAATGCTGTTTTCTCTTGATCCTGGGGATTTACTGCAATTTGATTATAGCCTGAATATCCATCCGGGAAGCAGTAGTATTCATGACCTGCTTGTCTTTCTAGCATCTGGTCTACGAATGGTAAAGGAAAATGATCCTTTCTGGTAGCTGTATTGAGTCTTCTATAATCAATACACATACGCCACCCTGTAATTGTTCTTATAGGAACCAGTTCATTTTTTTTATTATGAACCACTGTCATGCCACCCTTTTTGAGGACGACTTGGACAGGGCTTACCTAGGGGCTATCACAAATAGGATAAATAATCCCAACCTCTAGTAATTTAGTGACCTCCTTCTGCACCACCTCCTTCATGGCTGGATTCAGCCGCCTCTATGGTTGAACCACTGGCTTAATGTCACCCTCCAATAGGATCTTGTGCATGCATCTGGCTGGGCTAATGCCCTTAAGATCACTGATGGACCACCCAAGAGCTGTCTTGTGTGTTCTTAGCACTTGAATTAGTGCTTCCTCTTCATGTGGCTCTAAGATAGAGCTTATGATTACAGAAAAGGTATCACCTTCTCCCAGAAATGCATATTTCAGGGATGGTGGTAATGGTTTGAGTTCGGGTTTGGGAGGTTTCTCCTCTTCCTGAGGGATTTTCAGAGGTTCTATTATTCTCTCTGGTTCCTCCAGATCAGGATGAACATCTTTAAAGATATCTTCTAGCTCTGATTCGAGACTCTCAGTCATATTGACCTCTTTTACCAGAGAGTCAATAATATCAATGCTGATGCAATCGTTTGGGGTGTCTGGATGCTGCATAGCTTTGACAACATTCAACTTAAACTCATCCTCATTGACTCTCAGGGTCACTTCCCCTTTTTAGACGTCAATGAGGGTTCGTCCAGTTGCCAGGAAAGGTCTTACCAGAATGAGAGTTGCACTCTTGTGCTCCTCTATTTTCAGCACCACAAAGTCAGTGGGAAAGGCAAATGGCCCAACCTTGACAATCATGTCTTCAATAACGCCTGATAGGTATTTAATGGAGCCATCAGCAAGTTAGAGACATATCCGGGTTGGTTTGACTCAAACCAAGCTTTCTGATAGTAGATGCAGGTATTAGGTTGATACTTGCCCCAAGATCACATAGAGCTTGCTTGGTACAAGTACCCTCTAATGTGCATGGTATCATAAAGCTTCCGGGATCTTTAATCTTTTCTGGTAAGCTTTTCAGAATGACTGCACTGCATTCTTCAGTGAGGTAAACATTTTAGTTTCTCTCCAATCCTTCTTATGACTTAAGATTTCTTTCATGAACTTAGCATAAGAGGGTATTTGCTCAAGTGCCTCTGCAAACAGAATCTTTATTTCAAGAGTCCTGAGATAGTCTACAAAACGGGCAAATTTCTTATCCTGTTTCACTTGGCGGAATTTCTGAGGATAAGGCATTTTGGCTTTGTATTCCTCAACCTTAGTTGCTGCAGGTTTATTGCCTACAGATGTGGGTTGAGAAGCCTTTTTAGAGGGGTTGCTATCAGCACTTGTATGTGTCTGATCTCCTGCTGGCGTTTGAATGCCAGGGGTGAAAGCTGGAGCGCCGTTAGATGCCAACTCCTTACCTGTTTCTGGCGTCTGAACGCCAGAACTGAGCTTTCTTTGGGCGTTCAACGCCAACTCCTTGCCTGTTTTTGGTGTTTGAATGCCAGAACTGAGCATGGGTTGGGCGTTTAACGCTATCTCTCCACCCTTTTCTGGCGTTTGAACTCCAGAATTATTCCTCTCTGGGCTCTTACTATCCTCAAAGGGATTTTGGGTAGCAGTTTGTTCATTTCTTGGCTTCCTGCCGCCTTGAAGTGAGGTATTTAATGTTTTCCCACTTCTTAATTGAACTGCTTGGCACTCTTCTGTTATTTGTTTTGATAACTGCTATTCTATTTGCTTCAACTGCACTTCCATATTCATATTAGCCATTCTTGTTTCTTGCAATATCTCCTTGAATTCGGCTAGCTGTTTTGTTAGAAAATCTAATTGCTGATTGAATTCAGTAACTTGTTCTGCAGGACTGAGTTCAGCAGTGACTGTTTTAGCCTTTTCTTTCATGGAAGATTCACTTCTTAGGTATAGATGCTGATTTTTGGCAACTGTATTAATGAGCTCTTGAGCTTCCTCAATTATCTTTCTCATGTGGATAGATCCACCAGCTGAGTGGTATAGAGAAATCTGAGCTTTCTCTGTAAGTCCATAATATAAGATGTCTAACTGCACCCACTCTGAAAATATTTCAAAGGGGCATTTTCTTAGCATCTCTCTGTATCTCTCTGAGGCACATAAAGGGATTCATTATCTCATTGTTTAAAGCCTTGGATGCTCAGCCTTAGCTGTGTCATCCGTTTTGGAGGAAAATATTGATTCAAGAATTTTTCTGACAGCTGTTTCCATGTCCTTATACTAGCCTTAAGTTGGTTATTTAACCACCTATTAGCTTGGTCTTTTACAGCAAATGGAACCAGTAATAATCTGTAGACATCCTGATCTACTTCTTTATCATGTATTGTGTCAGTAATTTGTAAAAATTGTGCAAGAAACTCTATAGCTTCTTCCTGTGGAAGACCGAAATACTGGCAACTTTGCTGCACCATGATAATAAGCTGAGGATTTAACTCAAAACTACTAACTCCGATGAAGGGTATACATATACTACTCCCATATGAAGCAGTAGTGGGGTTAGCATATGACCTCAGAGTCCTTCTGGACTATTCATTTCCACTTAGGTCTATGATGGAGAAAGGGAGATAATGTGGATTTATTTTATTTATTTTATTATATACGAAAAATAATTTTCGAAATAATAAAATGAAATAAAATAAAAACTAAAATAAAAAGATAAAAATAAAAATAAAAAATTTGAAAATATTTTATGAAGATTTTCGAAAAAGTGAGGAGAGAGAAAGTGGTTAGGATATTTTTTGAAAAAGATATGATGATTTTTTTAAAAAAAAATTAAAAGGGTAAGAATTAAAAAATTTTGAAATTGAAATTTGAATTTTTATTAAAAGTTTCGAAAAATTGTTTAAAAATAGTTAGAAAAAATATTTTTTTATTTTTAAATTTTATTATGAAAGAGAAAAACACACAAAAGAAACAAGACTTAAAATTTTTAAATCCAATGCTCCTTGTTTTCAAAAATTTTGGAGGGAAAACACCAAGGCACACCAAACTTAAAAATTTTAAGATCAAAATACAAAGAAGACTCAAGAACACCTTGAAGACTCACAAGAACAACAAGAACAAAAGAAAGAACACCAAACTTAAAATTTTTAGAAAACCAAAATAAAATTTTCAAAAATTAAAGAAAATTAACAAGAGAACACCAAACTTAAAGTTTGGCACAAGACTTAATCAAGGAAAAATTATTTTTGAAAAAGTGTTAAAAGGAAGATACCCAATTGCCAAGAACATAAGCCAATGCTCTAGCCAACTGAGCTATAAATTTAACGTGTTTTAAAAAGGTATTTGATAAATAAAAATTTTTTGAAAACTAAAAAAATTTTTGAAAATGCACAAGAAAAACAAGAAAAGACACAAAACAAGACAAGCCAAAGATCAAACAAGAAAAATTTACAAGAACAATTTGAAGATCAAAGAAGAACAAAGAACATGCAATTCGAAAATTGAAAGACAAAGAAAAGCATGCAATTGACACCAAACTTAAAACATGACACTAAACTCACAGAAAAACTAAAAATTAAAAAAAAATTTTGAAAAAATTTTTTGAAAAGAAAATAAAAGACTCTGACCCAAAAGACAAAATTTTCCTAATCTAAGCAACAAGATTCACCGTCAGTTGTTCAAACTCAAACAATCCCCGGCAACGACGCCAAAAACTTGGTACACGAAAATCACACTCACACTATGTAATTCCGCACAACTAACCAGCAAGTGTAATGGGTCGTCCAAGTAATACCTTACATGAGTAAGGGTCGATCCCACGGAGATTGTTGGCTTGAAGCAAGCTATGGTTATCTTATTATTCTTAATCAGGATACCGATAGGGTTCTTTAGTTTCAGTTGTAAAAAGTGAAAGAGCATGAAAAGAGTAATGGTTTACGTTGTAATGGAGAATGTGTTGGAATTTTGGAGATGTTTTGTCTTCTGAATCTCTACTTTCCTACTGTCATCTTCTTCACGCACGCAAGGTTGCTTCTATGGCAAGCTGTGTGTTGGTGGATCACCGTTGTCAATGGCTACCATCCGTCCTCTCAGTGAAAATGGTCCAGGTGCGCTGTCACCGCACGGCTAATCATCTATCGGTTCTCGATCATGTCAAAATAGGATCCATTGATCCTTTTGCGTTTGTCACTACGCCCAACACTCGCGAGTTTGAAGCTCGTCACAGTCAAACAATCACTGAATCCTACTCGGAATACCACAGACAAGGTTTAGACTTTCCAGATTCTCAAGGATGCTGCCAATGGATTCTAGCTTATGCCACGAAGACTCTGATTAAGGAATCCAAGAGATACTCATTCAATCTAATGTAGAACGGAGGTGGTTGTCAGGCACGCGTTTATAGGTTGAAAATGGTGATGAGTGTCACGGATCATCACCTTCTTCATATTGAAGTGCAAATGAATATCTTAGGTAGAAACAAGCGTGTTTGAATAGAAAAACAGAAATAATTGCATTAATTCATCGAGACGCTGCAGAGCTCCTCACCCCCAACAATGGAGTTTAGAGACTCATGCCGTCAGAGAATACAAAATTCAGATCTAAAATTTCATGAGGTACAAAATAAGTCTCTAAAAGTTGTTTAAATACTAAACTAGTAACCTAGGTTTACAGAAAATGAGTAAACTAAGATAGATAGTGCAGAAATCCACTTCTGGGGCCCACTTGGTGTGTGCTGGGGCTGAGACTTGAGCTTTTCACGTGCCTGGGCTGTTTCTGGAGTTAAACGTCAGGTGGTAACATGTTTCTAGCGTTTAACTCCAACTTGCAACCTATTTCTGGCGTTCAACGCTAGAATGTAACATGGAACTGGCGTTAAATGCCAGTTTACGTCATTTATCTTCGTGCAAAGTATGGACTATTATATATTGCTGGAAAGCCCTGGATGTCTACTTTCCAACCCAATTAGCGCGCTAATTGAACTTCTGTATCTCCAAAAAATCCATTCCGAGTAAAGGGAGGTCAGAATCCAACAACATCAGCAGTCCTTTTTCAGCCTGAATCAGATTTTTGCTCAACTCCCTCAATTTCGGCCAGAAAATACCTGAAATCACAAAAAAAACACACAAACTCATAGTAAAGTCTAGAAATATAAATTTTACCTAAAAACTAATAAAAAATATACTAAAAAGTAGCTAGAACCTACTAGAAACTACCTAAAAATAATGCCAAAAAGCGTATAAATTATCCGCTCATCAGTAATAATGTCTTTACCCTCATGAATTTCAGTGTTCAATATAGCTTTTACTACTTCTGGACTGTAAATGTATCTGATTAGGTCTTGATTCCATAGTATATTTGGTAGCATTTAGTCTAAAACCCACTCTTTGTGAAAATTTGAGCTGATGTTGTAGCTGTTATGATAGCTTTGTAATCCTTGACCCATGAGTTTTTCTATATACGAACTGTGTTACCTCTACCGATTTTTCACAGTACCCCTTTTTCTAGAATTTTTCTCCTTGTGAGAATACTTTGCCAACCCCAAGAAGGGTTTTATCAGGCTCAGCTCTATGAAAACTAGGGTATCTATAGTATTTACCGTTATAAATCTTGCTAAGCAAGGAGTTAGGTCAAATAAAAAGCTTCCAACCTTGCTTGGCTAACATAGCAAGATTGAATGCCTTTAGATTGAGTTAATACTCAAAATGGTCTCTGAAATTTGACCCCCGACGCAATTTAGCCCTCAAAATTTCAATTGACTCTAATTATACCCTGAAATTTTGATCCGTGCCTCTATTTGGCCCTTCCGTCGTTTTCCATTACCAGAAAGCTGACCTGACAATTTTAATTGATAACTGGCACTGTCTAAACGATGTCGTATAACTCTTGGCGCGGAAAATATTGAGAAACGACGTCATGTGACATGAGAAGGGGGTTAAATAAAAACCTAAATGTTAACTACTTCAAAAGTGAAACCCCAATTGACCCTTCCTTTTTTGCCTCCTCCTCTTGTATACATCCAGTCAATGAAGAACCATTGTTGTCGCTGTAATTGAAGTTTAAAGCTTTTCTCACTGGTTCCCCCCCCCCCCCCATAGTGAAGACAAAGTACCTGGGAATCATTATTTCTTCAAAAATAGGTTAGTAACAAAATCGTTACTCTCAACATAGAATGATCTATTTTTTGCAAAATGTTGGTTGAGATTTTTTTTTTCATTTTTTTCGCTCTACTTCATTGGTGAATCTTTAGGGGACATTGGTTGATTATGGTTGTTGGTGATGCTAGGATTCTTGTATGCTAGGGTTTAATTTTTTTTGTATGTATGTGGTTGTGATTAACTGAATCTTTTAATTCTTTGTCCGTTTGAACAGTCATTGATTCTTCATAACCATTTTAAAATGATAATCTTATTCTTTTATATCCCATTTTAATTCTTTGCCCATGATTTTTTTTGTTGAAATTACATATATTTATTACTGGAGCAATCATTATTAGAGCAACTGTATTACTCCTTGATCAATTTAAAATGACAATCTTATTCCTTTATGGGTCTCTAATACAATTAATATACATCACAGAAACCTGGTGAAATCAGTAGTGAGCGTTTTTATTATTGTAGAAATTTGGTCTTGGTAGAATTAATTTGTGTTGGAATGAGAAAGAATTGCATGAGACAGATTGGATTTAAACTAGACACCTTTAACAACGTACTTTACTCTAAAATTCAAGTTTTAACACCTCTTTTTATTAGTGGTTACCAGAACACTTTTGATTGATTAACTTATTCAATATATTGGAATTAGGCCCCAATTGAATTGTCTATAATCTGAATTACTATTTTCAATATATTGAAGTTAGTGTGTTTTTAACTATTGTGTCTTTTTGAATCTTATTTATAAATGGATGATGGTATAACGATTGTGTATAATCATGGAGATAGTTTTGTCACCAAACCAAATGATAGTTTGGTTTATAACAATGATCACACTGATGAGTTGACTGGGTTGGATAAGGATTTACTAGATGTGTTTTCACTGAGAGATTACTACAAGGTCCAAGGTTATGATAACATGGTTGAGTGTTGGTGGCTTGTTCTTGTTAGACATATGAAGAGTGGACTGCGAGCACTAAGTCATGACAAGGGGTTGCTAGAGATATGCTTCTATGCAAAGAACAATGAGAAAAGAGTACACATATACTATGAGCATGGAGTTTTCCAACCCATGGTAGATGAAGCACCTAAATTGATAGAGTTAACACCCAATGCCACTAGTGTAGACAAGGATGTCAAACGGACCACACCTAACCCAAATAATGATACACCAACCATTCCTTCTGAAGAAACCAACCCTGAACCTCCTGAATTTACTACAATCCATAGCAAATCACCCATCAACTCCACAACCGAAGGCCCTTCCAATGCAGCATCCAATCTCCTACCTCAATATGTTTTCAACTTCTAATTAAAGGAGACACCCCAACCGAAACCAACACCTAAGAAAACACTTAAGCCCAAACTAGCACCTAAGGAGACACATAAGCCCACACCCAACCCAGCACCTAAGCCCAAGTCCACATCCAAACCAGCACCTAAGCCCAAGTCCACATCGAATACAATTAAGTCCACACTCAAATCTGGATCCAAGCCCAATCCAACACCCAAATCAGCACCCAAGACAACCTATATAAGCCTAGATGACAGTAATGGCAGTGACAGTGACGCACATGACTCCTGCAAATCTGCAGACGATAGCCTATATAAGCCTGGACCACAAGATAGTTCTACTGAATCAGATATTGAATGTGGCCTATCTAGGGCAAGGTTGAGAAAATTTAAGTTGAAGCATGCTCTAGGTGCTTCCTAGAAGAAGGGCAAGGAGAAAATAGTGGAGAAAGATGATGGTCAATTGGTCATGTTGTGAAGAATTCATATGAAGAAGTAGATTGGCTGCAAGTGTTGGCCAATAAAAGAAACAACCAAGAATCTTATGATGTATATGATCCAATTCACAATGATTCTGATGGAAACGACTCTTGAAAGTCTAAAGAAGTGAAAACGTACCAAACTCATATGAGGAGTGGAGTGATGATGATGCTGATGATGTATTTCCAATCTTCTCTAAGGGTGGCCGATTTGGTGAACTAAAGCCTCAAGTTGGAATGAAGTTCAATAACAAGAATGAATTTATGGATGCTGTGAAGGAATTTACCATTCAAACGAGTAGGGAGATTAAATTTAGAAGGAATGAGAGCTACAGAGTCAGAGCTATATGCAAGTGGACAACTGGAGAAGATGAGGATATGGTTAGATGTCCATAGGTTGCTTATGCATCAGAGATTCTGAGGAGACATGCTGGCAATTGAAAACCTTTAATAATAAACACATATGTCCTAGGATGACCGAAAATAGAGCTGCTAATAGGAGATGGCTTGCTGGCAATTGGTTAAAAAATTGAGGAGGTATTCGAGCTTAAATCACGGTGAGGCTGAAGCATATTTCAGGAAAAGACCTAAACAAAATCATCACTCATAGAGTTTTAACAGACGCAAGAAATATTGTTTATGGTGATGCAGTTGCTTAGTATGGTTTAGTTAGAGACTATGCAGAGACTCTACTTAAGAGTAATCCAGGTTCAACAGTAAATATTGATACATATCTTCAAGGGGAGGATCCTATCTTTGAAAAAATGTATTTATGACTGGATGGATGTAAGAAGGGTTTTAAAACTGGCTACTGCCCACTGATCGGACTTGACGGAGCTTTCTTGAAGACTCAATTTGGGGGACAAATACTCTCAGCAGTGGCTCAGGATGCCAATTACCACATATATCCAATTGCATCGGCAATTGTTGACGTCGAGAATAAAGAGAATTAGAGGTGGTTTTTGGACCTGTTGCTGGATGACTCGGGTGACTACATGGCTAACAAATGGGCTTTTATGTCAAACATGCAAAAGGTAAATAAATAAATGTATTAATATGTTTTATTGATGTTTGTTGCGAGGACTGTTATTAGTACAGCTAAAATATTTGGGTGGTTGATTTGAGTTCATTCAACTTAATTAAGGGGTCTGATTGAGGTCATTTAATATATTTTGGGGGGTCTGTTTAAGGCACGATAATTGAATTTGCCTGTGTTACTGATTTAGGGTTTGGCTTCAGCAGTAAAGGAGTTCATGCCCAATGTACACCATAGATTTTGTGTCTGGCAACTATGGAAGAATTTTAACAAACGGTAAAAAGAGAAAAAGTATAGAGGATTATTGTAGGAGTGTGCTAGAAAAATAACTCGCCATAGTTTTGATAAGAATATGGATAGGTTAAAGAGACTTAACGAGCAAGATTGGACATACTTGGATAAGTGGCCTAGAAAAGCATGGACAAGGACATATTTCCGACACGATAACAAAATTTACAACATTTATAACAATACTTGTGAGGATTTTAACTCGAGGATCAAGGAATACAGAGCTCAACCAATAATCACCCTAATAGAGGAGGTTTGAATGTTTGTGATGCGGTTTATTATAAAAAACAAGGTCAAGTTATCCCACCATGTTGGTAAGCTCCCACCAATACAACATAGAAGATTGTAGAAAATCTGAAAAGAATCTCAAAATGCACATCGATTTGGAGTGGAGATGAAGAGTATCATAGATTTGAGATCCACGGTTGGCCTACCAACATGGCTGTTGACTTAGAAAAGAGATATGCACTTGTAGGTTTTGGCAATAACAGGTAATAAAGTTGTTATTAACTAGTGATTTCTATTTATTTATATCATTTGATTAAATAGATTTTGGAATAGATAGTGACTGGTTTGTATTTAATTAACTGTTGTTATTTGTTTAACTAGTGATTGGTCTCTTATGATTAATCTCTATTTATTTATAAAATTTGATTAAATAGATTTTGGAATATAGTGATTGATTTGTATTTAACTAAGTGTTGTTATCTGTTTAACTAGTGATTTTGATCTCTATATATTTATACCATTTCATTAAATAGAATTTTTAATATTGTTTCATAATACTTGTCTTCGTTGGCATGCCATGTATCCATGCATGTGCACCCATCTCCAGGATAAATCGAAATCCTGAGGATTTTTGTCATCATTGGCTGACCATGGAACCCTATAGAGATATCTACAAGCACTCTCTTAATCCAATACTAAGGCAAGATCTTTGGAAGAAAAGTCAACACAATAAGCCTCGTGCACCCAAAATAAAGAGAAAGATAGGGCCAATAACCAAAAAAGAATTAAGGACGCTGATGAAGAGCCCTCTGGTGTTAAGAAATCAAAAACTTCAACCAAGTTGAAGAGGCAATACAAGGAATTCACATGTACTTACTGTGGTACGAGAGGGCATACAAAGAGAAGTTGCGCTCACAAGAAGGCTGATGACCTTGCTAGTGCCCTTGCTAATTTAGCAGTAGCTATTGTTGTAAAAGAAAAAGGTTCCAAGGTTGGAGAGACTACAGACCCAGCAAATGCTGCTACTGCTGACACACAAGTTGGTGGGATTAATGAAAATGCTCCATTAGAACCACTTCAAGCTGTTGATGATGTACAAACTTAAGAGATTGTACTCATCCAACCAACTTACTCACAGCCAGAAAATCAAGAACAGGTAGTGATTGGTTTCTAATATTTGAATAACTACTGACTAGTTTGTATTGGTTTATAATATACGATTAAATATTGTATTGATTTTTAATTATGTTAAAAAATTTACTAGATCCCTCTATCAGACTCACCTCTACCTCCACAACAGGTGACAAGGCTTGAGAAGCTGAAATCTAAGAGAAAAATAACTTTCAAGTTGGACCCAATGCAAAGAGCAAGTTTTGGGACAGCTACACACTTTACAGAGTTTATGAAATTCATCCCCACCCCGGGCTTCAAACCACCAACAATAAAATAAAATATGATTTGCAATGTTGGCTGGAAGAAGTTGTATAGGACATATTTTGTAGAAAGCCTTTTCAAACTATGCTCTTTTGATATTTTGAGACTCTGTTATGTAGGGTATTCTATTTTGGCTTAGGATATTTTAAAACCGTGTTATGTAGGGTATTGTGGTATGTTATAGATATTGCTATTGCTAATGCTGCTTATCACTGATGACAATGATTAATCACTATGAATTACTAAAAGAATGACTATCTTTTGTTTTTTTAACTTATTTGTAAAATTTTAAACCTCTTTCACATAATCTCAGTTTTAAACAACTTTTACAAAATACATCATTACCCAAGAGAACGTAAAATTCTATTTCTATTTTGTCATCAACTTCCAACTCCATGAAAAAAGAAATCAAATATATAACAATATTTCATTCACATAATTGATATCACATTTACATATATTTCAACCCACCTAATCCATAAGCTGCAATCACAAATCCAAAAATAATGACAAACACACAACATAATATTCCACATTCTTAAGATTCTAATTGCAGCTTCAACAGCACTAACATTCCATCCCAGAGATATTTTCCAATGATCTTCACTAATTGGAGTTTCATTTCTCCCAACTATGGCTTCTTCTTCTTCAACATCTTCCCATTTGAAAAAGTCACACCATCTCTTACCGGAAGTCTACAACACCAAAAACAAAAAAAAAATTGATATTAAGAACAACTACAAAACCAAGAAGAATTTGAAAAATAAGACACGCAATCAAGTTGCAACAATTTAACTAACTCACATTATAGTTAGGGCATCCGTAAAATGGTCTTTCTGGATTGGAATCTGTCCCAAACCACCGAATAATAGGATGGAACACACAACTGCACCAATGCGGAACCTTCCCACCTCTATCATGGTGTGCGTTCTTCACCCAACCACCAGCGAACAAGATCTATTAGAACTACCTGAGCCTTGGCTGTTGCTCCACAACATCCTTCCCAACTCTTGAAGAGACTACTACATTTTGGGAGAATTAGGGCTGTTAGGTTTTATGTTCAAATTGTGAGGGGTTAAATTGATGCCTTGAAAATTTTGGCCACGTCATCTAACCGTTACAGTTCCAGGTGTCAATTAAAATTACCAAGTCAGCTTTTCGGTGACATAAATTGATGGAAAGGCCAAATTGAAGCAATGTTCAAAGTTTCAGGGTAAAATTAGAGTCAATTGAAAGTTTGAGGACTAAATTACGTCGAGGGTCAAATTTCAGGGGCCATTTTGTGTAATAACTTATTTATATCCTTAAAGTTTAGGCCTCCCTACTTCCGGGTCTGCATGAAATTCTTCACGCTATCTAGTGCATTATCCTTTTGGAGCCCTTTTGGCCTTACCATAAATTCATTATCGCTTTCTGAATCTCTTCCAGCAACATATCAGGCAATTTAAAACAGCTTAGCATGTATAAGGGCACTACTGTGGCGACGACCTTCACTAAGACTTCTCTTCCATTTTTCAACAATAGTGATCTCTTCTAGTGTTGAACCTTCTGGAACACTTTGTCTTTGATGTAATTAAAATTATCTCTCTTTGATATCTGAACAGCTGCCGATAACCCCCAGATATTTTAGCAGGTTGATCACGAATAAAACTAGGGATATCACAGCTAAAAAAGATTGGCGATTTATCTAAATTAACCACATGACTACTAATTTCTTCATAATTCCTCAGAAAATCTAGATTAAGCTTAAGCAATCCTCTTCTATAGCTCTACTAAATGGTTGATCTTAGGCACCTAGGGTTCAGTCTCAGTCCTGGAAATTTCAGCCTCTATTCTCTTATGTGGAGTAGATAGGATAGTCCCTCTGCAAAAAAGATAGGGAGATGGAAGGTCATCTTGATGCAGCCCTCTACCTGGTTTAAAAAGAATCATGAGGTTGTCTATGCACAATAACAGAGTAAGAAACTGTAGCCATGCACTCCTTGATCCAATCCATTCACTTCTCACAAAAACCCAATTTTTTTTATCATAATCCAAACAAAGGACCAGTCCACCTTGTTGTAGGCCTTGCTCATGTCTAGCTTCAGTGCAAGGTCTTAGCTGTCAAACCTTTTATTTTTCAAAAAATACATAAATTCATGGAAAATTAGAACAATGTTGCTGATGAGTCTTCCCTTAATAAAAGAATTCTAAGAGTCACAAATTAGTCTATTTATAATGAACTATAGCCTGTGCACAAAAATCTTAGAAATAATTTTATAAAACACGTTGCTAAGACCAATGGATCTAATATGTTTCATAGTGCTTGCATTAGAAATTTTAGGAATCAAACAAATTTGAGTGTGATTAAAAGCCTTAAGTATTTTACCTCCGAAGAAGAAATCCTTTATTGCTGAAACAATGTCATTCTTAATTGTCTCCCACAAAAAATGAAAAAATTTTGCAATGAAACCATTGTCACCTGGAGGTGAGAATGAATTTATAGAAAAAACAGCAACTCTAATATCTTTTTCGTCTACTGGTCTGACTAGCATTCTATTTATAGTACTATCAATCTTCTCAGGATTCCTTGCAGCTCTTCCTTGGGGTCCTTAGGGCTACTGATCATAAAGAGATTTTCAAAGTACCATTGCATAATCCTTGCAATTTCTTCCAAATCTATGGCTGAGTTTCCTTGTTCATCCTCCAAGACATGAATTTTGTTCTTTCTATTCCTTGTTTGACATTTACAATGAAAGAATTTGGTGTTTCGGTTTCCCAATGGAGCCACTGGATTCTAGATTTTTTCCTCCGAAACATCTCCTCCTGCACCAATGCTTCCTCCAATTCTTCCTCAAGCACTCCGTCTGCTACCTCTCTTTTCCCTAATTCAGCAACAAGTTTGTCCTCAATGTTAAGGATTTTGACTTCGGAAGTTGTATTGGAGCGTCTCTGCTAGTCCACTAGTTTGTGTCGGCTATCCTTCAGTTTACTGGCCAATCTAAACATAGAAGACCCAACCTGCTCTAGACTCCAGACTTACTTAATTATTGCCACAACTTCTTCATTCTTGTACTACCTTTCTTGGAATTGAAACTTTCTTTTAGTCTTTCGGGTCTCTCTGTCTGCACTTAGTAATAAAGGCCGATGATCAAAACCTATATCACTTAGGTGCATAACAAAGGCTTCGAAGAACTCCTCCCACCATGCATTCGTTGTGAGAACTCTATCCAGTCTCTTACGAATAAAATTACCCCTAAATTGTTGGTTGCTTCATGTGAATTTTCCTCCTTCAAACCTCAAATCTATCAGACCTGCCATATTTATAAACTCGTTGAATTTGAGTATTAAAAAGTCTAATCTGGGCATGCCTCCTTCTTTCTCCTGACGTGCTTTAATTGTATTGAAACCTCCTGTCACTACTATCTTGTCACCCCTTCCGTCCATTATTTGCAGAATTTTTATGAATTGTTCCTCTCGTCGAGTTTCTTCTGTATATAAATAAACTTCAATATCCTCCCAAATATGATTTTGCTGCTCATGTTTTGATGTGAAATAGATAAAAAAAATTCTCCTAGTTAATAATCTGCATGTTTAGTCCCTCCTTCCATGCCACTGCCAAACCTCATGCTTGCCCAGTGGAATTGACTGTAAAGGCTAACTAAAATTCCACTTTCTTAAGCACCTCCTTCACTTTTGAGATATTATTTTTTGTCCCACAAAAAAATAGTACCTTGGAAGAATGGGATTTTGTGATCCCTTCCAAGTTGTAAATTGTCAAGAGTTTTTTCAAATTCCGACAGTTTCATATGATCATCTTCATAGCATGTGGGGGTCAATGTAAGGGTGGCACCATCTCCCCTTTCAACTTCTTTTTGTTTTTCTTGGCACTGTTTCTTACCTTTTGATTCATCTCTAGTTCCTTCTGGATTTCTTTTGATCCTAGTAATAGCTTTCGGTGGTAGTCTCTTTTTAGCTAAATGTTTTATGTTTTGCTTTCGTCCACTTTTCTCTCTCCCCTCTTTACCTTCAAAATTATTATGAAAAAAGTTCTTTATATTTGGGATAGAGATGGTTGGGTTGCTACATCCACTTCATTTTGTCCCACTTCCTCTATTGCTAAATGCTCTCTTTCCCTGCGGTTATGTTCAATCTCCCTGTTTGTGATTTTTACAGCACCTTGAATTTCCTCTACATCTCCTGTTGCTTTAGAGTTTTTACCTTGGACAGAAAGATTAGCAAAGCTGCAGGTAAAACAAACTGGAACAGGTCTCATTGACCTCCCTCTCCTCCTTTTCTGAGTTGCCCTTCCAGTTCGGCTTCTTGTTTTCTTTTTCCTCATATAGCCTCCTTCTAAATTGATTTGCCCTCAACCATAATCCCTACTTCTCTTCTCCTACCTTTCCTTCTGCTGTATTCTCCAAATATCTGCCTATATTCTGAATTTGTGTCTGACACAGCCACCGTAGTGGCAATAGTTCCCAATCCTCTCATGTTTGAGCCGAACCTCCATCACCTTGTTATCACTTTCTGAGATTTTCAGAGACCTGCGTAGTGGCTTTGTTACGTTCAGTATCACGTGGATTTTAATAATTCGATCCTTCTGATTTCTCATAGAGAAGAAGTCAACATCTTACACCTCTCCTATTGATCTTCCAATCCTCTTGCCTAAGCTTTTGTTTTGTATTTCTCCGACAGTTCCTACAACTGAATCCATATTGAAACAAAAGTAAATTCTGTTTCACCAATGGCTGTCTTTCCGTTTCATCTCTTAAGATTGAGGATGAAGTTTTTAAATAATCACAATGCCCCTTTTTCACCCTAATCAAATCCAATTCATTATCAAAGAAAAATTGGAATAAATTATCTCCTAAATCCAACACTTTCAGTCTCTTTGGTTATCTCCAAATCGAATGAAAGGCAGCCTCTATCGTCAATTTTTAGTCTGTCAGTAATCTCTCCACCAGATTCTTAGAGCATTTTTCAGCCCCTTCTTTAATATCTTCATCTTCAAATTGTATCACCTGTTTCCTTTTCTTCCAAACCTTTTTCGTCATGTTTCCTAATATTAGCAGGTATTGTCATGTAGCATTGATGACCATGTTTATATAGTGATCATCCAAAATTAGGATTTCTCTCGCTAAATCTTAGCAGAGCACATGAATACGATTAACTCTAATATCAGAGCACTATTATCGGATTTTCATTTTAGCTCTTTATAAAGTTAAAATAAGTATTCATTCTATTTTCAGTTAAGTATTTACTTTAAATAATTTTTATTTGGATTAAGAACATAATCAAGTGGAATGTTTTGAAATTATAAAAGGTAAAAAAAATTACAAGATTACTTTTAATACTAATAATTACTTTAATTATTTTAACTAAATCTAAATAGCTTTTTGTTTTATATGACGCAAACAGATGCCTTGCCTTTAAGTGTTATATCTTGAAGAAATACTGAGATATTGTAGATAATGATCGGCAAGTCATTCCTATTTGGAATAGTGGGACCCTAGACCTTAATTATTGTTCTTTTCTATAGTACACTCCTATTTACTTTAGCCATAAAGTGAAATGTGCGTATCATATGAGTGCAATAATGAGTGCCAGATGTATGTATGTAACTATGCACTGTTATACATATCAAAAGTCTCTCTTTTTTTTTAATTTGAATTAGAATGCATGTTTGAAAAACCAATTTAGGTTAACATAATAGTTAATTTATTAACCTATTTAAATAAATATTAAAAATTTAAATTACGTTATATATATATATGAAATAATTTATTAATTAATAATAAATTTTTAAATAAAATTCTAATATACAAGGTATTATTCCTTAATTTATTAGAACAAGAGATAGCATACAAAAAATGTATGTCAAAAAATTTAATAAACTATAAAAACAAAACTAAAAAAAAAGATTATGTTATCACTTTTAATAACAGAAATTCTATGATGTTTTCTAAATTCTTGCCTAATTTACCTAAATATAACTAATTTTTATTGATGAAAAAAATATTATAAATTGATTAATCTTTAATAGTGTCTTAAGATATTAATATATACAAAGGTTGAATAATGATGTAGCACCACCACACCCACTTGTGCCCAAGAACAGTTACCCAGACAGCCCAAAAGTTTTACTTTCCGTCATTTACGAAATCACTTGCAACTTGCAATTAAACAAATGTCACCTTGCATGGACTAACTCAAATTTTATAATTTCTTCCATGTATTAACGATTAATCAAAGCAAACTAAAAGCAAAAATATATATAAAACAAACCAGATTTTTTTCCAAAAGATTTAGGGTTCAACAGAAGCACACATAACAAATTTGAATACTTATATTAGTTGACATACTTTAGTACATCATCGTTTATTTGTATTACAATCAAAGAGGTCTAAGCCCTAATCAAATACGACTAAAATAGTAAAATCTGTAAAGCTGAAAAATGTTAGAGACTTGGTATTCTTTTGGGCCCAAGTATACATTAAACCAAGTCATTGTGCATTGTTTCACTCACTTTTGGTCCCTCATCCGATCCACTGTCCCCACCACACCAGAAATTAATGTACAAATTGAATGCCATGCAACGGTCAATTCAAGTTACCATGATGGTCAAAATCAATTATGATGATCATAATGCAAAGTATTCTAATCCTCTAATAAAAATAATTTCATGTTCCAAGATGCATGCACGGTTTAATTTTTGAGAAAAATTTCAGAACTCTGGCAATTCTATTGACTCCCCAGTTCTAATGAATATGTCATACCAAAAATCCATGCCATCATCCTCAAAGTTTGTACTTGGTTGGAAGCTTAAATTCTCCTCAGAATTATTAAATACTGGGTCATAATATTGAAGTGAGGGCAACTCATTATTTGAGATTGTCATGTTGGTGGTTTCATCATCAATTCCTGCCTCTGTCCATAAGCTTTCATCAATTATGTTCTCCAAAGAATCTTCTAGCTCCTCATTCTTGATGTTCATCATGTTCATGATCTTTCTTTCACCAGTATTTGTGGCTGATGAGAATTCACTAGAGGTTGTTGTTGTAGTGGTGGTGCATGATGCTGAAGTTGTGTCCATTTCAGGGAAATTACTATTGAGACTTGCTGGTTCCGATGATTGAACAGTTATGGTGCTTGAATTTGAATCAGAACGTTTGATCTTTGACTTATTAGATACCCTTTTGGTATCTGATGATGATGAATTCATTTGGTTTGGTTTGATGAGCCTCTTCTTCAAATGTGTGTGCCACACATTCTTGATTTCGTTGTCTGTTCTTCCGGGTAATTTTGCCGCAATTGCCGACCACCTTAAAAAAAGGATCAAATTCGATCAGAAACTAATATTGTATAGCATTAGGTGTAAAAATATAACGAGTAATGTCAAATTTACCTAAATTCATACATATTAAAAAAATTGGAACCATATAATAAATATTCAACGTTTTCATTATGTTAATAAAAAAAATTTAAAGTGAGCATATTTGTGAGATTATTATTATTGCTTTGAGATTCGTAATCAGTTTGCTTATCATGCACAGTGAATAAGAAAACAACAAAAGTTGAAATATCCTTGTCTAATTGTAGATTACGTTGGAGAGTGAACAATGAAACTCAATGTTTTGATACTACTATATATGCATGTGTTGCACATAGTACTATAGAATGCATGTGACATAAACTGCCACACTAAGATTTTTGCACAAGCCACAGATCTATAAGAGAATCTTGTATAGCCCCACATTTTGTTATCTTAATGCGTGTAACAGGGTCTTCTCATGTTCTCAAATTATTAGTACTATCTTTTACTTCTTTTTGACATTATTTCAATAGAATTATATTCAGGGTCCAGTACAATTTACAAAGATAACCATAATATCAATTAAATTAAAATTTTAATTCTAATGTGAAAGATATTTTTAAAATAATAAAAATGCATGGTATTTAATTTTATTTGGAGAGTCAAATTAAGGTGGCAGAATACCTAGATTTTGTCGCCTGCTAATGGCTTTATTCGATTATTATTAGTCCTTCATTGAAAGCTTAATTAATATTTGTTGACGCAACGTTTTCAATTTTGGATTTCATAAAAGTTGACAAATAATGACACTGGACCCCACCACCACCTTCAACTCATCAATAATGTGGCCTAGCTTTTAATTTTCTTCTGTGAACTCATGAATAATAATCCAGCTTCTTGAAACAGGAGACGAAAACTAGTACTACTGAATCAACCATTTTATTATTTTACAAATTAAGGATAACTATTAAATCAAGAAAACAGCATCATCCATGCATGTTAAAGATACATGATGAGAGAAGATGTCATGCATGTATCATGAATCATGAATCATGAATCTTGAATCATGAATATGTACCTGTTGCCAAGCATTTCATGAAGCTTGATGATGGTTTCTTCTTCTTCAATGGTGAAATTCCCTCTCTTGATATCAGGCCTCAGATAATTTATCCACCTTAATCTGCAGCTCTTTCCACACCTTAGCAACCCTGACCAAATTGTCATCGTACTCAGAATTAATCATTCATAAAACTAATCGATCTGAAGTATAAAAAGAGGTACATGAATAATTATATTTCTAACCTGCTTGCTTTGGGAGGGCACGCCAATTGCCATGGCCATGTTTTTGGATGTAAGAAATGAGGATTTGATCTTCCTCTGCCGTCCATGGACCCTTCTTCAATCCCATCTTTTCACAACAAGGAGCTCTCACCATCTTTGCTTCTTGTAATTTCTTATGCTGTTAACTAACTAGTACTAGTACTAGTTATGAAAAGAGAGAGTAGTGAATGAAGAAGACTAGTACAAAGTATTTGTGATATGTATAGTATATATAATTTTTTTGTTGTGAAAAATGGGGATATTAATGTGATGAAATGAAAGCCCGTGATGGCGAGCTAGTATTTATCATTGGATATTCCGCACGCCAAGAACGGTCCAAAGACGAGAGAGGCATCTTCTTCACTTATTCAAACCTTTTTAATTAGCACCTTCCTCGAAAGAGTGTCACTCTCTCTCTATCACACACAATGACATAAACATAAGAATATAAAATTATTATTAATTTAATTTAATTTAATTTTGTTACTATTTGTATAATACTATACATCATAAATAAGTGAGACTAGTATTGAGGTTTAAATTAAAAGATTTTGTCACATGTCACATTGGTGAGTGGTGACCGACTACAATAATAAGCACAAATTTGATAACATATATTTACCTATATTCGTACCAAGTTAGATAAAATATTAAGGAGGACAAAAAATATTTATATAATAAATTAAAATTAAAATAAAATTTAAAAAAAATTAAACTAAAATTTATATATAATTTATATATAAAAAATTAAAATTATAGAGGATTATCGCTCTCCTTTTCTATCACCTGACTACGTCCCTATTCCATACACACCTCATTTGTTTGTAATTTTTGTTATTATTATATGCCCAATTAAAATATTATCTTATAATTAATTATTTTAATTGTTACCAAAAAATAATATTAATAATTAAAAAAACATATATAAAATTTAATTTCTTTTCTTAGTAAAATATTTTCTTATGTTTAATTTATTTCCTTAATGGAAAGATTTAACTAGACCTGTTATATTAATAGATTATGAAAAAGGTCAGGGAAGGGAACAATATTTTAAGTGAAAAAAATAGAAAATTATTTAATATTAGTTTAAATACAAGGTAAAAAAGCAAAAAAAAAAAATTGATCACCTAACATTTTTTATTAATGATTATTAATCAAATTTTGAGGAACTCTATTATTCTATCTATAAAATACGAAATCTTAATTAGTAATTACTTCACATTTAATTATAAATTCTACCACTATTTATTCATTTTTTTAATATCTTTTTCGGTGGTATTCAATTAATATGGGAAAAATCACACTTTTCCAATGATGCATGTAAAACCTTTTCCCAAATATTTTATTAAATCGAAAGATATATTGACTCCCAATAATTGTATATTAATATATGAGGAATGCTAGAAAATTATTATGATTTATTATTTTTATCTATTAATTAGTTATTAGTATTTTTTTTTGTTATTCATGGTATAATTACAAGGGAACTGGAGTTGTTGCGTTTCTACTACACTCCTTTTGTAGGTTTCATTCTCTACAATGATCAGCGGCGCATGATGTGTTTGAGCACAGGGGTTATTGCGCTTTCATTTTTCTTTCACAAGTTTCTCTTCTTTTTGATTTTGGGTAATCTAAAGTGATTTAGGGTGAAATTACTATAGTGAATTAGGATTAGCGGCAGAGCTTCAATGAAATCAACACTAATCTTAAATTGATTTTGCGTCACGGAGGCCAATCGTAGCTATCTTGAAAAATTGTAACGGATGAAAAAATGGCAGATAATTTACTGCCATTATCTTCTACGTATCTTGTAATGTAATTTTTATAACTTGAAAGGTTAAAAACAGTAAATTAACCACTCAACTGATTCAAGTTAGTTAACAATTAATATTTTAAAGTGTAAACTAAAACTGAGTATGTTATTACATTATTAAATTAAAAAAATTAAATTAATAATTAAAAATAATAATAAAAAATAAAAAATTTTAATTACTTTCTAGTATTTTTTTAATATATAAGACAAATCGCATATTCTTAATGAATATAATTACATGATTTTATCTATCTCGGCAAAACTAATTAATTTTTTCGACTATATTTTTCATGTTTATCTGATACTATTTAATATTAAAATTATGATTTGACCAGTTAATATTAGTAACCGTTTATTTAAAACTTTAATTTAATGAAACATTTTAACTTTGTTAGTTATGTAAATAATATATATATTACATGAGAAAAAACATTTTATTCATGAAATAGCCATAGAACACTTACAGATAATAGAAGATATTAGATATAAATTTTTTAAAAAAAATTAATTTTTTTTATGTTAAACTAAATAAAACACTTTATTCAATATTCGATTTCATAAAATCTTAATACGTAAAAATAAAGATAAATTCTACTCTCTTTTGTTTTTAAAAATTACAAAGGTAGTACAGTCCAATATTCAATTTATACGATTTGGTGTAACTTTGGTCATTTTTCTTTAATAAAGGATCTTTTCAAAAAAGGCTATATATAAAAAATTAACTGTTAATTAGTTAATATTAACTAATTTTTATTATAAAATAATTTTTTTAATTCTAATTTCTTAGAAAATTTAGGGTTTATGATAAGGATTTAATATTTAAAATTTATGATTAATACTAAGGATTGAAAATTCGGAGTTTAAAATTTATGATAAAAATAATTTAAAAAATTAATTCTTTAGTTGAACTCATTAATTTTATTTAATCATGTTAAAATAAAAAAAAATTATTTAATCATGCTTTATTATTAGTGTTTGTTAAATCTCAGAGCAGCCAAACTAATATATAGTTGTTGAGTTAATTAAGTAACGCGGATTTTAAGAAAATTTCTGTAAATATCGTGTGTATTACTTTCATGTCGCGAATAAGTACTATTATATGCATCTATAAATTATTTTTCTTTCTTTCTTGTTCTTTTTTTTATTAAAAGAAATTTAATAACTAAGTTAGAAATATAATTGTTCATGTATTTTCTTTTATCAATTTAAATTTTTTGAGAAAGTGGTATCATGACAGAAAAATTTAAAATACGATTATTCTTATCTTTCAAAAAAAAAATATTTAAGACAATTTAAAAAATACAAAAAGTTCTAGCAAATCTAAAAAAATTGTTATTTAAAAGAATATGTTAATATATATATATATATATATATATATATATATATATATATTTCTATTACCTTAAATTTTTAAGAAAATAATTTGATCACAAATTCACAACTAATTCGTTTTTATATTTATAAGAATGAAACAGGGTAAGGAGTAGTTGTACTGTTGTACCTTATGGACAAAAATTTAACAAAATCACGCTTATTTGTTTTCTTTTTAACTTAAATTTTTAATAGTAATAATAGATTTATATATATGAGCAAGTCATCAAGTTGGTCAAGTAGGAAAGACAATATAATTAATTAATTAATTTAGCCAGATAGAAAGCCGGGGAAGGCACTTAATTAATAATAAACCAATGTGATTAAGTTGGAGGTGGTTTCATCGTTTGCTTTGTCGTCCATGCATATATACCAAACGTAACAGATACTAATTAGAATGCAAGATCTAATTTGCATTTGCGCACACTTGGACTCAGCCACTTGTAGTACACGTGCTTCGATTTTCTTATCAGAGGATATAATATTATATTAGTGTAAGATACCAAGTCCATTATGCAATCATTTCTTTTTCTCATTATTCTTACTTCATTGTTTTCGTCCAAATTAATGACTTAATGATCTAGGAAAAATTAAAAGGTGTCTTGCTTACGCTCTTGAATATTTCTTTCCCGTTGATGATAACAACATAATATATAACTCGTGTGTATGTAGACACATACAAGTTTTACAATAACATGAGAGTATAGTGTGGTAGCATTTGTTACTCTGCTGATAGATCTTGCAACGGTTACACACTCTTAATTCCTCTGGTAACATTTGTTACTCTTAATTCGTTACCTCATCCGTTGTATCTAAATGCCGGTGCTAGTTAACACTGTCTAACCGTCACAAAAACATTTGAGTATGGAAAGATAGGGAGACTCGAACTCGCGACTTCTTAAATGAGTATGGAAAGATTCTGCTATTTGAGCTATAATTCATTAGCAACTTCATGACATGTTAAAGTCAGTTAAACTAGTGTGAAAGTTTGATAAAAAAAATGTGTATATTCTACTAACTCTTTTATACAGGTATTGCAGGAAAAAAAAAACTCTCTCCAAAAACATAACAAATTATAGCTACATTAATGCAATTTGAAAAGGATTGGTTCCTCCAAGAATAGAATTGTTTGCATGATTTGTTTTGATGGACAGGGTAAACACTAAAGAGAGATTTAGTAAATTAGGATTTTTTAGTCGTAGTGATAATATTTGTGTTTTATGTAAGGAGAATATTTAATTTATTCATCACTTGTTCTTTGGTTGTGAGTTTACCTAACAAGTTTGGTGTGCATGGATGGTACTCTTTGGTCAAATATAGGCCATTCCAGGGAGCTGAGTATCAAACACCACTTAGCTTTTAGAGTTGGACATGAGAGTATAATAGAAAAGAGAAGCGTAAAAAGTGGTTGATTAGGTTCTTTGCAGTAACTTAGAATATTTGGAATGAAAGAAATGATAGAATTTTTAGGAACAAAAAGACAGGTGTTGACGTCCTTATCAACAGAACCTTCTTGAGCTATAAGAAATGGTATGGTACTGACCCATTTGATTATTGATGGCAATGCCAAAGATGAAATGGATTGTTTATAAGCTATTTTTGCTGGTTCATAGATTTGTTATTTTTTTTGTATTCATATTTGTTTCTGTTGCTCCACCTTGTTGTGTTGAGCTTTTTTTTTTTTCAAAATAAAAGCTCTCAATTAACACTACTATATATATATATGATGTACATAGACTCTTGTATGAGATCGAGTTCCACTACAAAAAAATGATGAGTACCGTTAGATTTACTGTCGAAATGACGAATAAAATCCGACGTAACTAAATTACCGTCGAAAGAAATCGGACGGTATAAACCTCGCCGGTAAATAGTTACCGTCGGATTTTTTTGTCCAACGGTAATTACCGTCAGATTCTGTGATGGATTACTTATCTGAAAAATCATTTGGTTACCGGCGAATTTTTCTGACCAAGCAAAGAAAAGAAGCTAGAAGAGACTAGAGCAAAAAGAGAAGATCACATCAGAAAAAAATCACAAAAAGGAGATTTTCTTATTTATGGTTCATCAAGAAACATTGGTGCGGATTTTATAACCACAAACTAACCGGCAAGGGCATCGGGTCGTACCAAGTAGTACCTCAGGTGAATGAGAGTCGATCTCACGAGAATTGATGGACTAAGCAACAATGGTTAAGTGATTTACTTAGTTAGGCAAATAAAAAATGGTGTTTAAAGGTTCAAAAGCATTAACAGTAAATTCCGAATATCATAAAGCAAGCAGTAAACAAGTTGTGAATAATATATGGAGAAACAGTTAAGGCTTCAGAATTATCTATTTTTCGGATTGACTTTTCTTACTAACTATTTTAATCATGCAAGATTTAATTCATGACAAATTATATGTGACTAAACCCTAATTCCTTAGACCTTTTTAGTCTCCTCTAAAATTCATCAACCGCCAATTCCTTGGTCACTTAATTCCAATTAGAGGGTGAAGTTCAATTCTAATTTATATGCCACAAAAATCCTAATTACCCAAATATGAGAGGATTATATGTCACGTATCCCATTAAGTACAAATAATTAGAAATTTAGGAGAATATGTTTTCAAGCTGTTGTTCAAGTAAAGAGCTTTTCCAAGTTATACAAGAACTCAATTAGAGCCAAGGTCATAGTTCCGTTCCACCCAGATTCATAAAATAAAGAACGAAAACAATTCTTGAATTATAAATCAGTACATGAATTAAAATAGAAAAATAATAGTATCAATCCATACAATAGACAGAGCTCCTAACCTTAACAGTTGATGGTTAGTTGCTCATGGTTCAGAGAGAAAACTAAGATTCTGAAAAACTATAAAGTGCGGAATGAGGTAGAAGAGAAGAGAAGAGCGCGAAGAGCTTATTCTTTTTCCTTTTATATCTAATCCTAATTAATGTAAAATATATTTCCTAAAACTAAAATAATATCTTTTTCTAATTATAAATAAAATAAAAATTAAATCAAAATTAATTAACTTCACGCGCAGCCTTGTATGAGTGCATGGGTACCATTGGATTCATTCAGGTCAACGCTGAACTTGGAAAATCTCAAGTTCAGTGTGGATGAGGCAGTGTGCAAATTCCCTTGGCGTTCTTTGAGTCAACGCTGAACTTGAACACTACCTCATCCATGCTGAACTTGAGATTTTCCAAGTTTAGAGTGGATGAGGTAGTGTTCAAATTCCCTTGGCGTGTTGGGTTGGCGCTGAACTTGAAAAGAGCAAAGTTCAGCGTGGAGGAGGCCGTACGAAATGGAAGAAAATGGTATACTATTATATATCATTGGAAAGATCTAAAAGTTAGCTTTCTAATGCCGCTAAAATCACATAAATTGGATCTCTATAGCTCAAGTTGTTTTTGTTTGATTGAAAGGAGGTCGGGGTTGACAGCATCATTCGCTTTCTTCCCTTTCTGCTACAAGACTCCGTCAAATCCATCCGAATGCTACCTGAAATAAACGGAAATGCACACAACTCAAAGTAGCATCCATAGTGACTAAAAGATATTTAAATCTTGATTAAACTCAATAATTTAAATGCAAATTCACTAGGAAAAGATAGAGAAGATACTCACGTATCAAACATCGAAGAAATAAACTGGGCTACAAGCACTGTTCTGAAAACTATGAAGAAGGTGAAGTCAATGGTGCTCTGTTGATTATCAACGATAAAAAACAAAACTTGGAACCAAAGCAAGGACGCACGGTTCAGATTCAAGAAACAAAATGAAAAAGGTTAAAAGAGAAGATTGAAGGTATGATTGCATGTCACTGCTTCTGCCCTCCCTCTCCTCTGTCACGCCGCTGCTGCATCTGATTTTGGGAGAAGAAAACGAACGAGGTGCTAAAGCAAGTTTCAAACTTAGGAAGCTTCACTCCTCAATTAAAGGGGTGAGAGAGCACAATGTTTGGGTTTCCATAGCTCACTGATCTATCCATTCTTCTCCTTCATAGTTTTCATTGAGTATTTCTTTTTCTCAATTTAGTATGTATGAGTTTCAATGGTAAAAGACAAATTGGTGAGGTTTGTAAGTAAAAGTTATTGAGTGGTAAAAAGTAGAGAGTCAAACTTGGAGAAAAAGTCATAGTTATCTCAGAAATTCTTTGTAAGTCTTTTTGTTTTGTTGTCATAATCCTAAGAGAATTTCCTTACAAGTTGGGTTAGCACTTTATTGTTGAAAAGTTAGGATGAGTCCCTAGTCAAGTTCGGTTTGGATTAGAAATTGGACTTATCCCAAATAGGATTGGGTAGAATCTTACGGAGAATTGGCAATTGTAATATATTGATAGATAGTGAAATTCCATCACTGTTACGATGGAGATTGAATGTAGGCTATATTGCACTGAGTAGCTGAATCAAAATATATCTGTGTGTCATTCTTCTTTCTCTTCTCTGTTTCTGATTCTGCATAATAGAAGACAAAACTAAATAATCTCTTGTTTATTCTATCCTTCTACATTTCTCTATATTATACATGTATCTCTATTTTGACTTTTAACTTGTCCAGAAAAAAATATAAAATATCTCAAATCTTCTATTCAAAATAACTCAACAAAATCTAAATTTAAAAATAAATTGAGACCCAAATTTAATCCCCTATTTTCTTAATCACTAATATCCAGTAGTATTAGATTTAACTTTTGTATTGATGAGTTATATCTTAACCTTACAAATACCGATTGTTGTAACCTCTCTATTCTCTACATCGTTGATAGATATATAATAATTTATTATTTAATTATTTTAGTTCTTTTAATAAATAGTTTCATGATATGTTAGAATTAAATTATTTATTATCCTTATTTAAAAAAATAAATATAAGACCAATAATATATATATATATATATATATATATATATATATTAAGAATAATGTATTATTTTTATTCTTAATATCTAAATTAAGTCATAATTTTGTTTTTAATGTTTGGAACACTTTTTTTTTTAAACGTCTTCTTTCATCTTATTTTAGTCATCTAGATAAAATTAATTTTTTTTTATTAAAAATACCCTTTTTTCATTATAATATTTTTTAGGTAGCATAAAAAACTATAATTATAATAGTAATAGTGGCAGTTCTAATGATTAAAAGTAAAAATGACAAAAAAAATAATTAAAAAAAAAGATCATAATAAAAAGATATATTTTTAAAAGGTAAAAAATTTAAATTTTGATTAAAAAACAAAAAATAAAACAAAATAAAATATTTATTGGGATAAAATATGACATTTTAAATATTACCGACAAACTTAAAACTTAACCAAAATATTAAGGCATAAAATAGTAATTTATCCTTATATTAAAAATGTCGTATTTCTGTGGAATAAATATTTAGAAACGGGTGTTTCCATTACTATTGGTGTTGTGTTCCTTGTTCTTACCGGTCCTTTATAGGTAGGATACGAAGTCACCTGTGAACGTAACAGTTCAAACCACTAAAAAGTGTTTCCCTTAAACTCTTGAACATTTCTCATGTTGAACATAACAAAAGGATGCCAAACGTGTGCATATAGAGTAACTGCAGTTACACTATTATTTGTTAAATAATATCTACATTTTGAGGATTCACAATACATGCTAATCGCCTAATCCTATAGCTTTTAGAAATTAAAGATGTTACATAATTAAGTAATGCGTAATCTGATTTAAAAAAAATATCTCTTTTAAAATCTCTAATACTCAAATCGGTAATATTAAAAAAGGGTTAATGCTCAAATTCGTACATGAAAGATCGCGCGAGATCTTTATTTTCAACTTTTCGTCTCCGAATGATTTTTTAATCAAATTAGCCTCTGAAAGATAAATTGTAAGTCAAATTAGTCTTTCCGTCAGTTGGATGATGACGTGACACGCCACGTGATAGGTCAGTGACACGTGGTTTATTAGTCAAAATAGTTCTTGAAAATTCAGATGTAAATCATTTTCATCCCTCAAATTTTAAAAATTAGTCAAACTAGTCCTTATATATTTTTTATAATTTAAATTTATAATATTTTTTATACTACTAATTTTAATATTATTTTTTAAACCTTAATAAACAAAATTCTCTTTACATAAAATAATAAAAATAATTAAATTTTTATAAAATTATTTTATCATTTATATTTTAAAATTTTACATTTTCAAATTATAATTTTTTATGTGATTTTTTTATTTAAATGAGTTTATCAAATTATTGTTGATTATATATTTAGAAATTTAATATTTTAAATTTTACTAAATAATATAATAATTATTTTAAATTTTTAATCTTTTAAATATTTTAAAATTATAATTTTATTAATATTTAATTTATATAGTAAAATTCAATAATTGAAAAGTTGGTTTATCACTACTAGTTTATATAGGAATTGAAGTAAAATTTGTGGATTTTTTTGAATTTTGACTCTAAGTATCACTACCATTACATCTTATATGTAAGTAATACCGTAATGAAAAAAAAAAAGATGTAGTAGAAAAAAATAGTGGTATAACTTTGTTTAGGTTAACATACATAAATTTTGATTTTGAGCATATAACTTTGTTTAGGTTAATAAATACATACATTTCAATTTTAAGTATATTTATATATTCCAGCAAAATGCAATAATGTAAGAAAAATGTTTTAGAATAGAAAAGAATAGAGAAATTTTGAGAAGAATTAAAGGAGAGAGATAATTTTATTGAAAAATTTTTAAGAAGAAAAGATACAATTACTAATGTTTTGTTTGTCAATTACATTTCTATTAAAATTAGTAGTATCAAAAAAATTTCAAATTTAATATTATGAAGAAAAATAAAAAAAATTATATAAGGACTAGTTTGACTAATTTTTAAAATTTGAGGGATGAAAATGACTTACATCTGGACTTTCAAGGACTATTTTGACTAATAAAAAACTTTTTTACATGTCAAGTGACACGTGTCACTGACCTGCCACGTGGCGTGTCACGTCATCATGCCACGTGGCACTTCACGTTACACGTCATCATCCAACCGATGGAAGGACTAATTTGACTTACAGTTTATCTTTCAGGGACTAATTTGATTAAAAAAATTATTCGGGGACGAAAATGAAGATCGTGTGATTTTTTAGGAACGAATTTGAGTATTAACCCTATTAAGAAACAATAATCAAAATTATTTTATTTGATTTATATTTATACATATAATATTTATAATTATACACTTATTATATCTAAAATTATTTAATTATTCCAGTTGTAATTATGACCAAAATAAAAAATAATTTTTTTTCTTTTGTTATTTTAGATTTTTTATAAAATTCTAACATTATCGCATAAATAATTTATTTCAAAATTTAAATAATATATAAACAATAAAACTATCTAAATGTTTAAGCGTTTTCTAAATCAAGTCCTTAACCAAAAGTTCGTCGCGCTTCTTCTTTACTTTCATTATTATTATCATCATCGTCGTCGAAGTCATTCAAAATACATTTGGTGTCCAGTATAAAAATTTTTGGAGGACCACACAAACATCCCAAATATTAACACCCAACACTACAATATTTTTGGATTATGGTTACGGTGTTTTTGTCACGGTAAAAAAGCATGACCATAAAAATTTTATCGTGACAAAAAATAATCTATGGTCACGGTTTTTAAAAAAAGATAACAAAAAAAAATCTATAGTTACAGTTTTGAACGGTGACCTAAAGGGGTCTATGACCACGATTTTGGAGAGTGTCTAAAAGGGGTCTATGATCACTGTTTTTAAAAAAAGAATGACCTAACTATAATCACGGTTTTAGAGGGTAACCTAAAGGATTTTATGGTCACAATTTTAAAAGATGACCTAAAAAGATCTATAATCATATAAATTTTGGTGTGCAACACAAATTTTCAGAGGACCAAATATTGATTCATCCAATTAATAACAAAATACTTTTGTAACAAAAATTTATGTATTATGTGTACAAAATTTATGTTCTATATGATGTGTAAATATTTATGTGTTATATACAAAAATTTTTATATGATATCGATAAATTTGCGATATGAATAAGATTTTTTGTATATAAATTTTTATGTTCTATAATAGAAATATTTATTCTACAAAAGCACTGAAAAGAAAAAGTGATGACGTATGTATGCATTTATTTTATTGGACTTATTTAACTTAATTAGTTTCACTTAATTATAAAAATATTTATACATATAATATCATGGATATAAAAAAATATAAATAATTATAAACTTGAAAGAACAAAAATAGGGATGATAGAAATGTTAATAATGATATGTACGTGAACAAGTTGTTTGTTCCGCATGAAATTGTCAATATTGACCCGGCGTGCTAAAGTAGTGTTTCAATTATGAAAATGTCTATGTATGTCGACGACATGCTAGCTATAATTGGAAGGCATTGTGTCTTGTTATATTGTACAATGCATGTAAGAGTGAAATTATAGATTAGATATTTCATTATGAGAGATATTATATGCTAATATTTTTTATTAATATTAGTTAATATTTTAGATCAGTATTTTGTTTTTATATTATTAGAATTTAAATTTTAATATTTAAAATTTAAAATTTAATTTTTTGTATATAAAAATTAAAATTAATTAAATATTAACAAAAAATAATAAATTTTAATTTATCGATGATATAATATATCCCACGCGTTTACACAAAATAAAAGGGTGTGGCTGGCAGCCTATAATATCTGTTTATGCCATGCATGCATGAAAAATTGAAAATACATTTTAATTTGGACAAAATGGAAATAGTTAGAACGAAGAAGATAAACAATCAATGGATGACTGCGGTTCACTACATAGCGTATAAGGGTCAATTCAAATATTCTAAATTCCTAATAAGTTAAAATAGATCTTATGTCATCAAATACATATAGAGGGTCCTATAATGTCTGCGTTTATTTTATATATATATATATATATATATATATATATATATATATATATATATATATATATATATATATATGTGCGACTAAATGCAGCTGTCAGGCCAGATCACCATATGCCTGTCTGTCGTGTAAGTGTGTGTTTTAATATATATATATATATATATTGTGATTATATAAAATAATAAATTATTATTAGTGATAAATAATTGTTTATGAGTGACCTGAAATATTAGGATTTATTATTCTTTTAATTGTCAGTTTTTGTGATTTTTGGTCAAATTGAGTAAAAAATAGAAGGTGAGTTATAAAGACATATCAACACTTAAGTTAGAATAATATATCTCAGAAATAAGATTGTTGGGTATATAAAGATAAGAAGATGATAAATCTTTAATTGTATTTTGATTTTTAGATACGATTAGATCATTTTTTTAGAGAAATATTTATTTCCACACTTAGTTGCTATAAAGTTGATGATAATACCCTTCAAAAGTTAATAAAATTAAGTGTGCATAACGTACTTGGAGAAGCATGCGGCTCTTCTTTATTTATATTTTGCTATCTATCTTATCTCCCAGATTTTTAGGAGATAACTGATATTTGAATATCGGTTAGTGATGTGTTGATTCAGTGGGTGTTAGAATTTTGGGTCTAAGAAGAATTATTCAAGTTTTGTGGCCAGGTCACTGTTAGGCCATTAAGGTCGGAATTTGGATCCGTAACAGTGCTCCTAAATGTGGTGTGCCTAATCTTGGCGACGGCGTGTTTCCGTGGGCCTAGATGTCCATTGTCTTAATAGGTCACCTAGCAGTAAGTGGTCGCTTAGGAGTTTCTGATCCTAGAGATTGTGTGTGCACCTTTTGAAATGTCACACCAGTTAATGTAAGTGGGCTCATTTAATGCTCTCATGCTAGTTTTACCATTTTGTCCGTAGGTATTTTTGCATTTGTGTTTTTTGGAGTGCATTTGTTTGAAACTGCTTCAGTTATATTATTTTTCATTTCTTTTTAGTTTTCTCACTCTGTTTCTCTTTTTCTAATTTTCTTTTCTTAGTTTTATCATTTTTGTACCCATTTCTTTTTCAGTTTTGTCATTTTCCTCTGCTTTTTGGGCTACGCTTACCATTTCTAGGATTACATTACAATTGGTGGCGCTTTGTCGTGTCTATTTGCTGCGTTGCTTCTCCTATGATAATTTCTGTCGACCTTTGAGTAAGCATTTTAGTTTGCATTTGCTGATTCCTATTATCTTTACTGTTTTGATAGCGTAGTGGGTAGGAATGTTGGTGTGGGTGTTTTGATAGGCTAGAGGGGGTGCCATAGCCTTTCTGCCAAAAGTATGCTATGATGAGCCAAAAACTTGATATGTTTGAATCTTGGCAAGTGCACCAAATCATTTCAAGTAATATCACAGTGAATGGATATCGTTTTCATGAGGATTAAAGGATTGGGCAAACAACTCTTGATTGAATCTTACTAATTAGATCAACCGAATCTTTGCAAGAAGAAGAATGTGAATCTTGAAATAATAAAGAACAGTAAAGGAGAGTGTTGGTGTGAATGAATGAATGCTTATGAAGTTAAAGAAAGAAACAGTGAATAAAGATGTTAAGGGCTTCAGAGATATTTTACTTTTAGCGAAAGAAATTCCCGTGTTTATTTACTTTGATTCATGTAAGATACTTTCAAGACAAATCATATATAATCAAATTCTAATTTTTTGACAATTCAATTTCTCTTTAACTTATTTAATTACTAATTTCTTGGTCAATTAGTTAAGAAAAAGAGGTTAAGCACAATTCCGATTTAATGTCGCACAACTTTGAAAATATTATAACAAGCCCAGTTGAAAATTATGAGAAAGAATTTCAAGATAATTTCAATATTAAATATTTCAAAGTAATAACAGAATCTAAGACAGAATTAGAATATTTTCTAATACTTGTAACCATTAAAAATGAAGAACAAGACTCAATCTTAAAAATGTATTAATGCATAAATCAAAATAAAAGAAACAATTACATTACCAATCCATGAAAAGTCAAACAGAATTTCCAACTTTTAACAAAGGAGGTTAAGTCACTCATGATAAAGAAGAAAACTAAACTAAAGAATGAGATGCTGGATAAATTCCGATTATCATCTAATTGTGAACCATGCGTTCACTTATTCATATCCTATATTCCATCCTAGAATTCAAATTCAAAAATTAAATCTAATCTTATCTTGGGAAGGATAAGATAACTAAAACAACAATTCAAATCTAATTTGAAACTAAATCTTAAAACCAACTCTTCTATTTCTAAAAGAAGTTAATGATAACTAATCATTCAAATCTTGAATCTTTGGGCTGGATTAGAGCTTTCTAGGAAAAGACCATGGGCTTGGTGCTGGGCTTGATTCGTTAGTGCCAGACTTCACTGCATTTGAGGACCCTTGGGAGTGAGAATTCACGTTGAAGTTGTGCTCCAAGTTTGGGCACTGGGCACCCAGCATGCTGAAAATCCTCTAAAGTTGGGTGTCCACTCTTGGTGCCAGATTTGAGCACTCCAAGTCCATTGAAGGCGCTAGGCGTTGCTGAACTTGAAGCTGAGCACCACCTTTGGGCGTGATGCGCGAGCATCTTATAACATTTTTCTAGTTGTTTTTATATTATTTTTTGTTAGATTTTATTAAGTTTTATTATATTTTTGTACAAAATTCACCTTTGGATGCTACTTTGAGTTTTTCTTGTGATTTTATGGTTTTAGGTGAAATTCGGAGCAGTTGGAGAATCCTAGAGCAAGAGACAAAAATGCTGTCAGCTCCCCCTTGGGTGCTGAACGCCCAACCTGGCATTCAACGCCAGTAAGGGGGCTAGAGTCAGAAGCGCACACTCCCTCTTGGACGTTCAATGCCCAATCCTGGTGTTGAACGCCAGCTTGCTGTCCGTTTCACATGCTATTGGGCCTTCTTCGGCTTATCTTATCTTATCTTTGTAATTTTTATTTCTTTAATAATACCTTTTAGATTTAGCATTTATTATTAGGTTAGTATTAATAGGAGGAGATCCATTAGGTTTAGAGAGATCTTCTTCCTCCGCACTTCTAAGAACCCTGTTTACTCTGTAAGTTATGAGCAACTAAACCTCGGATAAAGTATGGACTATTATACATTGCTGGAAAGCCCAGGATGTCTACTTTCCAACGCCGTTGAGAGCGCGCCAATTGGGCTTCTGTAGCTCCAGAAACCCACTTCGAGTGCAGGGAGGTCAGAATCCAACAGCATCTACAGTCCTTTTCAGCCTCTAAATCAGATTTTTGCTCAGATCCCTCAATTTCAGCCAGAAAATACCTGAAATCACAGAAAAACACACAAACTCATAGTAAAGTCCAGAAAAGTGAATTTTAACTAAAAAATAATAAAAATATACTAGAAACTAACTAAATCATACTAAAAACATACTAAAAACAATGCCAAAAAGCGTATAAATTATCCGCTCATCACAACACCAAACTTAAATTGTTGCTTGTCCCCAAGCAACTGAAAATCAAAATAGAATAAAAAGAAGAGAATATACTATAGACTCCAAAATATCAAAGAAACATAGTTCCAATTAGATGAGCGGGACTAGTAGCTTTTTGCTTCTGAACAGTTTTGGCACCTCGATTTATCCTTTGAGGTTCAGAATGATTGGCATCCATAGAAACTCAAGATTCAGATAGTGTTATTGATTCTCCTAGTTAGGTATGATGATTCTTGAACACAGCTACTTTATGAGTCTTGGCCGTGGCCCAAAGCACTCTGTCTTCCAGTATTACCACCGGATACATACATGCCACAGACACATAATTGGGTGAACCTTTTCAGATTGTGACTCAGCTTTGCTAGAGTCCCCAATTAGAGGTGTTCAGGGTTCTTAAGCACACTCTTTTTACCTTGGATCACGACTTTAACCGCTCAGTCTCAAGTTTTCACTTGACACCTTCACGCCACAAGCACATGGTTAGGGACAGCTTGGTTTAGCCGCTTAGGCCAGGATGTTATTCCTGTAGGCCCTCCTATCCACTGATGCTCAAAGCCTTGGATCCTTTTTATTACCCTTGCCTTTTGGTTTAAAGGGCTATTGGCTTCTTCTACTTGCTCTTTCTTTTTCTCTCTCTTTTTTTTTCATTTTTTTTAATACACTGCTTTTTCTTGCTTCAAGAATCAATTGATGATTTTTCAGATCCTCAATAACAGTTCTCCTTTTCCATCATTCTTTCAAGAGCCAACAATTTTAACATTCTTAAAACAACAAATTCAAAAGACATATGCACTGTTTAAGCATTCATTTAGAAAACAAAAAGTATTGTCACCACATCAAACTAATTCAACTAGTTTCAGAGATAAATTCGAAATCCTGTACTTCTTGTTCTTTTGTGATTAAAGCATTTTTCATTTAAGAGAGGTGATGGATTCATAGGACATTTATAGCTTTAAGACATGAATTTTAAATTTTATTAATCATGAATTAAGAACAAAACTTAGAAATAGATATAAGATATGACTAAAACAAAAAATTTAAATAGGCTCCTAATGATAGAGGTTATCATAGAGTTAGGACTCAACAACCTTGATTTTGAGAAGTGGATGCTCCCTCAACTCGAGGGGAGAGCTTTTGGCGTTTCATCTCTTGAAGTTCACGCCCCTGCTTCTCTTGTTCCTTCAGCAATTTGCAGAGCATGCAGTTCTGATTCTGCTGTTCTTCCTTAAGTTGCTCCATAGTTTCTTGCAACTTGGTGATAGATGCTTCTAGGCTGGTCCAGTAGTCAATTTCAGGAAATTCAGGGAGGAACTCCTGCGCCCTCTTTTTGATAGAGTTGTCTTGCATTTGTCCTTTCATTGACTTCTTGGTGATTGGATGTTCAATGAGTATGAATTCATCTACTCCCATCTTGACCCCAGCCTTTTTACAGAGCAAAGAGATCAAGCTTGGGTACGCCAGTTTGACTTCAGTGGAATTCTTGTTTGCAATTGTGTAGATCTCACAAGCAATCAGATGATGAACCTCCACTTCTTTTCCAAGCATAATGCAATGAATCATCACTGCTCTCTTGATGGTAACCTCAGAACGGTTGCTAGTGGGTAATATGGAACGCCCAATAAAGTCTAGCCAACCTCTTGCAATTGGTTTGAGGTCTCCCATCTTGAGTTGGTTTGGGACACCTTTTGAATTGGTTATCCATTTAGTTCCAGGGAGGCATATGTCCTCTAGAACTTGGTCCAACCCTTTATCTGCTCTCACCATCCTCCTATTAAAGGATTCAGGATCATCATGCAGTTGAGGTAATTTGAAGACCTCTCTTATTTTGTCCTGATGGAAGTAAATAATTCTCCCTCTGACCATGGTTCTGTAGGTATGAAAAGCAGTTCCAGTCATTCTCTGGTTATCTGTCAGCCACAGATTTGAGTAGAATTCCTGAACCATGTTCCTTCCAACCTTTATCTCAGGGTTGGTTAGAACTTCCCATCCTCTATTTCGGATTTGCTCTTGGATCTCCGGATATTCATCTTCTTTCAGATTGAATTTGACTTCCGGGATCACTGACCTCAGACCCATTATTTTGTGGTAATGGTCTGCATGTTCTTTGGTTAAGAACTTCTCTTGACTCTAAACATCCTTTGGATTATTCTCTTTTTTGCCTCTTGAATTGGTTTGTTTTCCTCTAGGAGCCATGATCTTGATAAATCTTGGCCTAGTGATCACGGAAAGCACACCAAACTTAGAGGTTTGCTTGTCCTCAAGCAAAAGAAGGCAAAGAGGGGAGAGAGAAGGAGAGCAAATTCGAATGGTGTGGGGAAGGAGGGTGGCCGAATGTGTTTAAATAGGAGAGGAGGAGAAATATTCGAAAATTTGAAGGAGATTTGAGAAGATATGGAAAAAATTTGAGGAGATAATTGAGTTTTTTGAAAGAGTCTAGGAAAGAATTTGAAATAGATTTGAAGAAGATTCTAATTTTTGAGATTGGGGGGTGAATAATGAAAATTTGTAATGTGTTTATGGAGAAAGATATGGATCAAAACAAGAAATTTTGAAAAAAATTAAAGTGGGAAACAAAATCTCCTCCCCCTGCCTTTCTGGCGTTAAACGCTTAGAATGGTATCCATTCTGGCGTTTAACGCCCACTTGGTGGCCTATTTGGGCGTTTAACGCCCAGCCAGGTATCCTGGCTGGCGTTAAACGCCAGAAATCCCTTTATCACTGGGCGTTTTGCTAAACGCCCAGGATGCTACACACCTGGCGTTAAACGCCTAGAATGGTGCCCATTCTGGCGTTTAACGCCCAAAATGGCACAATTACTGGCGTTAAACGCCCAGAATGCCCCTTACTGGCGTTTTTTCGCCAGTAAGCTATTTTTCTCTGCTTTTTTGCACTGAATCCTTCTGTAACTCTGTGAATTCCTTCAATTTTAATAATTGCCTTTAGGAATATGTATCAAACCTTGATTAGACAGAACTGATGCCCTTCTAATCACTGGGTTGCCTCCCAGTAAGCGCTTCTTTACCGTCTTTAGCTGGACCTTCACTGAAAATCACTCAAGTCTCAGTTTTGAGCATTCTTGCTCAAAATTGCTTTCAAGATAATGCTTGATCCTCTGTCCATTGACAATGAACTTCTTGTCAGAATCATTATCCTGAAGCTTAACATATCCATATGGTGATACTCCTGTAATCACATATGGACCCCTCCAGCGGGACTTAAGCTTTCCTGGAAACAATCTGAGCCTAGAGTTGAAGAGCAGGACCTTTTGTTCTGGCTCAAAGACTCTGGATGACAATTTCTTGTCATGCCATTTCTTTGCCTTTTCCTTATAGATTTTTGCATTTTCAAAGGCATTGAGTCTGAATTCCTCTAGCTCATTTAGCTGGAGCAATCTTTTTTCACCAGCTAACTTAGCATCCATGTTTAGGAATCTGGTTGCCCAGTAGGCTTTATGTTCCAGTTCCACGGGCAGATGACAGGCCTTCCCATACACTAGTTGGTATGGAGAGGTTCCTATAGGAGTCTTGTATGCTGTTCTGTATGCTGTTCTGTATGCCCACAGAGCATCATCCAAGCTCTTTGCCCAATCCTTTCTACGGGCAATAACAGTCCGTTCCAGAATTCTTTTGAGCTCTCTGTTGGAGACCTCAGCTTGCCCATTTGTCTGTGGGTGATACGGAGTTGCTACTTTGTGGCTAATTCCATATCTAACCATAGCAGAGTACAGTTGTTTATTGCAGAAATGAGTGCCCCCATCACTGATCAGTACTCTGGGAACACCAAACCTGCTGAAGATGTGTTTCTGGAGGAATTTCAGCACGGTCTTAGTATCATTATTGGGTGTGGCAATTGCTTCCACCCATTTAGATACATAGTCTACTGCCACTAGAATATAAGTGTTTGAATATAATGGTGGGAAGGGGCCCATGAAGTCAATTCCCCATACATCAAATAATTCAATCTCTAAGATCCCTTGCTGAGGCATGGCGTAACCATGAGGCAAGTTACCAGCTCTTTGGCAACTGTCACAGTTACGCACAAACTCTCAAGCATCTCTATAGAGAGTAGGCCAGTAGAATCCACATTGGAGGACCTTGGTTGCTGTTCGCTCACCTTCAAAGTGTCCTCCATATTGTGATCCATGGCAATGCCACAGGATTCTTTGCGCTTCCTCTCTGGGTACACATCTGCGGATTATTCCGTCTGCACATCTCTTAAAGAGATAAGGCTCATCCCATAGATAGTACTTGGCATCAGAAATCAATTTCTTTCTTTGCACTCTGCTGTACTCCTGGGGTATGAACCTCACAGCTTTATAATTTGTAATATCTGCAAACCATGGAGCTTCCTGAATGGCAAAGAGTTGCTCATCTGGGAAGGTCTCAGGGATCTCAGTAGAAGGGAGGGACGCCCCAGCTACTGGTTCTAGTCGGGACAGATGATCAGCTACTTGGTTCTTTGTCCCTTTTCTGTCTCTTATCTCTATATCAAACTCTTGCAGAAGCAATACCCACCTTATGAGCCTGGGTTTTGAATCCTGCTTTGTGAGTAAGTACTTAAGAGCAGCATGGTCAGTGTACACAATCACCTTTGATCCTACTAAATAGGATCTAAATTTGTCAATGGCATAGACCACTGCAAGTAACTCTTTTTCTGTGGTTGTGTAGTTCTTCTGTGTGTCATTTAGAACACGGCTAGCATAATAAATGATGTGCAGAAGCTTGTTATGCCTCTGTCCCAACACTGCACCAATGGCATGGTCACTGGCATCACACATTAATTCGAATGGTAATGCCCAGTCTGGTGCAGAGATGACTGGTGTTGTGACCAGCTTAGCTTTCAGGGTCTCAAATGCCTGCAGACACTGTGTGTCAAACACAAATGGTGTGTCAGCAGCTAGCAGATTGCTTAGAGGTTTTGCAATTTTCGAAAAATCCTTTATAAACCTTCTGTAGAATCCTGCATGTCCCAGAAAGCTTCTGATTGCCTTAACATTGGCAGGTGGTGGTAATTTTTCAATTACTTCTACCTTTGCCTTATCCACCTCTATTTCCCTGCTTGAAATTTTGTGCCCAAGGACAATTCCTTCAGTCACCATAAAGTGACATTTCTCCCAGTTTAAAACCAGGTTAGTCTCTTGGCACCTTTTCAGGACAAGTGCTAGGTGGTTAAGACAGGAGCTGAATGAATCTCCATATATTGAGAAGTCATCCATGAAGACTTCCAGGAATTTCTCTACCATATCAGAGAAGATGGATAGCATGCATCTCTGAAAGGTGGCAGGAGCATTACACAGACCAAAAGGCATCCTCCTGTAGAAAAATACGCCAGAAGGGCAAGTGAATGCTGTTTTCTCTTGGTCCTGAGGATCTACTGCAATTTGGTTGTAGCCTAAATAGCCATCCAAAAAGCAATAATAATCATGCCCAGCTAGTCTTTCTAGCATTTGGTCTATGAACGGCAAAGGAAAATGATCCTTTCTGGTGGCTGTATTGAGCCTTCTGTAGTCAATACACATGCGCCACCCTGTGACTGTTCTTGTAGGAACCAGTTCATTTTTTTCATTATGAACTACTGTCATGTGATGAGCGGATAATTTGTATACTTTTTGGCATTGTTTTTAGTATGTTTTTGATATCTTTTAGTTAGATTTTAGTATATTTTTATTAGTTTTTATTTAAAATTCACTTTTCTGGACTTTACTATGAGTTTGTGTGTTTTTCTGTGATTTCAGGTATTTTCTGGCTGAAATTGAGGGACTTGAGCAAAAATCTGATTCAGAGACCAAAAAGGACTGCAGATGCTGTTGGATTCTGACCTCCCTGCACTCGAAGTGGATTTTCTGGAGCTACAGAAGCCCAATTGGCGCGCTCTCAACGGCGTTGGAAAGTATACATCCAGGGCTTTCCAGCAATATATAATAGTCCATACTTTATCCAAGATTTGATGGCCCAAACCCGCGAAGCAATCCGGCCTCAGAAATTCCAGCGTTAAACGCCGGAACAGGATTAAAAGTTGGAGTTAAACGCCCAAACTGGCATGGGAGCTGGCGTTTAACTCCAGAAAACGTCTCTATACGAATTTCCTTGATTGCTCAGCCCAAGCACACACCAAGTGGGCCCGGAAGTGGATTTTTATGTCATTCACTCATCTATGTAATAGTTTTCTATAAGTAGGACCTTTTACTATTGAGTCAGAGAGTCTGGGGAGACGACATCTGAGTAGCTATCTTTGTTTTATGCTATCTTAGACCTTTGGGAGGCTGGCCATTCGGCCATGCCTAACCTTTGTTCTTATGTATTTTCAACGGTGGAGTTTCTACACACCATAGATTAAGGGTGTGGAGCTCTGCTGTACCTCGAGTATTAATGCAATTACTATTGTTCTTCCATTCAACTCCGCTGTTCTTTATCTAAGATATCACTTGTTCTTCAACCTATGAACAAGATGACTGACAACCATTCTTGTTCTACAAGCATTCAAGGCTTTAGTGAATATCTCTTGGATTTCTGATTGCATGACGCATGGTTGATCGCCTGACAACCGAGTGCTCGTCTGACAAACGAGCCAGCCATTCCATGAGATCAGAGTCTTCGTGGTATAGGCAAGAACTGATGGCGGCATTCAAGAGAATCCGGAAGGTCTAACCTTGTCTGTGGTGTTCTGAGTAGGATTCAATGACTGAATGACTGTGACGTGCTTCAAACCTGTAACCTACTGGGCGTTAGTGACAGACGCAAAAGAGTGATTCTATTCCGGTAGGGGAGGGAACCAAACCGGTGATTGGCGGCACTGTGACAGAGTGCTCTGCATTAGCTTTCACTGCGCGGATGGGAGGTAGCTGCTGACAACAGTGAGACCCTACACAAGTTTGCCATGGAAAGGAGTAAGAAGGATTGGATGAAGACTGTAGGAAAGCAGAGAGACGGAAGGGAAGGCATCTTCATACACTTGTCTGAAGCTCATACACCAATGATATACATAAGTATCTCTATCTTTACCTCTTCTGTTATTTTCGTTCATCATCATCATATACATTTGAGTCTGCCTGACTAAGATTTACAAGATGACCATAGCTTGCTTCAATACTAACAATCTCCGTGGGATCGACCCTTACTCACGTAAGGTTTTATTACTTGGACGACCCAGTACACTTGCTGGTTAGTTGTGCGAAGTTGTGTAATGCCATGGTATTAGGCGCACCAAGTTCTTGGAGCCATTACCGGGGATTATTTGAGTTGTGAAAAAGTATTGTTCACAATTTCGCGCACCAAGTTTTTGGCGCCGTTGCCGGGGATTGTTCATGTTTTGAGCAAGCTTGTGGTAACATCAGATGCCAAGATCCGGCAACAACATCAAGTTCTTGGTGTTATTGCCCGGGATTGTTTAGGCTGGACAACTGACGGTTCATCTTGTTACTTAGATTAGGTATTTTTTTTCGAAATTCTTGAAGGTGAATTCTAGAGTTTCATGATGATTTGTTGAAATCTGGCTGGCTGAGAAGCCATGTCTAATCTGATTGGACCGAGGTTTCAACTTATCACCACAAGAGCTTGTTGATTTCGTATCAATCTTGCTCTTGGAGCAGTGATTTGCTAAGATTTGGCTGACCTTTGGTCATGTCTAGTGTTTTGGACCGAAGCTTTCCTTGGAAGCTTGGCTGGCTGTGAAGCCATGTCTAATTCCTGGACCGGAGTCTTAGACTAGCATTGCACTGATTCCTGGAATTCTCATTAAGAATTTTGATGCCTTTTCCACTTAATTTTCGAAAAACACAAAAAAAAAATTTTATAAAACCATAAAAGACCAAAAAGATTTTATGTTTCTTGTTTGAGTCTAGAGTCTCATCTTAAGTTTAGTGTCAAATGCATGTTTTTGTTATAATTTTCGAATTCATGCATATATTTCTTGTTTTGATCTTTGAATTCTATTGACTTGAAGTATTTTGTGTGTCTCATATGCATTCTCATATTGTTAGTGTCAGTAGTGCACAAACTGCTAAGTTTGGTGTCTTGCATGCATTGTTATTTGATCCTTGTTGCATTTTGATTAATAGAAAAATCCAAAAAATATTTTTAATTTGAGTCTTTTCAAGTCAATGATACAAGGAATTGAAGATTCAGAACCAACTGCAGAGGAATTATACAGAAAAAGCTGAGCATTCAAAAATGCCCAGTGAAGAAGGCAGACTGGCGTTTAAACGCCAGCCAGGGCACCTGGTTGGGCGTTTAACGCCCAAAAGGGGTGCATTTTGGGCGTTAAACGCCAGAATGTATACCATTCTGGGCGTTTAACGCCAGGATGGTGCCAGGGGGAAGATTTTGTTTTCAAAATCAATTTTTCTTAGTTTTTCAAATCAAATCTTTTTCAAATCAAATCTTTTCAATCAATGTTTTCAAATTCAATTTCTTTCCTTTTAAAAAGATACTTACCAACAATTAATGATTTGATTGAACATCACAGATTGTTGCCTTTTCTGTTGAGAGAGGTTTAAATGTTTCAATCATGTCTTTTCTTGTTAGGCAAGTCATCAATTTTCAAAATCATATCTTTTCAAATTGTTTTCAAATCATATCTTTTAAAAATGTTTTCAAATCATATCTTCTCAATCACATCTTTTTAAACCCATAACTTTTCAATTAAATCTTTTTAACCACATCTTTTTCAAAATAGTTCTCAATCAAATCTTTTTAATTTCTAATTTCAAAATCTTTTTCAAAAATCACTTATCTCTTTTCCACTTTGATTTTCGAAAATCAATTAACATTTTTCAAAATGTTTTCAAATTTTTTTAATTGAATTTTCGAAAATTCTCTTCCCTCCTTCCCACATCCTTCTATTATGGAGTACTACTCCTTCTAAATGCACAATTCGAATTTTATCTATTAAAATTCGAATTCTCCTTCTCCTTCTTCTTACTATTTCTCTTTTCCTCTGACATTTCAAGGAATCTCTATACTGTGACATAGAGGATTCCACATTCTCTTCTTCTTTTCTATTTCTTATGAGCAGAAGCAGAGACAAAGGCATTCTTGTTGAAGCTGATCCTGAACCTGAAAGGACCTTGAAGAGAAAGCTAAGAGAAGCCAAAGCACAACTCTCTTTAGAGGGCTTGACCGAATTCTTCAAGGGAGAAGACATGGCAGCCGAAAACAACAACAATGCCAACAATGCAAGGAAGGTGCTTGGTGACTTTACTGCACCTACTCCTGATTTCTATGGGAGAAGCATCTCTATCCCTGCCATTGGAGCAAACAACTTTGAGCTAAAGCCTCAATTAGTTTCTCTAATGCAACAGAATTGCAAGTTCCATGGACTTCCAATGGAAGATCCTCATCAGTTTTTAGCTGAGTTCTTGCAAATCTGTGACACAGTCAAGACTAATGGGGTTAACCCTGAGGTCTATAGGCTGATGCTATTCCCTTTTGCTGTAAGAGACAGGGCTAGAATATGGTTGGATTCTCAACCTAAAGAAAGCCTGGACTCTTGGGAAAAGCTAGTCAATGCCTTCTTGGCAAAATTCTTTCCACCACAAAGATGGAGTAAGCTTAGAGTGGAAGTCCAAACCTTTAGACAAAAGGATGGAGAATCCCTCTATGAAGCTTGGGAAAGATACAAACAATTAATCAGGAGATGTCCTTCAGACATGCTTTCTGAATGGAGCATCATAGGTATTTCTATGATGGTCTCTCTGAACTATCCAAGATGTCTTTGGATAGCTCTGCAGGAGGATCTCTTCATTTGAAGAAGACGCCTGCAGAAGCTCAAGAACTGATTGAAATGGTTGCAAATAACCAATTCATGTACACTTCTGAAAGGAATCCTGTGAACAATGGGACTGGTCAGAAGAAAGGAGTTCTTGAGATTGATGCTCTGAATGCCATATTGGCTCAGAACAAAATATTGACTCAACAAGTCAATTTGATTTCTCAAAGTCTGTCTGGAATGCAAAATGCACCAAACAGTACTAAGGATGCTTCATCTGAGGAAGAAGCCTATGATCCTGAGAACCCTTCCATGGAAGAGGTGAATTACCTAGGAGAACCCTATGGTAATACCTATAATTCTTCATGGAGAAATCACCCAAACCTCTCATGGAAGAATCAAGAGAGACCTCAACAAGGTTTCAATAATAATGGTGGAAGAAACAGGCTTAGCAATAGCAAGCCTTTTCCATCATCTTCTCAGCAACAGACAGAGTTCTAAGCAGAATAATTCTGACTTAGCAACCATGGTCTCTGATCTAATAAAGACCACTCAAAGTTTCATGAATGAAACAAGATCCTCCATTAGAAACTTGGAAGGACAAGTGGGTCAGCTGAGCAAGAAAATTACTGAACTTCCTCCAAGCACTCTCCAAGTAACACTGAAGAAAATCCAAAAGGAGAGTGCAAAGCCATCAATATGGCCGAATTCTGGGAGGAAGAAGAGGCAGTGAACGCCACTAAGGAAGACCTCAATGGGCGTGCACTGGCCTCCAGTGAGTTCCCCAATGAGGAACCTTGGGAATCTGAGGCTCAAACTGAGACCATAGAGATTCCCTTGGACTTACTACTGCCTTCATGAGCTCTGATGAGTATTCTTCCTCTGAAGAGGATGAGTATGTCACTGAAGAGCAAGTTGCTAAATACCTTGGAGCAATCATGGAGCTAAATGACAAGTTATTTGGAAATGAGACTTGGGAAGATGAACCTCCCTTGCTCACCAAAGAACTGGATAACTTGTCTAGGCAGAAACTGCCTCAAAAGAGGCAGGATCCTGGGAAGTTTTCTATACCTTGTACCATAGGCACCATGACCTTCAAGAAGGCCTTGTGTGACTTAGGGTCAAGTGTAAACCTCATGCCCCTCTCTGTAATGGAGAAATTAGGGATCTTTGAGGTGCAAGCTGCAAAAATCTCACTAGAGATGGCAGACAACTCAAGAAAACAAGCCTATGGACTTGTAGAGGATGTTCTGGTTAAGGTTGAAGACCATTACATCCCTACTGATTTCATAATCCTAGAGACTGGGAAGTGCATGGATGAATCCATCATCCTTGGCAGACCATTCCTAGCCACAGCAAAGGCTGTGATTGATGTTGATGGAGGAGAGTTGATCATTCAAGTGAATGAAGAATCCATGGTGTTTAAGGCCCAAGGATATCCCTCTATCATCATGGAGAAGAAGCATGAAGAGCTTCTCTCAAAACAGAGCCAAACAGAGCCCCCACAGTCAAACTCTAAGTTTGGTGTTGGGAGGCCACAATCAAACTCTAAGTTTGGTGTTGAAACCCCACATTCAAACTCTAAGTTTGGTGTTGGGAGGTTTCAACAAGGTTCTGAGCATTTCTGAGGCTCCATGAGAGACCTCTGTCAAGCTAGTGACAGTAAAGAAGCGCTTGTTGGGAGGCAACCCAATGATTTATAATTAATTATTTTCTTTGTTATTTTATCTTTTTGTAGGTTGATGATCATAAGAAGTCATAAAAATAATGAAAAAAAGCAAAAACAGAATGAAAAACAGGAAGAAAAACAGCACACCCTGGAGGAAGAAGCTGCTGGCGTTCAAACGCCAGTCAGCCTAGCAGATGGGCGTTTAACGCCCAGTCTGGCACCTTTCTGGGCGTTTAACGCCAGAAAGGGGCACCAAACTGGCGTTAAACGCCAGTAAAGGTATAAAACCTGGCGTTAAACGCCAGGAATGGGCACCAGCCCGGCGTTTAACGCCAGAATTGGCCCAAAACGTGGATTTTGGTGCCAATTGGTGCAGGGATGCCTTTTCCTTGACACTACAGGATCTGTGGACCCCACAGGACCCTACTACAGGATCTGTGGACCCCACAGGACCCTACCATCACTCTCTCTCTTCTTCCCCATTCACCAATCACCTCAACACCTATCAAATCCCATCTTTCTCTTCACCACTCACATCCATCCTTCATAAAACCCCACCAACCTCACACTTCAAATTCAAACCACTTTCCCTCCCAAACCCACCCTCAAATGACCGAACTTTCATCCCCCTCTCTCCTATATAAACCCCTCTTTACACCCTTCATTTCCACACAACCTAAACACCACTTCTTCCCCCTTTGGCCGAATACACCTCCATCTCCCTCTTCCTCATTTCTTCTTCTTCTACTCCCTTCTTTCTTCTTTTGCTCGAGGACGAGCAACATTTAAGTTTGGTGTGGTAAAAGCGTTGCTTTTTTCGTTTTTCCATAACCATTATGGCACCAAAGGCCGGAGAAACCTCTAAAAAGAGGAAAGGGAAGGCAAAGGCTTCCACCTCCGAGTCATGGGAGATGGATAGATTCCTCTCAAAGGTGCATCAAGACCACTTCTATGAAGTTGTGGCCTTGAAAAAGGTGATCCCCGAAGTCCCTTTTTCACTCAAAAGGGTGAATATCCGAGATCCGCCATGAGATCCGAAGAAGAGGTTGGGAAGTACTTACCAACCCCATTCAACAAGTCGGAATCTTGATGGTTCAAGAGTTCTATGCCAATGCATGGATCACCAAGAACCATGACCAAAGTGTGAACCCGAATCCAAAGAATTATCTCACTATGGTTCGGGGGAAATACTTGGATTTCAGTCCGGAGAGTGTGAGGATGGCGTTCAACTGCCCATGATGCAAGGAGATGACATCCTTACACTAGAAGGGTCAACTTTGATCAAAGGTTGGACCAAGTCCTCACAGTCATATGTGAAGAGGGCGCACAATGGAGGCAAGACTCAAGAGGAAAGCCGGTTCAATTAAGAAGGCATGACCTCAAGCCCGTAGCTAGAGGATGGTTAGAGTTCATACAACGCTCAATCATTCCCACTAGCAACCGGTCCGAAGTGACCATAGACCGGGCCATCATGATCCATAGTATCATGATGAGAGAAGAAATAGAAGTTCATGAGGTTATAGCTCAAGAACTCTATAAAGTGGCGGACAAGACCTCCACTTTGGCAAGATTAGCCTTTCCTCATCTCATTTGTCACCTCTGTTATTCAGTTGGAGTTGACATAGAGGGAGACACCCCATTGATGAGGACAAGTCCATCACTAAACAAAGGATGGAGTACACAAGGGAGCCCTCTCATCATGAGATCCCTGAGACACCTCAAGGGATGCATTTTCCTCCATACAACTATTGGGAGCAACTGAACACCTCCCTAGGAGAATTGAGTTCCAACATGGGACAACTAAGGGTGGAGCACCAAGAACACTCCATCATCCTTCATGAGATTAGAGAAGATCAAAGAATCATGAGGGAGGAACAACAAAGACAAGGAAGAGACATTGAGGAGCTCAAGCACTCCATAGGACCTTCAAAAGCAAGGAAGAGCCGCCATCACTAAGGTGGACCCATTCCTTGATTTCCTTGTTCTTTATCTCTCTGTTTTTCGAATTCTATGCTTTATGCTATCCATGTTTGTGTCTTATGATCATTAGTGTCTTAGTGTCTATGCCTTAAAGTTATGAATGTCCTATGAATCCATCACCTTTCTTGAATAAAAATGTGCTTAATTGAAAAAGGAAGAATTGCATGAATTTTGAATTTTATAATAGTTTAATTATTTTGATGTGGTGGCAATATTTTTGTTCTCTGAATGTATGCTTAAACAGTGCATATGTATCTTGAATTTGTGGTTCATGAATGTTGGCTCTTGAAAGAATGATGAAAAAGGAGACATGTTACTGAGGATCTGAAAAATCAATAAAATGATTCTTGAAGCAAGAAAAAGCTATTCAAAAAAAAAAAAAAAAAAAATCGAAAAAAAAAATCGAAAAAAAAAAGAAAGAAAAAGAAAGAATAAGAGTTGTGATCCAAGGTAAATAAGAGTGTGCTTAAGAACCCTGGACACCTCTAATTGGGGACTTTAGCAAAGCTGAGTCACAATCTGAAAAGGTTCACCCAATTATGTGTCTGTGGCATGTATGTATCCGGTGGTAATACTGGAAGACAGAGTGCTTTGGGCCACAGCCAAGACTCAATAAATAGCTATGTTCAAGAATCATCATACTTCACTAGGAGAATCATTAACACTATCTGGACTCTGAGTTCCTAAAGAAGCCAACCATTCTGGATTTTAAAGGAGAGATTGAGATGCCAAAACTGTTCAGAAGCAAAAAGTTAAAAGCCCCGCTCATCTAATTAATACTGATCTTCACAGATGTTTTTGGAATTCATTGCATATTCTCTTCTTTTTATCTTATTTGATTTTCAGTTGCTTGAGGACAAGCAACAATTTAAGTTTGGTGTTGTGATGAGCGGATAATTTGTATACTTTTTGGCATTGTTTTTAGTATGTTTTTGATATCTTTAGTTAGATTTTAGTATATTTTTATTAGTTTTTATTTAAAATTCACTTTTCTGGACTTTACTATGAGTTTGTGTGTTTTTCTGTGATTTCAGGTATTTTCTGGCTGAAATTGAGGGACTTGAGCAAAAATCTGATTCAGAGACCAAAAAGGACTGCAGATGCTGTTGGATTCTGACCTCCCTGCACTCGAAGTGGATTTTCTGGAGCTACAGAAGCCCAATTGGCGCGCTCTCAACGGCGTTGGAAAGTAGACATCCAGGGCTTTCCAGCAATATATAATAGTCCATACTTTATCCAAGATTTGATGGCCCAAACCCGCGAAGCAATCCGGCCTCAGAAATTCCAGCGTTAAACGCCGGAACAGGATTAAAAGTTGGAGTTAAACGCCCAAACTGGCATGGGAGCTGGCGTTTAACTCCAGAAAACGTCTCTACACGAATTTCCTTGATTGCTCAGCCCAAGCACACACCAAGTGGGCCCGGAAGTGGATTTTTATGTCATTCACTCATCTATGTAATAGTTTTCTATAAGTAGGACCTTTTACTATTGAGTCAGAGAGTCTGGGGAGACGACATCTGAGTAGCTATCTTTGTTTTATGCTATCTTAGACCTTTGGGAGGCTGGCCATTCGGCCATGCCTAACCTTTGTTCTTATGTATTTTCAACGTGGAGTTTCTACACCCATAGATTAAGGGTGTGGAGCTCTGCTGTACCTCGAGTATTATGCAATTACTATTGTTCTTCCATTCAACCCGCTTGTTCTTTATCTAAGATATCACTTGTTCTTCAACCTATGAACAAGAGACTGACAACCATTCTTGTTCTACAAGCATTCAAGGCTTTAGTGAATATCTCTTGGATTTCTGATTGCATGACGCATGGTTGATCGCCTGACAACCGAGTGCTCGTCTGACAAACGAGCCAGCCATTCCATGAGATCAGTCTTCGTGGTATAGGCAAGAACTGATGGCGGCATTCAAGAGAATCCGGAAGGTCTAACCTTGTCTGTGGTGTTCTGAGTAGGATTCAATGACTGAATGACTGTGACGTGCTTCAAACCTGTAACCTACTGGGCGTTAGTGACAGACGCAAAAGAGTGATTCTATTCCGTAGGGGAGGGAACCAACCGGTGATTGGCGGCACTGTGACAGAGTGCTCTGCATTAGCTTTCACTGCGCGGATGGGAGGTAGCTGCTGACAACAGTGAGACCCTACACAAGTTTGCCATGGAAGGAGTAGAAGGAT